>NC_065546.1:4543391-5143391 GCF_022605725.1 Anthonomus grandis grandis
ACACATCTCGTGAGAGTGTTAGGTTTATTAACTACTTTTTATGTTATAAAGTTTTACATATGTACATACAGGGTGTTTCGGGAGGAAAAGGAGATATTTTGGGGGAACATGTTCAGAAGGTTAAGATAAATTAACTCATATGTTTTAATCCGATTCTCGACCGTTTCAGAAATAATCGGTTCTGAAGTTTATTTGTAAGATTGCTGGCCGTTTTGTTCAAACGTGGCATGAGGATTTTCATCTGACTACCGATGAATTCTTCCTACTTGAATCATCACTAGGTCTCCTTTTCGCCTAAATTTTACTTTTTTATTGCCTTTTTTTTTAATTCCTAGATGGACTAATTCATGTGCTGACGCTGCACTTGGAATATTCCTCATACTTAATACTTAATAATGTGTAAAGCAATGTTCTTAGAATATGTTTAAAGTTAGTTGAGGCTTATCAATTTACAAATTCAGTTTTTAGTGCAACCGAGATATATAAATATTATGAGAATATCCTATGGGCATTTAAAATATAAAATTTGATCTACAGCAAAAAAGCTCTTTCTTAAAAATAAATAAAAAAAATTGTTAAACCAAATTATATACCGGAATATCGTAGATAAGGTAGAAACAAATAATATAATCCATATTTGGTTTATAAGTTGATTTATGATAATATCTCAATAATAAGTTTTAACTGAACAACACCCAGAACATATAAGGATATTCGAATTTTCATATGAAATGATCTTATCCTATTTAATTGCCCAGTACTACTATACACTTTTATTTGTAAAGCAATACAGACAAAACACAAATGGTAAAATATTTGTTTCTTTGTTCTGTTTTCATTTCTACAATTCTCCCTTTTAATTCTTGCAAAACAGTAATTACTGATATATTATTTCACAATTTGTTTATTTATAGATATGTATCAAGGTAATCACCAACCATCTGTATTCACAAATAAGATTCAACAAAACATGGGTCCAAACGATGGGATTAGAATCCATGTAAGTATTTATTTGATATAGAAAATGCATAAACAAGGCTTACGGCAAAGATATCACTAAACTATATGACGTAGAGCAAAAAGCGGTGGAAGCTATCGTCTGCATAGCACCTGAGCCCTTAAATCAGGTTTCTTGAACGATGCCTACGGAAAATCGGGCGAAATTCCGTATTATTCAGGCCTTGTTGTGGCATGCGGGGCACTGTCAGAATCGACCCACTTTCCCTTGCTTCTCGTTGGACTTCTTATGAAGAAAAAAAAATAAGAAAAAAGCTAAAGACCCTATCGTGGCGGGAAATAGTCACGATCCTCTTTTAGAGGAACCTTCGGGGGTGACATATTACAGGTACACCTGCAGAGGACGTTATGAACTCTGCAATGGAGGTGAACCCGAAGGCGTATTTACCAACCCTAACCATATGATGTAAATAGCTCCGCACGGGAGAGGGGAGCTATTTACATCTGTGCCCTAACCCGCTACGGTGCTAACCGATTCCGATTATGGCCGAACGAATGTACAAACCATATCCCGACACAGTTCACTCGTACTGCAGGGAGTTAGGATCAGGAGATTAGTCAACTGCGTTGAATTTCCAATCTAATATTATAATGGCCGCTTTCGCAGCACTAATTTAAGAACGTTTAGGAACAAAACAAATTAAAGGCAAAATCACATAGACTGCTGACTGAGAGACAATATATAGGGAATTTTAAATTCGTCCTTCACTAATGGGTTCTCGGTAACCATAGAAGATACGAAGATGGTTAAATTTGGGCAAAGTTGCGCATTTCTGAGCTCAAAAATATGCCTTTGAAAAAATTAAAAACTCCCGATTGGTTCCGAAAATAATCGTGAAAAATCGAAATTTTAAAAATGTATTTTACTTTTTTCTGAGCTTATTATCTATCGGATTTTAAAATAATTTACACTTTTGCATTTTCACTTTTTCCTTGCTTCATGGTGGCGGAATCTGTTTGAAGTATGGTAAAGTGTAAAAATGTTTGTAAGGCTAAAAAACTAGGTCGGTGGTCTACGAGCTCTATCTAGTAATAAAAATAAATGTGAAACAAATTTTTTATATTTTAATTACACACTTGTATAGGTTAAAATTCCGTTTAAAAATTTAATACATTTCTGATACGTTTGCAAATATCAAGAAAAAAAAACGACATTTTAAAAATTCGATTTTATTTTTTTCTAAGATTATTTTTTATCCGAGTTTAAAATAATTTACACTTTTGCATTGCCACTTTTTCCGTGCTATATGGTGGTTTTCAATAAAGCGTTTCATCTTTTGCCGACCATCATTAACTTTGTTTTTTCTTATGGGCGCCATATTGGATTTTTACATTTTTAAAAGGTAGTTTTAGAGTAAAAGTAGCTTTTTATTGATTTATTACACTTGCATTTCGGAAAAGCGGTTTGGGTACTTCCCATAAGAACCCCATAAGAGCGAGAGGAAAAAAACTACACATCTGATATGCACGTGCGATACATCGATGAAAAGGTATTAAAAAGGACTTTCTAAAAATGCAAGAATCTAATATGGCGTCCATAAGAAAAACCAAAAGTTGATGATGGACGGCAAAAGATGAAACGCCTTTTTAAAAAACTAAAAACACCACCATGTAGCATGGAAAAACTAGCAATGCAATCAAAAGTGCAAATTATTTTAAAATCAGATAAAAAATAAGCTTAGAAAAAAATAAAATAATTTTTTCAAAATTTCGGTTTTTTCCGAATATTTCCGAACGTATCCGGATTTTTTAAAATTTTTAATTGGAATTTTAATAAACATCAAATTACGCAACTTTTCCATAATTTAACCGAAACCGACCCTGTATGTCTTACCGTTTCCAAGATCCCAATGATGAGGGTCGAATTTGGGCCACCTTGTACATACATATACATATACCTAAACTAAATTAAACAAAATCGCCTTAATTGTCTTGAGACAAAATATTAGCACTACAAAATTTTGTAGAAAAATTAATGTGGCTTGGCATTGGATATATTTAAAGATACACTTAACCCAAGTTTGCGTTTTCGTTTTTTTATTTTGTATATCGACTTTGCTCAAATCGAT
Source organism: Anthonomus grandis grandis (assembly GCF_022605725.1). Taxonomy (NCBI): domain Eukaryota; kingdom Metazoa; phylum Arthropoda; class Insecta; order Coleoptera; family Curculionidae; genus Anthonomus; species Anthonomus grandis. The sequence continues at coordinate 4,546,478 of NC_065546.1, forward strand.
ATCTGATAAGTCGTCAAACGAAAATAGTTGTTTTATAACTTCCATTTTTTATGCAATACACTTAACACAACACTTTATGAATACTTTAAAGTACGCCACGAAAAAAAACAACAGTTTAAAAATGTTAGGGTAGGATGAAACTGAAAATTTTATGTCATAATCATCATAAAAAACAAAGCACGGTGTTACGAATCCTAACTTCGTACAGGTACCAGAGAACTGCATCGGGATATGGTTTGTAAATGTCGCTGTCGGCCATAGTCGGAATCGGTTAGCACTGTAACGGGTTAGCGTTGGTAAATACGCAACCCGGAGATAACGGCCGAGAGGGGGGCTGAAACCTCTTTAACTCGGACGCCAGAAGTTAAGGACCAGCGAAGAGTGGCGGGACGTTCCCCGGGTCATCACAACGTCAGGGTGGCTGTTCTGTAATTTTGGAGGAAGTCACACTTCCTCCTGAGAGACGGGATCTCACATCACGTTCCTCTCCCTAGGTATAAAAATTAGTATTCTGTAATAGCAGTGACCGTGTGGTGAACGATCATCACGATCATGTAATTCTTACAGCGTCGCCAGATTCTCGACCATTAGAATACGCGCGTTCATACGTTCGACGCGCCGCTGACCTGACAAGGATTTTGACATTTAACGTACCGGATGCCGGGTATTTATCATTTATTTTTTTGTACAACGGATTAAAAGACATTAATAATTGTCTGTGTTAGTGCTACCACTTTAATAAATTAGAAATTAGATAGAAGTAGTATGTGGTGAAACATTAGGGTAAATAAAAACAGTTTTATATATACCTTTAATTTTTAGTCTTGGCAAGATTTAAAGAAAAACATAAAGGCAAAAAATCCATAAATAAAAGCAAAATCCATATTATGGTTATTATTATACATAATAATAATAATCGGAGGGATTTTTTTATAATCAGAACTAACAAACCAAACAAAACAACGCTATTTTTTTTTGGATTTTCATCACCTTTCTCGGAAGTTAGGTTAGGATACCCTTCTCCTTCACAATTTAGCAGTAGAAGTGTGATCACGCATTTTTCGCACGATGTGAGCGCTCCCCTGTTTACAGAATAAACTTTTAATCATTTTCGAGTGCTCACTCTCGCCTGAGCTGAGGTGAGCCCGAGAACTGAGCTCCGCCCACTTCTCGTGTGAATGTTGTTTCACGCATTTACAGAATAGCCGTCCAGGAGTCTTTAGAAGTATGAGCGAGCGTGACGCCTCTGAGAAATGTAAGAATCTCAATGATGCCACGACCACCCTCAGAAGGAAACTAAACGGGGCATTACGCAAACGCCTAGTTAGCTTAGGGCCGAAGGCAAGGACTATGACAACTGGGAGCTATATCGTAGGGCTTCTATAAACTACAATAGGACTATACGCAAAGCTAAGACAAATTCAAGAGAAGGTTTTGCGAGGACGTCAATGAAATGCCTCGCAGTGCAAGAATCTACAAAGTGTTTTTAAGGAAATATGAATAGGAGCTGGAGTGAATAAAACGCCCCGATGGCACTTTCATAGAAAGCAGACGAGAGACGCTTGAGGTCCTGGCACAAACACACTTTCCCGGGTCCGACCCCCGCTGACCATCCAAAGAAAACTTGCTTTTTATCAGAACCATACTCTCGCCCAGTGTTGCTAAATGTGCTCTTAAATGATTTCAGCTCTTTAAATAACCAGGAGGGGGCTGAATCTATTCATAACTGCTTTAACTTGGGTTGGACTTTTAAGCCACCTGTCAACACTACCTAGAGCCAGCCTAGCATGGAGGTACCTTCCAACGTGCTGGAAAGCGACCAGATACATACGGAAAGCCGGGCGACCAATTGCCGAGAAATCTTGCGCTCGGGTCAATAAGCCTGATATCCTTTCTGTACATGATCCTGGAAAAGGTCATCGACGAACACATCAGAGATGTGGCGCTGGAGAAACGCCCCGCTCAATATCTCCCAATACTCCTACCAGGCAGATAAATCAATAGACTTAGCTCTGAAAAATCTCATAACGAGCATCAGCAACTCGCTGAAACAAAAGAGGCTTTCAACAATGCACTGTCCCGCTCACTGTATGACTCGACAGCAGCAAGACTTTTTGCTGCTCTTATCTAACACTGAATCAAAGCTGCTAAATGACAGAAGAATAACGCCCACCTTACAGGGCAAACGTGTGTACTTTTATGTGTGTAAACGTGTGTTATCTCCTCTCTTGTGGTCGCTACTCGTTTATGACTTGTTGGCCATAATTCGACTGTGGGAGGTCGAAGTCCAAGCTTACGCAGATGATCTGACGATCCTGTTAAAAGTAAAAAATGAGAAGTGCTGAATATCAGTCTAAAATGGCGCGAGAGGGAGAAAATGATCCCCAACTCCTCTGAAATAAAGTAGTTCCTGTGCAGCTGCGTTGATTAAAAGGCTAGTAGGCCTTTCTGGCTTCTTGATTATGCGGGGATGGGGGACAGATAGCTCGAGGAAAACGACTTAGTTTGTTTGACAAATGTATTGTGTCGCCTTAGGCTGTACAAAGGGCTTTACCGCAAAAGGCCAAGGATAGTACAGGGTGTAACTTTGACCATTGGTTTTCAGCTGAGGGGCGTTATCAACAATAAACATACCTAAATTTAGAAATAGTCTTAAATCCAACCCTTTGGATAACTATGTCCCGGAATTCCCCGGAACCTAGCTATCCGAGCCAACTCTTCCCTTAGGTAAGGATACCGACTGATTAACTTGCAGATAATTTATCGGTTCCCGCAAAGGGTAGAGTTATCCCCTTACAAGGGTCATTCCACCCCTAGGCGGAGACCAGCGGCTTATGGTCCAACCGGTTCCTACCTGAGGGTAGAGGATCAGCACGAAGTGGTTATCGAATAATTGATGATCTCCCTAGATTTCGAGCTTGTATTTATACATAAAAATTATGTCAATGACCCATAGTAAAATAAAGATGAAATACTCACAATTGCTAAGGTTGCATTTTGTACTTCGCAAATTCGGTTGTGAAATTGATTAGTAATTATTAATTGCTTAGAAATTTTAACAGTGGAAACTAAAACACTGAGTGTAATTAATTTGGTTGACAATATGGGCGAACTAAAACCGCCAATCCTGAGAAGTAAAACCATCCAATTTGCGACGGAGGCGAAATCTCCTGGAGTAACCTTAGATAGAACGCTTGAACTGGATTTCGCATCTTAACAAAATAATTAAGAAAGCAAAACTGTCTCTATGGAACTGTCGCAGGATATGCGTCAAGACCTGGGGAATAAACCCAAAACAGACGCAGTGGTTATACACACGGGTCATCAGATCTACGATCTACGGCTCTGTGGTGTGTTGGAGCAAAGCGTCATAACAACTGGCCAAAATAAAATGCTTTTAAAGGCCAGCCTGGTTGCTCATTAGGCGGGCGATCAGAACCACTCGGCAGCCGCTATGGAAGTACTACTTGGAATGACCTCTCTGCCCATATACCTACAGAGGGGAGTCATAAGAACCACTTAAAGGATGTCTATGTCATAAATGGCATCCCTGCAAACAAAGTCTGGATGGAATCAACTGAACTGGTTGAGGTGTACAATCATAGCACGCTTGAAATGTCATCAGACCTAATGCCAAGAAAAATATTAAACCCAAGTTCATACTAGGTCAACCTACCAGAGCGAGCGGACTGAAATCAGAAACCGGTGAAGCTAGAGAAAGCGGATATTCGAGTATATTCCGACGGCTCCAAAACCAATTTTGGAGTAGGAGCTGAAATATACTGCACTCACTGAAGGACAGAAATATCTATCTGCTTTAAGAAACACTCCTCAATCTTTCAAGCGGACGTACATGCCATCGAAATCTGCGCAGGTATGCTTAACCAAATGCAACTTGAAAACAGAACCAGCGATAGACCGGCGTCTCTAAAAGCGCTAGAATCTTCTACGTGCACATCTAGAACAATATGGATTTGCAAAAAAAGCTCCTACTGCTTCGGGAAAGGAACAAAATTACCCTAATATGGATACCGGGACATGTGGGGCTTACAGTAAATGCGACAAACTTGCCAAAAAAAGGAGTATAATTTAACCTGATAGGTTTAGAACCAGCATTAGGTATTACCTACAATACGGCGATACACATCAGGGTTACAACATAACAAAACAAAACGCAACTGGGAAGGATTACCAGGACACAACCATGCGAAGGCTTTTATACCGGACGCAACAAGGAAGGTTAACAGATACCATAAAGGAACTTAACAGGAACTCAAAGGCCCCAATGGGAATGTATATATCCTATGGAAATTGGCGGAAATCGCAGAATTCAGACTATGCATGGAGGAGGACGAGACTGCAGAGCACCAGGTAGGCCAGCTTCGGCAATACCTTACCTAAGACAAAAGATATGAAGAATGCTTGTCCCAATAAAATTATCGAACTCCTAAAGAGGCCAAACCTGATTGGGGAAGTATAAACACTTAGGAGTGAGCCACAATAGACCTAGGGTCGCAGTGGAGAGACACAATGTGACTAAAAACATTTTTACATATATAGGATATAGATCACAACGATATGATAGAATATGTATTTTTTAGTAATGCAGAGACCTCTACTTTGATATAACATTTTAAACTTTGCATGCAGCGTTGCCAGGTACTTTTTTATTATTTTTTATGAAGTTAATTAATTAAAAAAATAAAAGTACGGATTCAACCTAGACTTACGAAATTTGTACCACAGTTCATCTAAGATATATACCTGTTAAAGACTCGCAGTGATATTTTGTCATTATCTCAACATTTTTAAATCAAATACCCGATATATTTTTATGTTATTAAATTTATGCGTGAAATATTTTAATTTTTTGTTAAATTAGTCCTATACCTTATCCACTTATTTTTTTACTTATTTCTTTACCTTGAGTTCTGTGTAAGGTAAGTATGAAAACCGTATTTTAAGAATTTTTTTCAAGATTGCTTAAAAAAAAACTAAACATTGTTGGTGTTGGTGTGCAGTTAATTATCTCAAAGGCTATTATTGTCAATCGTGTTAATAGCAGTTTTTACGACAAAGTCTGTTTAATAATTTCCCCTAATTAATCGATCTATTATAAATTTTTTTATATATATGAAAAACATGAACCGTTAAAGCCAGTTACAAATGAAGATAATACGATTGCAGTAATTTTAAGCGTTATCAAAAAATGTATCTTTACCATATCCCATTATTATAAAAATTACAATCATAGGCTTATGACAATATGATCGCTTTTTGTCAGTGAACGCAAAATAGGATTCATCAGCCTGATGGCCTTTTTTGATGGCAGCATTAATTTTTTACTAAAGAAATTCTTATGTTTGGAATAAGAATTATACGTTATTGGACACTTTTAATGGGCATCTTTCAGATGAAATATATCCAAACTTCTTGCAAAATTATTTAAATATTCTTTCGAGAAGCATTGCTCGGCCATGTTCCAGAAAGGATCTGGTTTGAGCATGATGGAGCTCGAGCTCAGTACAGTCAAGCTGTTTTTTAAATTTACATTTTGATAATCAATAGATAGGAAGATGTGAGCCGGACCTTGGAGATTGTTCAAACTGAAAGGTTAGTAACTTCTTTTCAAAAAGAAGCCTAGACTCAAATTTTGGGAGGATCATACTAAACACAATTTATAAAAAAATACCTATTTAAAATTGGTTCAATTTAAAAATGCAAACATTTTGCTTTACTTTTGGTAAATTAATTTTTTTTTGTCAAACACTATGGATTACAAAAATGACAAAATATCACTGCTACAGATACCTTAAATTATGGTCTAAATTTCGTACGTCTAAGATGAATCTGTACCGTCTAAAAGATAAGAAAAAACATTTACATGATAAAGCCACATGCAAATTTTTAAAATGTTAAATCAAAGTAAAGCTCTATTAATGTCTAATCATTTTGTAAAATACTATATACAAGGCGCTGCCGCTACCGTGACCTAACCTGTACATGTAAAAATTGCTATAGAAATGTTTGCTATGGTTTAGGCACTATATTTGCCGTACGCCTTGTTGACGCGCCCTGTACATATGTTATCACTGATTTCAAATGATTTTACACTATTAACACTTTTTTTAGCAAATGAATCCTTCAATTCAACCTAACCGTCGTGGTACCCCAGTAATGCAACATCAAGTTTCTTCAGCTAGACCAGCCAATCAGTCATCATTTGTTAATACCCATGTAAGTCATTAATTAATAAGTTAAATTCTTAGAAACACTGATTAATGCTCAAAATATTTTTGTCTCTATTTTAGAATAATTATAGGCCGGTTTCTTCAATGCAGAACTCGTTCCAACAGAATAATAATAATAATATGCCCCCCGCAAATCAGTATAATACAGCTCGGAACTTACCTAACAGTACCAGATACAACCAGTCGTTCAGTAACGTATGTTTTATATATTAATATAACTGCCTATTGTTTAAAATACCTAAACATTTTAGCAGAAATTTTCGGGATTCAATAGTCAACAGGCGACCACAGCAAATACTTTCACAAGTTCTTCAGCTACCAGTGTGGCTAGCGCCTCTAGAAACAATTTTCAAGGCCAGAATCGGGTTAGTATCTATTATAAAAGAAAATTGTATGTTTTTCTAGTTTTGATGTTTCATAGATTACATCAGTCTGTATACAGGGTGTCTACTATAAAAACCGCCAAACTTTAAGAGGTGATTAAACAAGTCATTTGCAACAAAATAGTCGTATAACATTTGTTCGAAAAGTTGTTAGTTCTTTTGGTATTTAACATTTTTTGATTTTATCAAATTTCTTAGTTTTTTTTTTCATGTAAACAAGAATATCTCCGTTATTCTTACCACACATAAAATTTAGATATATCATCTGAAAGAGAATTAAAATTGTTATAAGATGGGTATATTTAAGTTTTTGAGTAATTTTTTATACCGGGTGTTATCAGAAGTTAAATGTAACATTTGGGAAATGTGCAAAATTAGTGGTATTTTCTTCGTTGTCGTTTTTCTAAAATTTGGTAAATAGGGGACACGTTTTTTTTTCAAATGACTTGTATTTACAACCCCTGTATTCCCTCTTAAAGTTTCGCGGTTTTTATAGTAGACACCCTGGATACATGGATCTTTGGAACCTAATTACAAAAACGAGTTAGCCATTTCAAAAAAAAACTTAATAAGCTCTTATGTAATTTTAGAATGAGTCGTTGAACAATAAGTCAAACAGGTTAACTTCTAATACCGGCATGATGCCCACACCAAAACCAAGATTATCGACGATGCCAAACTTTAACTCGCAAATTTCCGGTTTAATTCCCGTGGCGGGAAGTTTTACTCATAAGGGAACGCAACGTGTTACTCAGATGACGAATACCGCTAGAAGGAGTAGGTTTAGGAAATTTGGGGTGAGCATACCAATATAAGCTGATTATAAAATGTTATAGCGGTTACTAAATTTTTCATTGACAAATTATAATATTGTAAATGATTCCTATAAGTTTGTACAATGGGTGATACAAAATTTAAAGTTTTAAATTCAAATTTTTTTACACGACATACAGGATGTTTCACTAAACGTGGATCGCGGCTATATTCGGAAACTGTCAATCAGACACCATTGGACTTTCTTTTGACATTATAAAAGTGGCCAAGAAAAATGCTGGAAATTATTTTTAAGTTCGAAGTTTGACCACTAGAGGGCGTAATTAAAAGGTCAAATCCCATTGGCGTACCGACTTTCATAAAGTAGGGGAAGGTAGTAAAAGAGTAATTATTTATATGATAAGACAGTGGCGGCTCGTGGTAAAAATGTTAGGATGTTCTGCAATTATTATTAGCAAAAAAAAACTGAATTATTTTTATACTTATATTTCACCTACTACCTATTTTTTATAAATTACGTCTATTCTTCGTTCTTTCCTGGTGGCAAACTTTGTTATAACTTTTTCATTAAAATTATTAATTTTAGAGATAAACTTTTTTTCAATAGATAGCATGGAAAGTTCTGTTAAACGATCTTCGGTCATTGAATTTCTAAGAAATGTTTTGACTCTTTTTAATGTTGAAAAACATCTCTCCGCCTTTGTGTCGTCATGGGAGTAGTTACCACAATTTCCAATAATTTTTCATGAAATTTGCCACAATATTCTCCAAAGCATTCGGAAAAGAAAAGTGATGCAACTACTAGATGTTCTTTAAATTAAAATCTATCTTTTGCGCAATTTATAATATCACAAACTTCTAAAGCAGAAATCCGGTGATCAAATTGGCTGTTATTTGGGCGTTTTCGTTTGTTTTCTGGTGGCTCATCGCTAATTATATTTGTTGCCTCACTAATAATGTTATCAATATTATTTCGAACTTGAATGATACAGCGTTCAAAATTTTCAACAGCGTTTCTTACAAGAGTAGGTTCGATTTTTCTTTGTTGTAATTGATTGAATAGGATATCTACGTGGGGCATTAGATGATGGAAAAAAGTCAGCCAAAAATTGAAAATAGGATCATTCAATGCACGCCGAATAGAAGCGGTCGTACTACAAACTGAGTTATTGGAAAATTGATCTTCTATTTCATGCATACAATCAAAGAGAGGGTGTTAGAGCCATGAGGGATTCTTTTGTTCACAATTTTATTCAATACTTCTACTCGTTGTGGTGAATTATTAAAAAATCCCGGAATGTCTTGTAAATTTCCAAAAAAATACACGTACTTGCCTATTTGCAGAAGCAGCTTTAGACATAATCAAGTTTAACTGGTGGGCATAGCAGTGTACATAGTGAGCAAAAGGATACTTTTTTTTATTAATGCTTGAACGCCTGCAGTGTGGCCACTCATCACTGCTGGTCCATCGTAGCTTTGGGCAATCAGTTTGTTAGGTGAATTTGGAATTAAAGGCTCAATAACAGTTAGAATTGCTTTACTAAGTGTTTCTGCATCACATTTTTCAGGAATTAAATAATTCCAAAATCGTTCAATTGGTTCACCATCGCAAACATATCTAAAAATAACAACCATTTGAGACTTTGCAGCAACGTCCGTTGTTTCATCCGCCATGATTGCCAGAAATGGCGAATGATTAATTTCTTCAATTATTTGTTCATGACAGACTTCAAGGATACACTGTAATAAATCATTCTGTATTTCTTTAGAGGTGCCTTTAAATACGGAAGAATTCTTTAGATGATCACTTAGAGTTGCGTCTAATTCATCAGAAAAGTTGATCAACCCACGAAATATCCCCGGATTCTCAGAAATATCACTTTCGTCATGTCCCCGAAGAGCCACTTCAAATGCTCCACAAAATTTAATACAATTTATAATTTTTGATATACATTTTTTGATACATTTTCATTATATTTTTGTTAACCAATACGCAGAATCTAATTGTGTCATTATATTAGCTAATCCTAATAACGCCAATTCCATACAATTATGAAGATGTCTTTTAGAGTTTTCATGCCTTTTTATTTTCAAACTCAAATGTTCTGGATCGGTGATCCCCATTTCCGTCCAAGCTTTATCGCCACCAAAAAGTAGGCAGGGAAAACAGTATAAAGAATTCTTTTTGTTACAGCCACAAATCCATTAATTTTTTAAATAAATGTCTTTATTAAATCTACGCGTATAACTTTTTCCTCTACTTACACCAGCTTCTTCAATAATAATATCTGGCAATGGTCTACCTTTTGCTTTTTACTTAAGTTTTTCTTCATAAGAATGAGAAAATCTCTTCACATTAATTAAATTAAACACCACTTCCATAGTTCATAAATAATTATATTATTATTGTCAATTCAACAAAAACAAAATCCGTACACGAACAAAATACAAAATCACACACACTGTATTGTTTTTAAAAAAAATCCCGATCTCAAGTCTCAAATTGCATTTTCCGCCTAGAGCTGGAATAAATGCAGCGAATTATCGGGTTATTTCAGCGTACCATTCCGATAGACACGGGGGTGGCGGGGAACAGCGCGGGTGTGCGAAGGAGCGCGTAGAGCACGATCGTGTGGACCAGATGATTATTTCGAATCGTCGACCGGGTCGACGGTACTTTACTTTACTCGGCTGCTGTTGACTCGCTGATGCACTGGAGGTGCTGGCGGGTTCGGCGGTGATGACGCGAGAGGGTTTGCGTTTTGTTTAATTGATAAAAAAGGAGTAAAAAATATGCGAGACGGAGATTTTTTCTTTTTTTTTGGGTTTTGGTTTATAGATCATATTTTTAATAGATTATTTAATTTTCTTTGGGGCTCTGCAGCACTGCAGCATACATAGACCAGCCGCCACTGTGATAAGACTTATCCAGTTTTCACTTGACTTGTTCAATTTGGACTTTGGAAATGTATATACTTGTATGCGAAAGATTTTAGTAAAATTGGCAGCAGGGGTCATTTGAATTAAACATTATTACTTTGATTTTTCTACAAAAATTAAAAGCCTCGCTATAATTTTGATAGCAAAATCGGAAAGTAGATTTAATTTACTAGAAAAAACCTGCAAACCGCAATCGCCTACCTTTTTTACCTTTCGAGTTATTAGCGAAATAAAAATCACTTGGCATTACTAATTATTGGGTTCCTTTTGTTTGTTTGACACCTCCCTTCGCAGTTTATCTAGGCACCGGACTAATTTAAATTCTGAAATTATAATAAAAAGATCATTTAATTTAAATATACTAATCCTAATAAATGTAAAGCATGTCTAAAGGTCAACGGATTATAACCAAAACAAAAGAACAAAAACTTTAACAAGAAACAAACTTCAAACGTCTACCATTTATCAAAAAGCAGTTTTCAAATTCCCTACAAACGGTAATAGCTGTTTTAATTCCCGCCTGAGTAATAGAATTTAGAGTATTTTGAATATGCTCTATTAGATCTCTTTTTGTGGGCAATATAATACAGTTAGATCGGGAAATTTAGGTGGCCATAGGAACAAACTAGCCCTTCCAATCCAGCGATCTGGATAACGGTTACACTGGGAACATCTTCTAACAGTATTCGCAAGATATTTTGTTAAAAGTTAAGATATGATTCACCATATAAATGTCTATCAATAATAAATGGCCCAATAACGTTATTCCCCGCACCAAACATTTACTTTCCACCTGTTTTGGTAACCTATTTGCCAATTGATTCTTCATCAAATCATTCCTAATTTTTTAAATGGTAATTTGTTTACTGAGGAGGCTACTTTTGGAAGACATTGCATACGACATTTCTATAACAATCACACTATATTTACTCATTTTCATCAGCTCAATCAGCTCATTTTCAGTAAATGTATACCATCATTTAATCGGCATATTTCCTCTCATAACGCCTAACAGGAGAATCTTACCTTCATTTCCTACAGAAAGAGTTACCTGTTCCTTTTAAAGAAATTCCTTTACAGTTGAGGCAACACTTATGGTTCATGCATGATGGTGCACCAGCCCATTTTAGTATCAATGTACGTAATCACTTAGATACAGTATTTCCAAAACTTGGACAGGTAGGGGAGGTACAGAACACTGGCCTGCTCGATCACCAGATTTAAATCCTCTAGATTTTTGCATTTGAGGTTTTCTCAAGTCATTAGTTTATTCCACTCCCGTCGAAAACGTTGAAGACCTGAGGAATCGAATTATAGCCGGCTGTGAGATAATAAGAAATACATTAGGAATATTTGCGCGAATACGAGAATCAATGAGGCGAAGAATTTGGTCATTTTGAACACTTGTTGTAGCTTTGCGTCTATTTAAAATTTTAGTATTGTTATTTTCTATTATTGTTCTGGTTTAATGTTGTTAATTAAAGAAATGAAAAATACGCGTCAAGATGTTTTTTTGCATAAAAGCAACGCCACATACGAAAAAAAGGTAAGAGAGGTTTTTTGTCACAAATTGAACGAGGAATTCAAAAAATATTTTTAATTTAAAATATCTCAGTGGCGTACCATTTTTTTCTTTAAAAAAATTGAGATCTTTACCCGTATGCGCGCCAATAGTTAACATAAAATTATTAATGGCATGTCAACAAATGCGCGTTAACTACCTCTTAAAACCCTCGAAATTTCATATCTCGACCAGTTTCAAAGCTATAAATAAATCGTCAATTTTTAAGAAACTACCGTTAACACCCCGTATCTCGGAAAACGAAGGCTTTGCGGACATACGTTTATATAGCAAACTGTCATTATTTTTGAGCAAGCAGAATCACCACCTGAAGTTTGTCGCACTTATTTACTAACACCCTCTATACACATAAAAATTACACACAAAGAATTTTATGCAAGTTATCATTACCACAATCGAAGTTTACAGAATATATATATTATATTCTGTAAACTTTGACACAACTAGCAACTATAGTCCATAAAATTTGAAAGGCAAACTGGGAATTTTTGTTGAACATTTCTTTAAGCCAGTAACAATGGTCGAGCCGTTTGTCAAAATCATTTTCGGATAGAGCTTGGTACAAGCATTTATAATATGGATGAAGTTTAAATCCTTTAAAATTCGGAACACCGAAGGATGACCAAACAGATTCCTAGATGAAGCGAAATTTCCCTTGTCCTTATAATTACCCCAGAGCTTCAACGTATGCGAGAACGTTTATAACATTATCTTCATGGTTTTTTACTTTCTGATTAGCACATGAAGGGGATATACACTTCCTGTGGTCCTTAATGTCGTCGAAATACTTTTCTACTATCATGCCTTCGTCCGGAATATTTTACAGCATATTTACCTGCCGCAATAGGAGCACTTTTAACACACTGAAAATGTACGTCATAAGCCTTGGCACTGGTATAAGTCATTTTAACAATAAAAATAATACAACAGCAGCGAATAAAAATAAAGAGTTTAAATTAGATCAATGAACAACTAATTAAAAATATAAACTGTCTAAAATAAAGTAATTGCAATTTCATTTATTTATCTCCAGGCAAAATGGGCCAATGATTTACTAGATTTACCTTACATAATTGTAATAAGATTAGGATTATGAAGTTATTATAATAAATTAACTTTTTATGACAACTTTAGAACAAAAGAGGCCCGATAATTATTGATGTCAAGTGGCATACCCCTGTTAAGCGTCAAATATTTTTATTTCGGTAATAACTAAATCGAGGATTTATAGAAATAATGCCATACGTAATTTCTGATGGCTAAGCTAATTTGAACATATATTCATATAAATTACAAGAAATGAAGCCCTTCGGTAACTTTTTTTTCGTGCCATTTTGCCTTTTTTTAGTTTTTATGCATATTTTTTATTTGTGCTTATTTTCATGCATATTTGGAGCAGAAGTAATATGATCTAGTAGAGCCTGCTATCCTTCTGCGCCCATTACGTCGCATCGTATCGCGCGTTTTAAATTAAATAGTCGCGCTTTATAAATTAAATATGAATAGTCAAATATTCAATTCCTTTCTGCAGAAATACACTGGTAGACATATTTCATCCGAATCAACTTTGCGCAAAAACTATATTGATCTAGTTTACAATAATATAATACAAGAAGTTAAAACAAAAATAGGATGCAACTACATATGGTTTTGCGTAGTTGAAACGACGGATTCATGTGGTCGATACATGGCTCATTTAATGATTGGAATATTGAGCGAAGATAGCTCAAGTAATGCTTTTTTAATTAGCTCAAAGCAGCTGGACAAAACAAGTAATAATACCATTACTAGATTTGTTCATGATGAGCTAACAAAATTCTTTTTGCCAGACCCTGTTCCTAGTGAAAAAATATTACTAATGCTCTCTGATGCAGCTGCATACATGGTAAAGGCATATTCTAATTTAAAAGTTTTGTATCAACATCTAGTCCATTGTACATGTCTAGCACATGGATTAAATCGGGTAGCTGAAACTATTCGTACCCAGTTCCCTTTGGTAAATAGTTTGGTAAATACAGGAAAAAATTTTTTGTAAAAGCACCATTAAGAGCTCAGTTATTTCGAGAAAGGATGCCAGTTATACCACTACCCCCTGCACCCATTATTACAAGGTGGGGTACTTTATTACTGGGGCTGGACGCTGCTTACTATTATGCTAACCATTTGGAATCTTTCAAGGAAATCGTATTAGATTTTTCTGAATCCTCCTCCGAATCAATTTTAAAGTGCCAAAAGATAGTCAAAAATGAAAAACTTAAGCAGAATTTGGCTTTTAATAACACAAACTATAACTTTGTAAGCAAGGCCATCACGCAACTTGTAGAAAAGGGTCTTGCTCTAGTCGAATCTATGGAAATAAGTAACCCAAAAAGTACATGGAAAAAATAATTTATAATAAGCTTAATGAAGTTTTAAACAAAAATACAGGGTATGAAATTTTAAAACAAATTTCAAATGTGATTAAAGGAGATTTTGTTGAAGACCTTGCTATATCTGATGCTGCTTTAATTCCGAAATTTAAGTATGCTCCAATTACCAGCGTAGATGTTGAAAGAAGTTTCTCCCATTTAAAACTTGTTTTGAGTGATAGAAGAATGGGCTCCACAAAATATCCACTTTCAGTGGATAATTTAGAGAAACATTTAATTATTGCATCATTCAAGCATGAATAATATGAGCTGATGTTTCTTTTATGAAAAAGATTATTATTAATGATGCATTAGTTTATATTATCAAAGTTAAATAAAAACTACCGAAAATTTTTATTGTCTTATTTTTTTCCTGGTACATATTTCAGTTTTAGAAGTATTTCATATTGTATTCCTATACTGCATTTTTAGTTTTTATATATGCCATTTTTTATGCTTATTTTCAATATTTTTATGCTTATAAATCCGCGCTTTAGTAATAACTCTCAAATAAAAAAGATAGCCAACTGCGGTTTTCATGTTTTGTCTAGTAAATTTAACCTTCTTTCCGATTCTGCTCAAAATTATACCGTATATTCGAAGGGTAAAGAGACACAAAGTTAACGATCTTAGAGAATCAGTAGATTCATACTATACATATATGAATCTACATACTGTGAGACCGTTGACTTTGTGTCCCTTTACCCTCCGAATATATATTATTAGGAAGTCTCTTTGAGAAAATGGACTAGTTTTTTGAAAATTATACCGCGCCCATTTAGATTTTTGTGAAAAACCAAAGTATTAGTTTTTAATTCAAATGACGCCTTCTACCAATTTTATTAATCATTTTTACGTACTACTCTAAGACTTTTAAAAGTTATAGCCATTTAAACAATTGAGGCGTGTTTTACAAAAACCGCATATGTCCAAAATCAACGAAATTGAGTTAGTGGACCATCTAGTTTAAAAATATGATGTTTTTAATATCCTATAATAAGATTCTACAAAAACGGCACAAGTACTAAGATAGAGCTAATTGAAAATTCGATAATTCTGCAAAAAACACACATGTCCATTGTTTTTCCACCAAATACAGCATTAGTTCGTGCGACAGGATAGGACATGTGTGCTTTTTGTCGTAAAATCTCGCTGAAGCGCTCGAATTATTAGTCAGTTTGTTATTGTTTTGTCTATAAACCACACGTGTTCTTGTGATTTTTGACTGGAGGTTAGAATTTGCATTTTCTTGCACAAAAATTATACTTAAAAAAATGCAAGATCGTGAAAAAGTGTTAACTAGTTGGCCTACAAAAAAGCCAAAGAAAATAAAGAAGGAGACAGTGATCAAAGAGTTAAAAGTTCGTGGTGAAGAGCACATAAATCACAAGGGCAAACGTGTTTTAGCGCGTAAAACTGGCGAAGCATGCAGGTATGTTAGAGGGTATATTTTTTAAGTGTGGGTTTTCCAATAAAAAAAATATATTTTATAGTTGCAAAAAATTCCTGTTTTTCCAAAGTTGCTGAAGAAAAAAGAATTGCTATTATTACCCAGTTTAATAATATAACTGACAAAAATAATCAAGATTCTCATTTAACTGGTCTCATATCAATGAACCACATATTAGAAGACGTCCCCGATCTGAAGTAAATAAAAAAACTTACGGTGCTAGTTTTACTTACAAAATAAGGGTGGATGAATCTGAAATAAAAGTGTATAAGAAAGCTTTTCTCAGCCTATATGACATTAAAGATGCTCGTTTCAGGCGAATTCGAGATGCCCTTATGACTACTGGAGCTTCTCCCAACGACAAAAGAGGAATACATGGAAATAGGCCAACAAAAACTCCAGATCACATTACAGGACTTATTATCATCCATATAAAATCATTTTCCGCTAGACGCTCGCATTATTCACGTCGTAAAAATCCAAACTGTTCCTATTTACCAGAATCTCTTACGTTAAGGGATATGCATAGAATGTTCCTACAAAGTTATAATATAAAATACCATATAAAAGATACTGGAAAGTATTTAAGACATATTTTAACATTAAATTTGGATTTCCAAGATCTGACACTTGTTCAGAAAATTTAAAATCAAAGCAAAAGCTGGAGAAGTAATGTTGTATTAGTTTTCTTCCTCACATACCATCTAACCATGTTTTTTATAGCCGTCAACTTTGGTATAATGTTTTTGGTATACATGACCTTGGAACTGATAATGTTTGGATCTACACTTATCTTGAAAATGAAGCCAAAAAGGGTGCCAATGAAGTCACTTCGATGTTACTGCATTTCCTTAAAAACCACATCCATAACCGCAGTTTGGTTATTTTTTGTGACGGTTGCCCAGGGCAAAATAAAAAATTACGTAATGGCTCATTTTTTGTACACCTTCGTCAATATTCGTTGATTCAGTAGAATACATATTTCCAATGAGAAGTCATTCCTTTTTGCCAAACGATTCGGATTTTGCCCTGATAAAGAAAAGAAAAGACGCCTGGAGAGAGCTGAGAGACCAGAGAATTGGGATAATATCATTTTAAATGTCAGAATGAAACCTAACCAATTTAATTTAATAAAAATGAAGCAATACGATTTTTTTGATATAAAAACTGCGACCTGCAACTTTTTGCTAAAAACTCCAAAGCCAGCTATCAACATTAAAAAAAATAGGTAGGATTATGAAAATAACTAACCAAACATCTTTACTTTTTTTAAAAGATCATACATTATCCCATTTAGAAGCAGTATTGTGGCCAAAGCAAATTTATCATGCAACATCCAACTGGAAAGGCTTTACAAGGAACCTCTTCCGTTTGCTTCAAATAAAGCTGAGAATTTAAGATCACTGTTACCGTTACTACGTCTTGTAGCTAATAAAAACTACTATGAATGTATTCTGGATAATACTTACTCTGATAACATGGACATTAATGAAGAAGATGATAATAGTGGTGGATGTGAAGATTAATTTACTACAAACTATTAAACTAATCCTTGTTTAGAATTTATTTTATGTTACTCTCACGAGATGTGTAAACGTCTGTTTTTTCTTATTTAACTTTTTTTTACTTGCAAAAACAACTTATGTCTAACAGTTTTTTTAAATTTTTGACAAATATATTAGAATTTTTTTTTTTTTAAACGAGAATTAAATATATTAGCTTGATATACGCTGTAATTAATAAAAAATATGAAGAAATGAATTTGTTTTAAAACAAAATGTTTTTTTCATTTCCTGAAAATTTTGGATTTTGGACATATGTGTTTTTTGTAAAACACGCCTCAATTACACTTCGCCTACTTTATGAAAGTCGGTACGGCAATGGTCTTTGAACAAAATGACGACAAATATTCCAAGGTGTCGAATTATGTGAAAAAAAATACCTATTAAACTGACATTTTCCGGAGAAAAATCTAGTGGCCAACTTCCGAGCTTAAAAATAATTTCCAGCTTTTCTTTTGGCCACTTTTATAATCTCAAAAAATCCAATGATGTCAGTTCCCGAGATATACTCGTGATCCATACTTAGTGAAACACCCTGTACATACAGTTTAATGCAATATTGCAATTATTAATCGTACATAATTTTTAGGATAGAGACAATGAGAAACTGTGTATCCTCACTGGGTCTGTTGAGCGGATTATTAAGTATGGAAAGATTTTCCAGAATCATTTTTGTTACTATCAAGTATTCGGTAAGATTTCTATGGTCAATTCAGTAGTAGTACTTTTTTAAAATAAGGATCTTTGACTTAAATAAGTTGATAATACAAAGTGACTTTTTCAATGATATGCAACTCTTTTAACAACATCTTAATATGAATTCATCCTTTAGATGAATTTTAAGAACGACAAGAAGATATGTAGTTTATTTATGAAACCAAATTATTGCTGTCTCGTAAAATGAAAGACACTTTCGACTTGATTCTACACTTTAAATAACTAGAGAATTCAGATATTTGTAAAAAAGTTACAAAAGGAAAACACATAAAAATTGCTAATTATTTATAACTATAGTAAATTTTTTAGGATGCGTTGTTGCCATAACCGATGGCAATATTCGCTTTGAGAAAAAAATGTTACTGAGAGACAAAAGGGGAGGTCCAGTATTACAATTGACCTACTACTGCAACTCAACCCATATAAATATCGTCGATTTTTATATTGGGCAGGAATTGAGGTAATTAATTTCCCTACTTAACTGTAAATATTTGCTTGGAACATATGTACGAAGGTGGTCCCAGAAGTACCCGACCTAAGAAAGAAAACTTTGGAAAAAAATGTATTTATTTTTCAGCATAATCTCCTTTCAGCTCTACAGTGCATTTTTTTTTATCTCGGGTCATAGGATTTTACGTGTAATATTTTCAACCTCATGTTAGAACCTGTTCTATTTAATCGATAGGATTAAAACTTGGAACAAGTGAAGTTAAAGTTAACAGACTTTTAAAAATCCCATTATTTTGTAAAAAAATTTGCGAGAAACCTATTTAAAATACGTTTTTCTGATGAAAAAGTTTGCTTTTTCTGCACGACTTCCAACCTTCATTACCTTTACACTTCAAAGCAGGTAGACAAATATCTGACAGTGACACAAAACAATTTTTAAATTGCTCCATTGAAATTGTTCAAAAACTCTTTAAAATGTCGATTTACACTACGGAGGAACGTATTGAGATGGTTTCAAACTACATTAGAGGAATGTCGGCGCAAGAAGTGGTAGATAATTTTGCCGTGTCTTATCCTAACCGTCCCGTCCCGTCTAGATCAACTGTACAACGGTTTCATGAAAAATTTATTACGATTGGATGCATCGCCAGTTCTCACTTAAAACGAAAAAGAACCGAAACTGGGGTCCGGTAAAGTTAAAGGGGCGTCTAAAAACCGATTTTTTTTTGCAGATTTTTACATAGAATGTTAAGTGTGGTCAAAATATTGATAAAAAAGTGAGGATGATTGGAAAAAATAAAAAACTTTGGAAATTATGAAGGTTTTTCTACATACGTTAAATACGTAATTATTGCCGGCTTGCACAATGTTTTTTAGCTCTTGATTTTGCTATAATTAAAAAAAATATATATTGGGGCAATTTTGGAACTTTTTGGAGGCTATTATTGTAAATTTATAGCATTTTTTATCGCTTTGTACCCCATTTAATTACATATTTTTTACACACAAGAAAAATAAAACAACCTTATTGACACAAATGGCAGTGGCTTCAATGTCCCCAGTAGTATTTTTTGGTTTTGTCTGGAACACTTTTTAGTTAGATGGGTTGGTTGTGGACTCAATTTTAGATAATAAAGGCATAATATAGTTAGATTTTACATTACATGAACAGGTGTTAAAAAATAGGTATTATTTATTTAAATTATGTGATATTTTATGTAATTTAATAGGTATATAATAAGTGTAAATTAAAATAAAACATAATTTAAGATATTTAATTATTAATAGGTAAATAATAACGATGAGGTTTAATGTACATTAACTTATAGTCAAAACAGTAACTATCTTTAAATTCATTATAGGGATTAGGAATAGGGATAAGACATAGGAATTATAGGCACAAACACGAGGCGGCAGCCCAATAGTTAGAAAATTCCCATTTTCTAACTATTATCCCATTCTCTAAGTGGGGCTCAAACGACTACCTAACCCACTATTTAGCGCCAACCCAAGGTTTCAATCCCTTTTTACAATCCCAACTCCACATGTGCGCCAACCACACAGTCCCATGTGCATCCGCCTTGTATGCGCACACGGGGCTACCGCCCCGTGTGCATATTTCGCGGGTGCATGGGAAAAAAGTTGTATGTCAAAAATAGCGAATTTGAGTAATTCGCACTTGAAGTGTTATTTTGGGCTGTGACTAAAATTTTAAACATATATTTTTTTTTGCTTAGAATCAAGTAGATTAAAAGGAGCATTTTTATTGTAAAGTAAGTAAACTTTTCTAGTGTTTGGTATAAAATAGTATTCACATTTTTTTTGACTTACAACATTTAGATTTCTTAAAATTTTGACATAACTCTTTTTACACAATAACAAAAAACAAAGTATCGAATATGACTTGTAACAATGTACGAATGTAAAATGTATATAACGAATCTCTACATATGTTTCGAGAGTGTAAACTCTCATCTTCAGTTTCTATTTTTGGAACCAATAAAACTGGAGAATTCCATTCACTTTGTGCCCTTTCAACTATACCATTTTGGCACATTTTAGTTACTTTTTTATGTATTTCATCTTTTTGTGAAAAAGGTAATCTATATGGTTTAACATAAGAAGGTGTGGCATTATTGCGAAAATGTCAGTGCAAGGGTAAGTTTACATCATTTTGCGTTTGTACTTAAAGACCATTACTTTTGTAGTTATTCTCCTGAAAATGAGAGTTTACACTCTCGAAACATGTAGAGAATATATATAAATTTTTCTAAATTTATTAAATATTGGAAGACGACTTGAAGAGTTTTACTTACCTTAACTTTAAACTCCAATTCAAGCAATGGACTATTTCTTCAACTTAAAAGCATTTAATTTTAAAACAAAGAACATATTCAAATTATTTTAAGAGGAATAAAATATTACTCATCACTTGATTCATCTGAACTTGCATCAGGATATGTATCAGCATTTTTGTCTTTGGTGGTGGTCAAATTTTTATAAAAATCCGCAAGTGTCGCTAATGTATGGCAGCAGATATGTTTGACTTAAGTCCCTTTTCACGCGCGATTGCAAAAAAACTAAAATGCATTTGTAGTATGTCTGACATAGAGCATTTTACACGATAAAAGCACAGCATAAGGAAGACTAATTATTAAATGTATTATTATTAAAAGTATTAAATGTATATTAAATGTAATTATTTAAGCTGTGATAAAAGTGTAACTTATCTCGTTAGACACATTGAAAATAATGGACTTACGCGTGTATAATGACTTAGTTCGTTATTCCCATACGTAAAGGAGGGTTTTTAAATTCGGCTTCTGACATAAACCAGTTTTGACAAAAAAAATGACATAAAACCTTTTTCACATGCACCCGCGATTTTATGATTATATGAATAAACAAATACTTACCTATAATGAGACAGGACAGAAAATTACGATAATCGTACTAGTACAGTAGCCACTCCCAATAAATAATATTAGTTGACGTAAGTGACATTTGACAGTCTTTTTTATTTATGAATAAATCCGTATTTACATATTTGATATTCCTGATTTGCGTGTGGAAATTTGTGTTTATGACCTAAAGAAGTGATGTAAATCTTTCCAAGTTACAGAATTTTGTTACTTAAGGTTTCATCATCATAAAGTTTCATCATTTCGGTCATAGTGCAGCGACTGTTACCGAGTTTTTGAATGTCACGTTCCCGGACGCTGGATTGGACGTTTTGGTCCATCTAAATGGCCGGCGCGAAGCCCCGATCTTTCCCCTTTAGATAACTTTTATTGGGGCTATCTATCATCGAAAGCGTTTGATATTGTTAGAGGCAGACCCAACAATATCGAAGAACTTCGTAATAGAATTATCGAAGCTTCGCGTACCATTACTCCCCGGCAGCTCCTAAATGTTAAAAGACATTTCTACAACTGTCTGGGCTTTTGTTTGGCTCAATTTGGAGTTCACTTTGAACAATTTATTTGAAAGGTTTTATTTGTTTATTGTTGATTTTTGAAAATATATTTTTGAGATTTTGAGGAAATTATTTTGTGTCACTGTCAGATATTTGTCTACCTGCTTTGAAGTGTGAAGGTAATGAAGGTTACGAGGTGCAGAAAAAGCAAACTTTTTCATCAGAAAAACGTATTTTAAATAGGTTTCTCGCAAATTTTTTTGCAAAATAATGGGATTTTTTAAAGTCTGTTAACTTAAACTTCACTTGTTCCAAGTTTCAATCCTATCGATTAAATAGAACAGGTTCTGACATGGGGTTAAAAATATTACACGTAAAACCCTATGACCCGAGATAAAAAAAATGCATTGTATACACTTTTCCCGGCGATGTTTTATAAGTTCGATATCCTTTTTATAATAAAAACCGTCTTGCGCCTCGAAATAGCTATTAACTGCAGACATCACTTCTTCATCGTTGAAAAATGACCACTAAGTCAGTTTTTTAAGTTCGGTCAGAAAATAATCTGAGGGGGCTATAAATCTGGCGAATAGGGTGCAAGAGGTAGCAATTCAAACTTTAATTCGTTAATTTTGGCCATTGCAATAGCGGATTTGTGATCTGGTGCATTGTCTTGATGAAACAACACTTTCTTCTTAACCAAATGCGGCCGTTTTTGCTTGATTTCTTCGCTCAAACGTTGCAATAAGTTCGCATAATACTCGCCGTTGATAGTTTTACCTTTTTCAAGATAGTCAATGAAAATTGTCCCTCGCGCATCCCAAAAAACCGACGCCCATGACCTTGCCTGTAGATGAAACGGTTTTCGCCTTCTTTGGAGTCGGTTCTCCCTTTTGAGTCCATTATTCTTTTGTCTCGGGTGTGAAGTGATGAACCCATGTTTCATCTATGGTTATGAAACGACGCAAATATTCTGCTTTGTTGCTATTAAATTTCGCTAAACACTCAATTGAAACATCTTCACGACACTGTTTTTGCTCGGGTGTGAGCAAACGCGGCACCCATCTTGCACACAGCTTTCTCATGTCAAAATTTTCAGTTAATATGCGATGTACCGCACTTTTTGAAATGCCTATGTCCGCTAGCTCGCGCACTTTCAGTCGACGATCATCCAGTACCACTACTTTGTGAATTTTCTTTAAAATTTCTGGAGTCGTCAGCTCATTTGGTCGACCACTGCGATGCTCGTCTTGGCAGCTCGTACGGCCTCGTTTAAACTCTGCTACCCAATATTTTACTGTTGTTAATGAAGGAGCAGACTCACCCAGAGTAGAATCCAGTTCAGCTTTTATATTGGTTGGGCTGAGGCCTTTCAAATAAAAGTATTGTATCACATAACGATGATCAATTTTCTCCATTTTCACAAATTCACTGAAAACGTTCACTATTGATGGCTGCCAAAGAAATACTAAACAACGTGGCGTCTTAAAACTTGAAACATATGCTTTATAGATTGTATACTTTCTAATACACTGATATTTTTCAAACTGCTACCGACATCTCTAGGTCAGGCCGGGTACTTCTGGGACCACCCTCGTATACCTTTGCTAGTTTAAACCAATACTTTATCTTTTTTTTTCATAATCTCAGGGCTGTTGGAAGGATGATAGGACCAAATAATATGTCCGCCCTTAGCATTAGGGCGGCCACACAACAAGAACTGGATAATCTATTAAGAATGTCCTACATCTCCGATTATGCAGTTCATTATTATTGTGGTGAAAAGCAAACTGTAGCCTCAGTATGTTCATAAGACTTTTGATGTTTATTCAAATTTAATTTGGGTATAATGTTTACTAACTAAATCCTAAAAGTGTTTATTGCAAACACTAATATAAATGTTATAGTTATTTGTTATAATTAATAGCTATTTGGCTAATAGTAAATAGTTTAATAAATAAATAGTATTGTTACCTCATGTAGTATTGTTGATATTTTTCTTGAGTTTTGGTAAATTTGTTGTTCAGCGTGCTCAAGAGATCAGGAGTAGTTCAAAAAAGAATTTTGATCTATTTTATAAAAGTTTACATAAACCAAGTAAGTATAAACCAATTATTTGTGATAATAATAAATACATTGAATAAACAAATAATTTATCTTAGTAATAGCGCAGCGTAGAACAAGGCGATCTGAGATTTTTTTTAGTTTGTTATACAAGTCTAAAAAAACAGTGATAACTTTACATCTGTATTTCATTCTACAAAAATAATCTAGCCCTTTTAAAAGAGGGTTTATTCAAAATAAGCCCATAATTCAAAGATATTTTATAATTTATTGCAATAACAGTATTTTCAAAGTTTTCTCGGTTACTTTAAAATAATGTATTTTTTAAATATATTTATTACACAGGGTGGTCCAGTTTTAATCTCATTAATTTTAATACGTGATAGAGAATTGAAAAAGAAATATACTCTTATCATAAAGTTTGTCTCAGAAATGTTTAATAACAAAGATACAGGGTGTTAAAGTTAAGAATAATTATTTGTTTATTTATCATAACTTTTAAACTACCATCTCAATTTTAATTAAGTTTTGCATGCAGGTTATTGTAGCAAATTGTCAAATACTAAAGAAGCTAATTTTTTTAAAAATTGCCAGTGGCGTAACATACGGAGGTACTTGGTCCTTTTTGTATCAAATCTTCGAGGTGATAAAATATTTTTTTATAAGAAGTCAACTGTTAGGTTCTCGATTTAATTTGGAAAAAAAAGTTACTCTTGCAAAATTATGATTTAAGGCACTGTTTTTAAAATATTTTAGTTTAATTGTACAGAAACGCCAGTTAAAATGCTGCAAAACCTCTGAAAAAATTAGGCTTGAATCTTAAATTAAACCTGTCAAATAAAATAATGACTTAAGGTAACTTTTAATCATCTTTAATATTCAACGTTTTTACAAATCCAAGCCCGATTTCATTTTTTTATAAAAGTTTGCAACATTTTAGCAGGTATTTCTGAACAATTAAATAAATAAAAATTAAACAATATTGAAAAAGCCTTGAAAACGAAAGATTGTTTAATGGGGTATAAAATGCAAATTCTAGATCCTGCATTGCTGCAATAAATCTGCCCAACATTGCCCCGTTTGACAAAATGCCTTATAGTTTCTTTCTCCACGGCTCTTAGTAACATGTAACCATTTTTTATATAATAATATATATTTATTTAGCAACATGTGCTACATACATAACCAGATCATAAATATTAAAAATATATATAACATACTTAAAAATTATAAACTAAATTTTAAAAACAATTTCTCTCAATTTGCTTCAAAATAATACAGATCTCAATAAAAAATAAAAAGAAATCAAATCGTGGTCGTACAAGGAAATCCCTTAAGTCCACTTTTTGACGAACTTGAGTTTTTCGTACCACTAAGTCCGCGCGATGATTTCTCATCAAGTCAACAATCATTTAAGTCCATTTTCCCCATACTTTAAAAGATATAGGCCACATG
Organism: Anthonomus grandis grandis; assembly: GCF_022605725.1. Classification (NCBI taxonomy): domain Eukaryota; kingdom Metazoa; phylum Arthropoda; class Insecta; order Coleoptera; family Curculionidae; genus Anthonomus; species Anthonomus grandis. The sequence goes on from NC_065546.1 coordinate 4,571,929, forward strand.
TATTTGCCTAAGTCCAAAATATTTTAATTTTGAACAAAAAAAATCAGTTATGTGCACTTAAGCGATTTTTATTAGGAGCATGAGATAAGTTTAAACAGGAAAAAACCTGTAAGTCCATTTAAGTAAATATTTACGCGTACTTGTGTTATTTTATTTGCCGGCAGTTTACATTATTTTGTTGTTTGTGGCGGTTGGTCAGTATGTCTTCCAGAGGGAAAAAACTTGTGTTTATGGCGTGTAATAATACACTAAACCAGAGAAGTAGTAGTGATGAAAACTCTATTAGTTATAATAGAATAATAGGCTCTAACGTGTCCAGGTTTTATGAAAGGGTTGGGGAACAGCGCGATGCTACACCGAAAGGTAAGTAGATAGAACTTCTTAAATTTTGGATATTTAGAGTTAAAATGCATTTTACAGTTCAGCAAATTATTATCTCTTTCATTTTTATTAGATTTTTATTCGCTAGTTTTAACTGTTTTTACTGCTGTATTTAGTGCAGGTTACGCACCTTCAAGTTATTCAACATAATTTTATGGAAAGTGGGCATTCCTACATGGAGGTGGACTCCATGCATAGCTCAATTGAACATGCAAAGAAATATGTACCAGTTTACACAATTCAAGATTGGCTTTATATTTTTAGACTCGCCTGATCAAACAGAAATAAAAACAAAAAAAGTCAACCATACAATGTCCAAGAATTAAAATTTAATGACTTCTATGATCTAAAGGCTTTGTCTGTAAAAATACTTCGAAATAAGAGTAAAGATACAGAAGGAAACACAGTCAATTGGTTACTAATCAAATCATTACGTTACTCAAAAGACAAGCCAGGCATAATTGAATTTAAATACATGCATTCTGACCCTTATAAGTATATTAATGTTTTTGGAAGGGGGAAAACCCCAACTTTTCCGAAGGTCTTAAAACCATTATACAGCAAGCAACTGCCAATCACTGAAAAGAAGAAAGAGGATCTTCTAAAACTGTGCCATAACAATATAATTCCGGCCGAATTCCATGGATGGTACAATTCTTTGCCAACATCCACAAATGCGCCAGAACACTTGGTCGAATCAGACAGTAGTGATGATGACGATGATTTACCATTAATCACTTATGTCCAACAAAATAAATAAATTTATCAGAAAAAAAATGTAAGTCCAACCTGTATGTAAAAAACGTAAAAAAAAAAAAAACTTAGATGATATAGGTGTTTTACTGATAAATTATCATTAAAAAAAAGCTAACAAATCATGTCTACAGCTTTAAAATATCACATATTCAAAAACAACTTTTACAGGCAAATTAAAATCTTTTTTTCCATTTTTCTCACAATTCACTTCTATGGACTTATACGGTTTTGCTTGTACGCCCACGATATAATGTATTTTAAGGATGTCATTTTAAGAGGTCCCTAATAGTGTTCATCGCCTAAAATTTTTATTAAATTCTACCGGGTAGTTTAAAAGTAATTTATGAAAAACCAATTTCCAGCAGCGTCCTTTAGGAGGCTGTATCTTCGTAAAGAAGGCCTGTAGGAATTTTTTTTATAGGAACGTTCGGTATTATTTTTTGATGTTCTACCTGGATCCGAGAGATTTCCCACATGAACCGGGACACCCTGTATATGATCATGTTTTTCAAGGCAAAAATTCAACGAGCACAGGCATTTTGCGTGACATTTCTATGAAGCACATCAAGGCAAGGTTAATATACAAAATTACAGTTGTTAAAGACTGAAAGGACAAGCGAATCCGTTAATATTTCTCTTAGTTTAAAATTTAAAAAGTGCCTATTAATAACAATTATTGAAAATGCGCTCCGCCTTAAGTGCTCTACATGCTCGCTAAATCGTAGTTGTGAATCAACGCAAACACCCAGATTGTGAGCGAAATCCAGCAGAATGAATTTTTTATCCACAGGCCATTAAGTTCGATTTTTTGTATTCTAATATTGTTAAACGACTGAAAGAAAAAGGTTGTTTCTATTTAAAAGCTGACAAAGAAAATAAGGTTGTTATCTTAAACCAAGCAGAATATTTTAAACGAGTTGATGATTTTATGATCCATATTTATAATTAGATTTCAAAAAACGATTTATCAAAAATGATGTTGTATGTTAACACAACATTAAATAATTGCAAAATTTTGTTTCGTCTTCACATAAATTCAAGTTACAGTATTTTTACAGTGTTTACAAAAAATCTATAACCCTGGCAATAAAATGAGACCGATTGTCTCCACTATAGGGTCGTCAAATTATAACATTTCAGATTTTTTGGTAAAGCAATTTGAAAAATTAACATTACCTTTAATGAATTTTTTTAGTCAAAAACGGTCAATAGTTTAATTCAAAATTCAATAATTTAATTTTAAGTGAAGAAGAAATTATTGTTTCTTTTGATGTATCTTTTTTGGTTCCAAGCATTCCTATACAAAGATTTCGGAATATCTGATTAAACTCTTGGAAAGTAATGGTTTTGATATCAAAAAAAAAAAAATTTACAAAACTTTGCATGTCACTAAATATTTTTCAATACAATTTGTATTGTGAACAACTTCAAGGTACAGCCATGGGTTGGTTATTGCTTCTCTCCCTTTCTAGAAGAGCTCTCCATAAACCGTTATGCGTTAAATGCAAAAAATACATTTCAATACTTTCCACGAGTTTGGTTAAGATATGTTGATGTTCGACAAAAGTAAACGCAATATTGATAATTTTATCGAACGCAATAACTCTCCATTCATTAAATTTACCTTCGAACAAGAAACAAATAACCAATTTCCATTCTTAGATACTTTTGTCACCAAAAATAAGTTAGAATTTGATATTTTTAGAAAACAAACAAATGATTTTAGATACATAACTAGTGACTCTAACCATTGTTTTCAACATAAAATAACTTGCATTTCATGGTACATAATTTGGCCTAAGTAGTAACACTTTTAACAAGTTAACAACAACACATATTTAATAAAGAAAAAGGAACAATTACTAGAATTATTGATAAGATGAATCAAAGACATAAGTTACGAAAGTTAAGGAATATTCAAAAACCACAAAACTATTCTTAACACTGATAAAGATCCAATCCCTTATGGCCAATTTAATACTTAAGTTAATAGGAAATAACAAGTTTTGGTTAGTGGTAAAATTGTTTTCAGTGTCACACCAAAGGTTCCAATCATAGGAGTACTTGCCGCCGTTAAATTTTAGCACGGTGGTCAAGTTGTTCTAGGGTAATTTTGAAAAAAAACTGTAAATGTGCAACTGTATGCACCTGCTTTCTTTAGCTCCAAAAGCTTTTGTAAATCATTATGGAGTTTACCTGAACTGTCCCCTAACAGACACTCTAATTCTGAAAATTTACCAGTCATCGGCATTAATGACAACTTAAAATAAAGAAAGGGTAGTAACTAGGCGTATTTTTAAAAATGTTTGAACGATTAATGCAATTTTATTCAAGCATCAAACAAAGAATTTTATTTCAACTCTACAATAATTTTTGATGTTTCAATGTCTTTTTTTTTATAGCATGTGCCACAAATAAGTCTTTATTTCTCAGACTAAACTTAATATGTTTCTCTCAAATGAAAATGTCAGAAGCAGGTTTAAATTTTAGTGTTTTTAATTAAGTAAATATGTTTTTTATGTAACTTAGTTTTATTTTTGTATCTATTATAGTTAGAAAAGTTTATAAAGAACCGGTGACATCAACAGGCGGCAAAATCCGCGCATCTCGTTATTCTATCGATCGGGTCAGATGACTATGTCGAGGTCTGAAGACAGTGGAGGCGGCACACTTGTTGAAATTATTAATATTTATTTGTACTAGAGTTTAAATAGCCCTAGATTTTTAGTAGGTATAGCTAGCGATATTATAAGTGCGTTTGATTTAGTTGAAATACCAACTAAGAATGCATATATTTCAATTTAATTGCTCCGAGATTCGTTTAAATAAATGTAGATAAATTGAAATTATATTTTTTAGCGTTATGATGTGGCCATCAAAAATCTAATAAAAAATAGTTTTACTTACAGGAGGATGCAGTTCGCTAATTATTTATAAAACAGGACTTCAAATAGGTTTATGGTTTATGGTTTAGGGAAAATTATTCTTTATTCGCATTTTTTTTAAGGATTAGGTATTTTAAACGACTTGTGTAAAGAAACAAATTGTTATAAGCTTTAAATTTTATTTCATTATTTTACATATTATATATTTTTATTTACTATCAGACAGTATATTACAACCTAAATCAGATTCTTCCGATGAAGACCATTCGATCTCTTCATCAGATGAGCCTGTATTTACTGTAAATTTTAAAGAAGCCAATGCTTCTTGACTTTGACTTTCTATGACTTTCGAAATATTGTTTTTCTATGTTGTCTATATGGTTGCAAATATTTATTCACTCATCATTCGAAATTTCCGCAAATTTCTGCTATATCAAAGTTTCGACATCCGTCAATTTAAAAGTGGAATTTCTGCTTGCCACCCAATTCTTAACAGTTGCCCAAATTTTTTCTATCGGATTAAGCTCTGGGTGGTATGGAGGCAAACGTAACACAATGTGTCCATGCTTTTCTATTAGGTCGTCCAACTTGTTTTTTAGAGGATACTTTTTTTTATTTTCAGACACTATTTCATATAACTCTGTCTTGGTGAGTTTTGCATCAAATGTAAAATTACGTTCCTTGAGCCAGTCAACTATTTCCTGCTTTTTACTTCCAGATGTAACATTCTTGACTACAGGCACATTGTAATAAGCTGCATTGACTAGGACGGAATTAGGTAGTAAATTTGGAATTAACTGATTTTCGGCCCATTTCATAAAGTTGTGATGGTTCATGTCATCATGATAGTCTTCGCTTTTTGACCCTAAATAGAGAAGAATAAAAGATTTTAAAATAATCGTATAAAGTTGTCAGTGTGGTATTAATTATCAAAATATCAATACTGATAATGGTAAAATGTTGACTAAATATTATAGGTGAAAATATGGGTAGGGAACTGGGACTGAAAAGTATAAGTACCCGCTTATCCAATTAACGAACTAAGAGTATCATTTCTGCGTATTACATTTTAATATCATTTTTGATATTACTTTATATAGAAATAACTAAAAAATTTTACCTGAGCGAAAAATCAGTAACCCATTATTTACGAAATTATTTCTTCCTCCAGCATGAAGATTTATCAGTCTCTGTCCTTTGGAAATGGGTTTTCTAATTCTATGTCGACTTTCATCAAACCACCCTTTGTCCTTTGTATGACTGCTATGTATGTAACTTTCATCAGTATATACAATATTACGGCCTTCCTCTTTATATTTTAAAATTTGCTTTAAATATTTGATCCTTTTCAATCGTATGTCGTAGGATTCCATAAGAGCTTTTCTGTTATCTTCTGTTTTGGTACATCTATAAAAAAAACTTATATGTAATTAAAGGAACATATTAATGTATTAAACAAATTTCTCATGATATTTAAAAATAAAATTAGCAAAGACGTAACTTAATAAAATAAAAAGCTTAATAAATTAAAGAAAGGATAGGTACTCTGCCAGGTACTCTGCAAAATAAGAATCTAGAATTAATCTAGAGAGATCTATATATCTATCTAGAATTAAATGGACTAAAATGTAATAAGTTCCTATTTGGAGGTACCTATACCCTTTTTATTTTATCTATGTGCCAAAAAAATGATAACAAGTTTATAAAGTCAATAAAATATAATCCCTAGAATTAATTTTGACGCAACAGCTAATGTCTAAATAATAAAATATTCTGGTGTTATATTGGAATGTAGGCTAAGTAAATTACTTGGGTTTTACAACTGACTGAAATATACTGTACTTACATTTTAGAGTAGGTCTTCTTTTTCCAACTATGTAGAAATCATACACTATTTGTTTTATATCTTTAATTTGGGTCAAAGTAATGTTACCAATCTTCTGAGATTTTCTTAACCTTTTTTTTCCTTGGACTGGTAAAGGAACAGGAAGGTATATTTTCTATATCTTCTGACTCTTGGACCACTCTTCTGTAAGTTGACTGAGATACTCGAGTAGCAGCTAACGTACGTTGTCTAAAATAATTATATACTATTATTGTAAGTTATCAATACAATAAAAATTAAAATTTAAAAACATCTTCAAAGAATTTATATTATTCACTTACCTAACATTTTCCAAAGAAATAGTAATTCCTTGCTCTGCTTCTTTTTTCATAAAAGCTGCCACGTTAGAAATAACCTCTCTCCCTTGGCTGTGAATTATTTGTCCTTGTTTGCCTACTTTCTTAGGTGACATCTAAAAAAAAAGTAGAAAGTAAAAAAAATTAATATACACATGCACACTCTAGGCTGTACATACAGGGTGACAATTTCAAGAGTAGCCATGGCTTATAATTTTTAAACCGTAAAAGATATAAAAAAATGCTTAAAACCGTTTCTATAGTAACAAGGGGGAACCAAAATGATGAATTTTTTAGGGATATACTATCATCCCCCTAACCCCCAGAGCCACCCCCTTAAAAATTTTAAATTGGAAGGGTAGTCGAGTGATACCTTGTTTGAAAGGTCTATTAATTCCCTATATTATGCGACCCTACTTATAATAATCAATGCCTTTATTTTAGAGTTATGCCAATTTTAATATTTTATTAAAGGTTATTTAAGTGTTTTTTAATTTCTAAACATATTTTGAAAATGTCATAAAATATTTAACATTTGAACATTAGTACAAATGGTTAAGAACTAGGAAAACACTCTGCAATATTGCGTTTATTCTATTTTTAAAACAATAAAAATCTGCATTGAACTTTAATTATTTTATTAAATGCTCAAAGTGGCTTCCATTATTTTGCAAGCAAAAGTACAATCTGTTTTCAAACTCTTGACGAACATTTCTGAAAACTTCAGTTGTTAATAATCGGCACTCTTGTGTAATTCTTTGTTTTAGCTCCTCAATGGTGGCAGGCTGCGTTTTGAAAACGACCGATTTTAGGTGACCCCAAAGAAAAAAATCGAGAGGGGTGAGATCTGGCGATCTTGGCGGCCACTCAATAGGTCCTCTTCTACCAATCCATTGGTCTGGATAATGATTATCTAGCCACTCTCTAACAGGCAATACATAATGTGGTGGGGCCCCATCTTGTTGAAAATGCAATAAATTTTCATCAAGAACAAGATCTCCATTTTCATCCCTTTGGTTTTCCAATTCCGTTATTACTAAAGGCTCAACAGTTGTTTCTAACATTTCAGCATAAATTTCTCCATTTAGATTATCATCAATAAACAATGGCCCAATTATATTATTCCCTAGAATTCCGGCCCACACATTTATTTTTTGGGGATATTGGGTGTGCCCTTCCCTAAAAATATGAATATTCTCATCACTCCAGTAACGGCAGTTTTGCTTATTAACGTTACCGTTTAAATAAAAAGTGCACTCGTCACTGAAACAAATGTTTTTTATAAAACGTGGCTCATTTATTATTTTTTGGGTCATTAATTCACAAAATTCGATCCGCCTGTCTGGATCGTCATCACCAAGTTCTTGAACAATCTGTAGCTTGTAAGGATGGTATTTATTAATTTTTAATATCTTTCGTACTGATTCACGAGACACTCCTGTGGCAGCTGCTGCTTGACGAGTCGACATACCAGGATCCATAGCAAAATGCCCAAGAACCTCAATCTGAGTTGCTTCATCCAGTATTCTTGGCTGATTTTTCTTTATATTACCTACAAACCCAGTTTCTTCAAATTTTCTTACCAACTTCTGGATGTAATAATGCCCAACCTGCTTATCTGGGTGCCTCTCATTAAATATTGTGGCACTTCTACGAAAACAGCGATTTTGAGAACCATAAATAAATATCATTTCAACTCTTTCGGCGATCGTATAAACCATTGTAAAAATAAAACTAGAGCAGTGAGAGAACTTTAAATCACAAAAAGAACCACGATATTACTAACCAAACCAAAAATTGAACATTTTAAGGCAAAATTTAAATAAACAAAAAACAACAAATATTTCGAGAATGGCAGGCATCGAAAATTTTCCTTTTTTTTACATCGCCAAATACCATTCCGACAATTCAATAATTTCAGTATAAGTGTACTATTTATTGGAGTTTTGTTTTGGCTTTTAACAATTCATTTTAGTATCAGAATAAATATTTTTATTCTGATAGTAAGATGAATTGACTAACATTTAAAAGGACATACATATCTCGGAAATGGTTGCATTGATTTTAATGAGTAAGACGGCAAAATATAGGGAATTAATAGACCTTTCAAACAAGGTATCACTCGACTACCCTTCCAATTTAAAATTTTTAAGGGGGTGGCTCTGGGGGTTAGGGGGATGATAGTATATCCCTAAAAAATTCATCATTTTGGTTCCCCCTTGTTACTATAGAAACGGTTTTAAGCATTTTTTTATATCTTTTACGGTTTAAAAATTATAAGCCATGGCTACTCTTGAAATTGTCACCCTGTATATACCTATAAGTTAAATACCTATTATTTTGTCACTTAAAATCAAAGTATATTTTAAATAATATAATTTTTAACAGTAATTAATTTTTATTTATTTTTTTAAATTATTAGACAATTGAATAATTTAAACCAATTTTACTTACCTTTTACAATAAAAATCGGAGAGTCTAACTAAAAAAACTATAGTCTATTTCACTATTATAATTTAAGAAAAAAACACACAACAGATTTTAAATGCCTTATAACACTATTAACTCACTTCCCGTACGAGACGACACTGACTAGGCCTTCAGGCTACGTCATAGGCTTTAAATCCCCGGCAGGTACAAAGAAACAACGTACGGCGGCTGCTTTGTTCTTGCGGTTTCTTTAATAAGAAGCGAGAGAAAATATATTGCGGTCGTCTTTTCTCTCTGCCACCGGATTTTCTATCGATTTTGTGTTGAAAAATGGGTTTGTGCGCATATTGAGCAGCCGGTTCTTTATAAACTTTTCTACCTATAAATGTTTTTATATTTGTAATGTAAACAAAACTTTTTACGACTGAAAACCCCCCTGTATATAATTAATTCAACAATAAATTTGATTGATTGATTGATTTTTTGAGTTATAGACAGATGATTTGAATTCATGGTATTTGATTAAGTAACCCTAGACCAAACAAAATCAACTTTGAAACTTAACTATCAATTATTGTTGATTGCGCTGTTTTGATTAGGTGTATGGAAAAAATGCAAAAGTTATAATAAAAAATCTAAAAATTAATTTCAGCCTATATAATATCTTCAGCTTAAAATGTTCGAAGTTAGGTCAGCCATCATAAAATTCCTTCACCATCGCCTTTAAAGGATTGCACCTACCTTCTAGACACCGTAAATAACTGTACTTCGTTACAAAGTAGAATAGTAAATAAGTATTATTTCTGCTGATATATTTGTTGGATTCTGGTAAATTTATTAAGGCCATTTGGTTAAAAAAAAATTATAAATTAACACACTTTTAATAATCTCTATAATTTATATCTACAATATAATTACAACAACAATGAATGCAATGTCTATTATTAAGGTCAAATTGGAAAATTACAATATAGTATATATAATTTGAGTTTAAAAAAAAGACTAAAAGAGGTATTGATAACAAATTAAACCTCTTCAGAAGTTATTGCACTACAAGTTATAGGAATGTGTTGAACAAATTATTTATTAATATCCCTCATAGAGAAATAAACAATTTTTAATCCAATTAACAAGTTTTGAAATATGGGTTTAAGACGAGTAAATATGGGATAGGACTAATGTAATTATTTTAAAACAAGCAATATATTATATTATATAAAATGTTTGTTGACCACTTTAAAAGTTTAAGAAAGTCACAACAAAAAATTTGCCTTTTACTAATAAGTCTTGGCTAGATTGTTCTTTGGTACAGATCTAAAAAACAAAAACAATATAAATATCAACTTTTGACTTTTACTGTGTTTTTTAGCTTCTAAACTGTCCCAAATCAAGACTAAACTAGTAATAAGAACATGCAAACATACCGTGTATAATTTTTTGTGTTTCGTGATATTATTTTCTCGCTGTACTCAATAAATAATCAAGCTTATCTTTTAGGATAAATTTATTGTCATACGCCTTGTACACCAACGCAGGTACATATAAAAATGGCTTATTTTAAATATTTCTTAAAACATTATAGTTTGAAAAAGTTACTTGAGCCATGTAACCGGTATGTCTGACATTGTATTGTGTGACTTTCTGTATCTATAAAATTAAAATACTGCGTTAAAATTGGGGCGACGTACGTTGGGAAAAGGGTGACAAATAATTACGCTTTGCCAGCCACCGGCGCTCCGCCCTTGGGTGCGTTTTTATCGACGCCGGCCTCCTGTTCGAGCTGACGGCCGAGGTATTCCCAGTTGTGCACCATCAGTTTCTGGACGGCCAAAAGGGCCTCGTAACGGACGTTGGGGTCGTCGTGGGCGAGGAGTTGCATCACTCGTTGTTTGCCGCCTAGTTGTTCAATCACGCTAAAAAATTATCGACTTTAAATTATTTATTGATTTTAAGATTAGACTTCATAGTTCAAGAGAAACTATTCTATGTAAAGGGTGGCCGTTTTATTAGGGGCCTATACCTTTTCTCAGAATCTATAGGGTATACAAAAAAAATTCTTACAGAAGTGTTTTCGTTTTAAGCGAATTTTTAAATTATTTAAGTTTCATCAATAAATAAAATAAATAAATAATATCTTTATTTAGCAAAAGCTACATTCAATAAAAACATAAATAAAAAATAAAGTAAAAGTATAAGTTGGCCATAACTGTATCAGGACACTCCGGTTTGTCCATGGATGGTCTCGGTAATCCAGAAACAGCATCCCGGTTCCAGAAATATCCTGTCAGAGGTAGACCATAAATTAAAACTAGACTTAACCTAAACATTATTTTAAACATTCTTTCCTTGCCCACTTATTAAAAGCACAGTTAATTGTTGTTTGCCTTATAATAATGAAAATAATGTCGACTCAGGTTGATCGAGTCGGTTCGGTTGCAATCAGCCGATGACACACATTAGGAACTTGGTTGACCTTGCTGACTAGATACATTGGTCCCCCCGTGTAACACTTAGAAATGCTTCGGTAGTTCCAAGAAGCTGTAACCAGTATCCCGGTTGGCCCAAAAATACCCAGTCAACAGATAAACCAACAATCAAGATGATGATTGGAGCGGAAACAATGCATACTATAGTAAAACTTAATAAACTACATAATTAAAATAACATAATAAAATAACAAACACAATTTTACTTATTCATAATAAATTTTCTCAAGAGCCCTCTGAATTGATTCAAAGTAATACAATTTTTGATGTTAGCAGGCAAGTTGTTAAATAGGATTAAACCTTTGTATAGAACTGAATTATGCATTTGGGTTGTGTTACATCTGTCGACTAGTATGAAGTCTATACGATTTCTCGTATTATAGTTATGTATATCTCCAAAAACTCTTAATTTATTACAAATATAATCGGGGAGCATCTGATGTTTTAATTTAAAAACAAACAAATAAACGTTATACAAAATTCTTTGATGTACAGACAACATATCTAGGACACCCAACATAGAGACAACAGGCGTGTAACGATTACAATTTAGAATCAATCTCATAGCCCTATTTTGAATTCTTTCTAGTTGGTCAATTCTATACCGTGGCAAGTTAAACAATAATGTTGAACAGAACTGTAAATGAGGAAGAGCAATGGCGTTGTAAAGTTTTAATTTGATGTACATAATAATAATAATAATAATGTTTCTTTATTTAGCATCATGCTACAAAAAATTACAAAGAAAGAAAATTTTAGAATATAACTAAAAATAAAAAGGAAAATTTAAATGGCATATAGTAAACTAACAAATAGGTATTATAGGTATAAGTATAAATTATACCAACAAATGACAACAGATAATTTAAAAAATATATATATATAAAACTTAAAACTATCATAAATTTGAAACAATAAAATTTAAGACCTTAACTAAGATAAAAAAAAAAATAAAAATATGTAAATATAAAAAATTTAAAACCTAATCTAGAGCCTAAAAAATTTAAAATTTAAAAATATAAAACCTTAAACTATATTAAAAGAGTAAAGATAAAATAATAAAACACAAAGCAATACAACCAAAATAAAACATTTATACCTTATACCTATACAATATAATATAATTTAATTTCTTGGGATGGAATATATATATCTTTTTAATGTTTTTCTAAATGTGACTAGGCTTTCACTGTTCTTTAAATGTATTGGCAATTCGTTAAAATATTTGAGGCCTTTATGGAGAATGGTATTTGTCATTCTGTCTGAAGTATGTCTCCCCATTAGTACAAAATCCCCTCGCTGTCTGGTAGCATAGTTATGCAAATCACTAAATATTGTGATTTTTTCGCAAATATATTCTGGTAGCAATTTATTTTTTAATTTAAAAACAAACATACATGTATTAAACAATATTTTTTGTTTTACTGCCAAAATATTTAGGACATTTAGCATATTATCCACCGGTGTATATCTATTACATTTTAGTATGACCCTCATGGCTCTGTTTTGTATGATTTGAAGTCTATTGATCCTGTAATCCGGAACACCAAACAGGAGTGCAGAACAAAAATCTAAATGCGGCACAATAATACTATTATAGATTAATAATTTTGTTTGTATAGATAGGTTTTTGCCAATTCTCGATAAAAAATTAATTTTTTTTGACATTTTGCGTGTTATGCTGTCTATATGCGAATAAAAATTCAAATGTGGATCCAAAATAACACCCAGATATTTAATTTCTCTTTGGTAGGAAATTGTTTCATTATTAATTTTGATATTTATTGTATTTAAATTAACTTCATTTAATCTAATTTTATTTCCAAATAAACAAAATTTTGTTTTAGCCGCATTAATGCTCAAGTTATTATCACACAACCATCTATATATATTATTTAAATCAAAATTTAGATCGTCTTGCATTTTATTTACATCTTTGCCCACAACATACAGCATAGTGTCATCCGCAAATAATACTGAATTACTTCTACTCATTACCTTAACAATATCATTTATATACATAAGGAACAAAATTGGGCCCAACACAGTGCCTTGAGGAACACCATGAACAATTTCTTTTGCAAGAGACAAATTATTTTTAAACTTGACCACTTGCTTTCTGTTATGTAAATACGACTTAAACCAATTTAGAACCGTACCTCTTATACCCATTTTTTCCATTTTAAGAAGTAAAATATTTCGATTTACTGTCTCAAAGGCTCTTCTAAAATCCAAGAAAATTGCTAAAACAAAATTTCCCTTATCTATTTCTCTATTAAAATTATCACAGATGTTAACTATCACAGATTCGCAAGAATGTTGAGGTCGAAACCCTGACTGATTTTTTGTTAAAATTTTATTATTATCGCAGTAAGTTTGTAGTTGGGTTTTTACAGTTAGCTCTAGAAGTTTTTCGTAAACTGGTACAGTATTTATAGGCCTAAATTCACTTGCCTGCTTTGTGTTTGAAACCTTAGGAACCGGTAAGATAGTAGAGACCTTCCAATTTTCTGGGAATTCACCATTTTGAAGCGATGTATTAATTATGTCTAACACACGGTTGCCTACAATATTAAATACATCTACAAGAACCTTTTTTGAGATTTCCCCTCCTTTAACATTTTTCATATTTTTTAATAGACACCTAGTTTCACTCATAGTGGTATTTTCAAATTTATCCCATATAGTATACGTTGATATATTATCAACTGTATTTTCTAAAACTGAAAATTTGGGTAAAATATCTACAATTTGATCTACGCTATTAATAAAGTATTTATTAAATTTATCTGCTATGTCCAACTCCTCAGTAAATGTCTGGCCCTCAAATACAACCTCATTTGGTAATACGGACAAATTTTTTCCAATTCTTGTGATAAATCCAACTTTTTTTGAAAATTTTCTCATTACATAATCTGCATGAGCATGGAAATTCAGATTTGCATCGAAAATTGTTCCCAAATATTTAATTTCTTTGGCATACAAAATACTTTCCCCATTAACAGATACAATACAATACAATAAAAAGTGCTGCACCGACTTTAACAATAATTAAATAGGACACCCCATATATTTTTATATTTTTAGGTTTCTTGGGAGAAATAAACGTAACTTTCATAAGAACTACCTACCCGAATTTTGTGTAGTTTACACAGAAATTAAGGTTTTGTATTTTTTTTTAGCAAATTTATGTCCTCGGCATACAGTGTTTTGTAATGCTGGTATGTATATGTCCTTTTATTCTTACTTAAAGAAGCCAAATATTAAGCGACCGCAAAAAAATATATTGAACTCCGCCACCCTCAGAGGCGTGCCGTTAAAATGAAACGGGTGGGTAATATAATAAAGTTATCTTCATAGTTTCAATTCAGTTTTTTTTTATAATAGTTTTACTAACAAAATTAACTTCAATTGCTTTCGATCTGACGGAATTTTTATCAATTCTAAATATGTTTTTGGTTTTGAACAGATTTATAACATACAACGCAGGTTTATAAAGTATTTGCACTATAGGGAAGATGGCGTTTATCCAGCCAGAGGCACTTGCCAAAATGTTATGCTTGGACGGTTCAATATGAAAACCTTACTCGATCGTCGTGTGACAACGGCTATAACTTTCTTATATAAGCTAGTAAACAACAAAATAGACTGCATTTCACTCCTAAATCAGATTTGGTACATTGTCCCAAGGATAAACTCCAGAAATTCTCGCACTTTTTATTGCAACAGAGCATTAAATAATATTTTCAAGAGAGCTCCGATTTTTTACATATGTAATTTGTTTAATACGCTTTGTAACTACAACATAGATCTATTTGTTGATACGCTATCTTCTGTGCTGAGGCTACTCAATCAATAACCTAGTATTACAACCTGTAAGTACCTGTCTAATGCTGTTTGTTATTTAGAAGTGTGGCATAAAGGTATGTTGAGTTCTTTTTTTTTATTTTTCTTTTCTTTTTGTTTGTTCTTTAAATTAGTTTTAACTGTTTTACTTTACTACTTTGTTTTTTTGCATTTAATTTTTATTCTGTTATTATTGTTTTGATTTGTATTTTTTTTCTGCACTTCCTGTAAGTGGGTGACCGTTGGAAATAAAGACTTATTTATATTGTTACCTGAGGATGCAAATATATTTTACGAAATGTCGCCTAATTTATACCAAAGTGGTATTTTATTTTGTGATCCCTAAACCCAACAAAACTTGGAAAGTTATGTTAAAAAATATTGTTACAGTTCGTATCCGCATACTTACTTTTTGCCGCGTGGATAATGCCTTACATATTCGCCAATATCGAAGCTGGCCACAGCAAGTACCAAGGGATCTTTGCTTGTTTCTAACAAGTGAATCAAAATGCGAAGAAGTTCGTAGTTCTTTTCGTTCAGGCGCTGGGCATTTTCACGCCAGAATTTACTCTTGTGTACCGGAGACCATTCTAAGCGGCCAGATTTAACCTAAAACAGTTTAAAAAATAAAAAATAAAATATTTATGAACGTCAACACTAGCATACTTCCGTAGCATATTCGTCGAACGAGCTAAGATCTTGAACCGAAGAGTGCAATTTTTCCGACAAAAACTCAATATCGGCAGTAATATCTTCATCGTCGAACTTGCGTTGTTCCAAAATCTGTAACTGCTTCAAAACCTAAAAGTTTTATTATTTTAAACAATGACTGTGGGATTTGCGGTTATTTTTTGTTACCTTGCTCTGTACCATCGATATACAATGTTCTTTAGCAACTTGGGCGTCTTCTGGTTTTTCAATAAGGTTTCTGAACACAGCAAGTATGATTCTGGTAACTTTTTCCTTAACGGAATCGCTTAAAATGTCAGCCAGAATTGGGATAACATTGAACTTGTTCATTTTCTCTGCCAGAAGAGGGTTGAAAGTCAACACCCAGATGCAGAAGATCAGTTGGTATTGAACCTAAAAGACGCGTGGGTTTGAAAATCGTTAAAGTGATAAGAATAAATAGATAGAATGCTGCTTTTAATTTTTAATCTTGTTTAAAGCCAACTATACAACTAAAGAGGCAAATATAAATTCGCAAAACCATAGTTCAAAGTTACAACACAAATTGCTCCCTTATATATCCTCATACCTGGAAGTTGACACGTCTGTCCAATACGGAAAGAAGTGTGGAAATGCCATCTACTGACACAAAAGCGAACCTGTATTCGTCAATGCGTAGCATCATTTGCAAGCATCTGGCAACGGATTGGATGTATTCATTATTCTATGAAAAAAAATATTGATAAAAAATCTATAAGGAAAACAAGAAAATTAAATAGTACGGTGTATACTTGGCTTGATATTACTGTTATTAATTAGAAAAACTGAGTAAGTGGTATACACTCTTATGTGTATATTTTTCTGCTAAAGTCTGCATGTTTCTTACTAAAGACTTTCAATTCTTAATTTCAAAGATTTGTTTTGAATACTTGATTTTTATAAGTAATCGCACATCTTTGCACTGAATACACTTCACACTAACTAATTTTAAGTAAAAAAAGAATGTGATAAATTGGAATAAACTTTGCTCGCCTAATAGACATAATATAAATAATAACATTGGCATAGAACTGTTTGGCATCCATTGAATTTTATATTATTATAGGTACTACAGGAGAACATTTTAAAAATATGGATTTCCCACATACTTATTATTGTTGGTTGGTGAGTTTATTGTTTAATTTTTAATGTTCACCCTTGTTACATGACTGATTTTAAATTTTTTCTTATTATTCTTTTAGATGGATGTTATAATTTATTATTGATTAGATTAAATAAAAATATTATTATGAATATTAATATGTAATGGCTGGTAATAAGAGGCGACACTTACAGGCAGGCGTTCTATACAAAAATTGAGCTTTTTTATAGAGAAAAACAGTGTTTAACGCTCAAAATTATACAGACCAGTTCACATTAACAATGAAGAAGCTATAGAAGTGTTAATGAGCTAAAGAAAAGAAAGAAAATTAAAGTCAAATATGCAAGAAAGAGAAAGAAAAAACTAGAGTTAAATAGTTCACACGGTGTATATACTTACACTAATTACAGGCGCATCCTTTAACAAGGCTTTATCGTCTTACATATTTTTAAACATGTTTCCTTTAAATTATAGTCAAAACACAAGAATATACTTGGTTGTTAAGAATATTTGATGGTCAGATTAGAATTTATTAAAACCTTGAGAATGCCATTCAAACTCATTTAGCTATAAACCAAAAATAACCTTCAACATCCACCGTCGAGCTGTAGCATCCACTCCGCATCACTACGCGATATTATTTTGGGGGTTATTGTTATTTCATCAAAAACAAACGACACAATACATTACACTAAACGTTACCAACATATAAACGGGAGGCCGGTACCTCTTGCGCAACCTTCGCTGCATCTGCAAGCGACATGCCGAATAAGATGGAGTTTGCGCCTGCGATGATGCTGTAGCAACCGCGTTTCTCCTTCTTTTTCGGTACCACATTTTTCGCGGTATGAAGTTTGTTTTTTATTTCCTGGCAGGAATACATTATTAACACTTTTCAGTTTATTCTGAAGTATGCGTTTGGGTAAAGAAATTTATTATGAGCAAGGTTTTGTTTTGATTGTTTTCTGGAAACGTAGGTGGTGCTAACCTCATTTTTTGGTCAACATTTTCTAAAATCTATAATGTTATAGTTACAGTACCTGTTTCGGAACAACGTAAATAGTAAATGTTTGTGTGCAGATAAGTTTTGATTTAGATACTGCAAAACACTCAATTACATTAGAATTAAATGCCGAATTATTGCAAACATTTGAAATTAGTAAGTCTAGGTACTTGAAATCCCACAAAATGAAACCAATAAATTAGCCCCAAAATTCGTCCACAGCTTACCTGTGATTTTAGTTGATCTTTCAACCAGGTGAGGTAGAAATGAAGATCAGCACGTTCCATGGGTGTCTGAGACCAGCAAGCAATTTTCGCAATTATTCTTGAGGTCATATTTGTAATAAAACCGTCTTGGCGATTTAGAAGGTTTAAAAAAGGTACCCACACTGATTCTTTTTTCTTGGCATAGTCATGAAAGATTTCAACTCTGCTGCGATCCTCCTTTAAAAGAATACAATTTTATAAACTGTGATTGTATAATGTCCTGAATGAAATTACCTGCAGCATGTCATCAATTAAAACCAAAATGTATTGAAGTGTTTGGTCCTTAGAAACATGACCTAAAAGGTTCAGTAGAGTCTGAGCAGCTTGGTTTCTGTCACTCCTCAGGAGAGCATCCTTTTTTTGACTGTCAG
Source organism: Anthonomus grandis grandis (assembly GCF_022605725.1). NCBI lineage: Eukaryota > Metazoa > Arthropoda > Insecta > Coleoptera > Curculionidae > Anthonomus > Anthonomus grandis. Next base: position 4,590,344 of record NC_065546.1, read on the forward strand.
AGGTATCAAATGCCGCGATAAAATTGTAATCTTCTTGAGAAATCATTTGTGACCTGAAATAAATAAGGAAATAAAGCAGTTGCGGCTAAACAAGAAAGTAGTTAGATGATTTTCAGTGCGATCATGAAGAAACTTTTGGTTATAAGTTACTCACTGAACGTAAGATTGCCAATTGACTTTCTGGTTGCGAACATCTGTTGCTTTTTGTTGAAGAACACTAGTAGCAGCCAGCATATCTGAAAATAATATTAATTTTGTAGAAAAATACAATATACAGTAATAAAAGGAAAGAGCAAGTATTGTTTGATAACTCAAGGTAGGTTTCACACTGTTCATCTTTCACTGTTCAGCTGAAAATCTGAAGTCTTCTATTGAAAAAATATTGAGTCTTCTAAGGTCATGGAAGAATTTCCACTACGTAACAACCTATGAACCAGATGGTAAATTTTTTCACCAGAAAACTTTTGAGCGGAAAACCTTATTAGTTTTACATGGAAACATTGTTTTTTAAGCAACTGGAAATAAATGTAAACATTTATTAAATGAAAACATAAAATGGTTAAATAATAGGTTCATTAAACCAGATTTATAATTCTTTCTATATTCTTTGAAGATAGTGGGAGAGTCTGATTGTGAATCAGAGTAAAAGATGAAAAATCGACAGATTTTTAGGGCCGTGTCTTGAAAAACTGTAGTGAATGTGTAGTTAAAGATTGTGCATAAACTGGATGTACCTCGTTCTGATGGGCTCCTCTACACGTGGCAGTATTTTATCCTTGTAATTAATATTAGAATATTACTGTTTTGCAAACAATAACTTTATGAACTATCAAAATGTGAATCAAGCCAATCAAAGTGAAGTACACTTTTGACCTACAGTAATACATTCTGAAATTAGTTTTCGTTCATTTCTGGGTACGCAGGTTTAGCATACAGATCAGGCTCTATACCTGTAGCTCCTTGGTGAGAACAATAAAACTAAACATAAACAAACATCAGCTGATGCTGACAACCTGAGGGCATCCGCCGATATAGCCAACTCATCAATCCTTATCACGCCGATAATAATAACAATAATAATAATACTTCTTTATTTGTTCATATACATACAACAGCTTAGCATCGTCAAAAAGTATAGACTGTCAAACGCCAATAATACAGTGCATAAAGGGAGACATTATTGTATCGGAGTTTTACCTATATAACATAGCAAACAAAAAACTTACATTTTGTTCACAATCAAAAGGCATCTAAAATTTTAGACAGGAAGAGAAAAAAAACATAAAACAAAGTACAATTTTGGTTCGCATCAGAAATGCTCACTAAGTATATATGAAACATTTGTTATACAGGTATGAAAGTATAATATTCGATAAATTTTGATAGACTAGGTTAAAGACTATTGTAGAATTCGTCCAATCAGTATGGACAGATCTCCAAAATCAGGTTTACATTAAAAAGTTTTGTCATTAGTCATATAGCCCTTATGGGTCAGACTAAGCCGGTGTTGTGGAAGTAAGAGATTTCCCCAACTATCTGTTGGTTTTTTGTTTTCTAGCATTCTGAGTGCCGATTTTTGCAACTTAAAAGCTCTCTGCCAGTCAGCCGAGTTACCCCAAAATAACAGTCCATATGACAACTTTGAAAAAGTCCCATATACGCCGTTCTACATACTACTGGAGGCGCCAATTCAACAATTCTGCGCAACAGAAAAAGAACCGACGAGAGTTTTATTGCCAGATCGATTATATGGCTCTTCCATGATAATTTATTATCTAGATAAACACCCAGAAATTTGATCGCGTCTATTCTCTGATGTCTTTCCCTTAAAGAGAAATTAACCACTTCTGTTTTATTTAGATTCAAACATAGATTATTGTCAGCAAACCATGCTTTTAACTTGTGAAGTGTTGCACTAGTTCCATTCTGTAGGGAAATCAGATCTGAATGCCGACTGAGAAGAGTTGTGTCATCCGCATATTGTACAGACATCACCTCTGAGAAATGGGCGGGTAATTCATTTACATAAAGTAAAAACAGAAGAGGACCGAAGATTGATCCCTGAGGCACCCCTGCTGTTATTGGACATATGGAGGATGTTCTTCCTCCACAAGTCACCATCTGCTGACGCTCACAAGGGTAGGACTGGATAAGTTCCAGGCAAATACCCCGGATACCATAAAAATCCAACTTGCTCAACAAAATATTATGCGAGACACAGTCGAACGCTTTTGAGAGGTCGCAGAAAATTGCACCCACTGTCTTGCCTCCCTCAAATGCATCAAACAAGTAGTCTACCATTAGCCTGAGTGCATCAGCAGTGGATCTTCCTTTTCGAACGCCAAACTGCGCTGGTGAAAGTAAATAATGTTTATCAAAAAAGGATATGAGACGTTGATTTAGACAGAGCTCAATGGACTTGGATCGTATCGGTATTGGTAATTTCCTGGATCATCCATATTACCCTTTTTAAATATAGGAACAACTTTACTTATTTTAAGCTTTTATGGAAATGTACCAGATGAAAAACATTTGTTTATTACTAGAGTTAGTGGTAGGGCCAAACCATTTGCAAGTTGTTTCAATATTTTATTGCTCAAACCAAAGATGTCTTGAGCAGAACTATCACTTAAACTTTTTAAAATATCAATGACCTCTATTTGGGTAACAGGTGAGAGAAATACTGTTGAATTGTTATGTACAGATTTTGCTGTAAATTGTACAGGGTCATTAGATTTTTGCAGTGTATTTGTAATTGAGTCAGCTATATTCACAAAGAATTTGTTACACTCATTGGGAGTTACATTACATTTCGAATTACTAGAATTAATATTTTTTGTTTCTTTAATGATGTTCCAGATGGTTTTGGATTTGTTATGACTATTTCCTATTTTGTTTGTATAATACGAGTGTCTCGCTTGTTTTATTTTAGTTTTATATTCCTTTATACGAATTTTTAGCCATTCTGAGAGATCTAGAGTACTGTTATGTTTATTTAAGGTAGAAAAGAAGTTTAAGTTATCTCTCGATCTCTTCAGTGCATTATTAAACCATTTTTTTTCTTCATTTTTGGTGAGAATTGTTTTAGTTTTTTTGGGAATATGAAAGTCTATAATAGACATTAGAACATTGAGAAATATTTCAAAATAATTGTCAACGTTACAATTATCAAGTACCAACAACCAGTCAACGTTTAGTAATGAAGTAACACAGCGAGAAAATCTCTCTCCATAATACGGTCTGAACTCTAAGACCGTTGCGTGGGTGTTTTCAGTACTTTCATTTAGTGATTCATATGTATTAGTAATAGCAATATGATCTGACATATAGTGTCCCATAGAGTACATTTACAATTAATTGCACAATTTGTTATGCAATTATCAAAGCCACTACATTTTGTGGTTTTTGAGATTGTAGTTGCGCTATTTACCAGGAATTTAAAGTAATATGTGCTGACAAGTTGGGTGAACTCGGCTGAAATGAGGTTATCCGCTAGTAGATCTATATGGACTAGATGGGTGGGACCCAGCATAAAATTATGCAAGTCACCTTCCACTGGCGACGAACGCAATTCTGTTGCTGCTGCTACAAGATAGTGATATGATGGTAAGCTTTCAGTCGCTGTGACTCGGCAACATCGACAACAACAAAATCCGCCAGTCATCGTCACCCATTCGTCGGACCCCGAAAATAAAGAAGCCGAAAATAAAAAAAGAATACATCATTGAAAAAAAAACAACAACAAAAATAATGGTTTTGTCAAGAAGACTGGAGGTAGTCTCTAGCTGGGGTGCGTTCGGAAACGAAATGGCGATGGTTACCTTAAGCCGGGTGAGGTTTAAAATATTTTACATTAACATAAAAGCGATTAGCCCGTGAGTGGTATCACGATTATAAATTTTTGACAATTTATGTAAAGATAAGAAATATACTATGGTATATCTTGGTATAAATAAATACACTGAAAAAAAGGAAGGTTTTGGGGCAATGTAGTCAACTCTCTTGGCAAAAACTTCCTTGTTGCGAGAGATTTTTTCTTTCCAGAAAATATTATATATGCGTTTGCTTTAAGAGAAATGGCGCATTTGATATTTTTTTAAATTTCTCTTGAGCCTATTGTTGTTGGGCCAAGTAACATTTCTCTTCTTAAATATCGCCGAAAAAATAAGAAATCTGGGAATCGACAGAAGAGAGAATTAATTGTGCGGAAAACCTTACGCCATTGTACCAAAGTCTCTTGGTTAAAAATACTGCAGCGCTTTGCCAAGCGCATTGCTTAACGAATCATATCTATTTCTGAAGGTCCTTAGTAGCATCCAGCCTTCATTTTGAATAATATTTGTAATTTTTATGCTAAAGAGTAGCCAATCTCACTCTTATTAAATAAGTCGAAATATGAAAAAAAATTAAGTACTTTCAATTTAAAAGTTAGAAGGGGAGACCATTTATTAATTACATTATTTATTTATTTTCCATGTAAAACAAAAAATTAATGAAATCGAGATCGTACAACAGCTAAGCAAGGAAGATTTAAGTATTTTGGTCCCAAAGGTTGGGGACCGCATAAGGTTGGAAACGGGAATAAAAATAAGCTTAGATAACTTACAGGAAAATGTAAGTATAGAAAGTCTTTATTAAAAATAAGGGAAGAATGGTGGAGTTGAAATTTATAGGTTCTGCCCTTTGGTTACCAAATGAAGTTCAACATTGTCAAAAGCTTTATTTTTCCAAGCACCAATTTTTATGAAGAATCACTTTTTGTTGAAAAATTAAAAATATCTTATTTTTTAATTCTACCCTTAAGATTTTCATATTTTTTTATTTATTTTTTATTTACATGCATAACTAACAAATATTTTTGACTATATTGTAATTTTAATTCGTGTTTTTTTTTAAAATTTTTTAATTGTCTATTGTGTTTGTAATTGTTTATTTATTTATCTAAATTCATATTCAGATTTATATCTAAATAAGTATATAGTATATAAGTATTTGTTTACTTTCTGTTACTATTATTTATGTTTTTTTTTGTTTTTAATAGAAAATATTCTTTTTTAAATTATAATATATGGCTAATTATTTTTTTTTAAATAAGATCTTGAGTTAAGATGCCAAGTTTTTCATATGAGTTCTTTAATTTCTTGTGACAAAAGAGAAATATTTAGTGGAAAAACTATGCAATCTTATACCAAGTGAGAAAATGTTGCGTTAAAAACAAAAATCATAGAACAAATATTTTGGGTTTTTGATTTAAAAGAAGAAAGCATTAAATCAAATCATTTTTTCTTTGGTACCAAGAGAATTCTATTAGTGTAAAAAGCTCTTTAGCTAGATTTTTTTAAAAAATCTCTTGTGTCAAATCTTCTGTAACATAAACCAAATGTTTTTGGACTTGCGTCAATGTATTATATCTCTTACATTGGAGCAATACTCTTGTACCAAATCTTTTAATCTCTTGGTCGAAGAGAGAAATTTCTATCACAAATAGCTGTGCTTTTGATTCAAAATGTTAATTACTTCGGACAACATCGAGCTCTCTCTTGCACCAAAGCAAACCAAATCTTGTAATTATCTGCATATTTGAGACAAAAGCAAAAAACATCAAGTCAAGGAACTCTTTTTCTCTAATGCTAAAGGATTTTCCTTTTTATAACAAGAGTTTTCGCATTTGGACCTATTCAAAAGCGCGAAGCATTTGGTTGAAATTCATACGCATTTATGGCAAAGGATCCGTTTTTTCAGTGTAGGAGTAATAAATTGTCATCCATATAAATACAATATAATTTTTTTTTTTTTTAATGTTAAAAAATGGCTTATCAAAGGTTTTATTGTAATATACTAGATTTAAGGTATAAGCTTTCTAGACATATCAAAAGGATCATTGAATTGTTGTCTTTAGAAAACGCTAGTGAAGTAGGGGCTATTCATCTTTGGGATCTTTATTTGTTGGGTATTATTGTATGCAATCCCTCAAATGGAAATTTTAATGTATTTTTATATTTAAAAAGCAGAATTTCTTAGATTAACCTTAGATACTACATTACAATGGCGACCTCATATAAGAAAAGTTGTATGAAAGTGTCCAAGGCTATACAGGGTGTTCGAAAAATAGACGGAGATATTTCAATGGGCGATTCCTTGTAAAAAAATATGAGAAAAAGTTTCTATAAACGTGGGTCCGGAAATGCACAGTTTTCAAGATACAGGGTCATAAATTTTTTTTAAATATAATTTTTTTATTAATATTAAAAAAAATATTTACTTGATTCTTTAGAAATTTGGCAGTATTACTTGTTGTCTTAAGAGGCTAATTTAGCCCTAATTAGATTAAAATTATAAGGTCTAGTGGCGTCCCGGGGTAAATCTTAGCAAATATTATTGGCAAAAAAATGTACACCACTGCCTTTTTTTCAACTTTAGTATTTGTTGTTTGAATAAACATTTAAAAATACAACTTTTTCGCCTCTTGCATTTTTTTCGTATCTCACTGCATTTCCGAGGAAAAAAATAAATACCGTTTTATTGCATGCCACTGGATAAAATTGGTTTATTAATTTTTGGTAAAAAAATCACAGGTGCCTTGGAAAATAAAAAATTATTTCTGCATGGCCTCGTTCAGGCACACTTATCTATAGGATCTTGGCATTGAGTAACTCATCTGGGGCTCATCAATTTTTTGCACTGCAGAGAAGAGCTGGAGACTTTTGTACTTGAATTTTGTAAAACTTCTATGTCTATATGGTATATATAGAAATATATAAATTATATAAAGTATATCTATAAATTCTTGAAAAGTGAAGAAAAAAGGAAGCCAATATTTATTTAACACATGACAAAGTGCGTATGTATAATACTGGAAAAAAAAACAAAATTCGTTTCACTATCTTGGCCCTTTGTTGTATGTTATTTATACTGGAGATATGTTTTCTATTATATCAACACACATGCAAGCATGATACACAATTATTATTTCAGTTTAATCCAGACTGTCCTGATAATGCTGTTGAGATTTTAGATTCAGATTTATCTATTATTTTGCAATACTCAACAGAACATAATCTGACAATTAATCCTGCAAAAACTAAAATGTTTCTGTTTTGTTCTGAAAAGAAACGGGGCATACTCATGAATCAACTTAATATTTAGATTAAAAATACTCGGTTGACTTTTGCTAACTGCGGTAAAAATTTCGGTTTGTGTACAGATGAACAGCTTAATTTTGTAAGTTATGTGAGAATGAAGCTTTTATATGCTAGCAGACACCTTTTAAATTTTAAAACCAGAAAAAAATTGTGTGAGTCACTTATTATATCTATTTATTCATAGTGTTTCATAGTATATTATCCATTCTTACATGTTGTAAATAAAAAATGGATACAATACATGCAGAATACATGCTGTAGATTTGTTTAAAAATTAAAAAAATTTGATCATGTCTCTAAAAATATAAGAGTTGGGTTGGCTTAAGTGTGATAACTGGTATAATTTTTAACTTGACTCTATTTTCTACAAAACTAAATATATGTCAACAACGAGTATTTGTTTAAAAAACTTTATAGGGAGGCTATGCATAATTGCTCTTTATGAGATAAATTATTTAACAATGCCACAACATAGACCTTCTTTTTTTAAAAAGAGCTTCAGTTATAATTTTGTTAACTTCTATAATTTACCTCTTCAATTTAAGGTATGGAATACTGGTTATTTAAGGTCTAAGTACAAAAGGTATTTAGGACTTTTTTAGTGACAGATATATTGTATGTATATATGTACTGCATTATTATATTGTTATGTTTGGTTCTATACTAAACTCTGTATCTAAAGTGTTTGAAATGGTATTGTTTGATGTTTGATAGATTATATGATAAAGTAAAATATAGTATATCGGAAAATCAACATGTTTTTTTACCAAAAAAGTCGACATTGACTAACCTAATAACAGTCACAGTAAAATCTCTCATATTTTAATAAAATTAATAATTTCTTATTTAACCGTAGTTTTTAATTTTTAGTTTAAATTGAAAAAAATGTTGTTCTATGTCTCCAACTCTTGATAAAAATGTGTTTGAATATGAGTATAGCATTAATGGTACACCAGTACAAGACCGTAAACATCAGAAAGACTTGGGTATTATTGTGGACTGTAATTTGACTTTTACAGACAATATTGTTTAGTTTGTAAATAAAGCACATAAAACAATGGGATTTATCGTCAGGTCTACCAAGGGTTTTAGTGTTGAGTGTTGTCTAAAACCATTTGACAGTCTGATGTTGCCAGTATTGGAGTATGGTAGCATTATATGGTCACCACAATATGAGGTGTGGACTAAAACTATAGAGCATGTACAACATAAATTTCTGAATTACATGATTTCAAAAAGTATGGATATTATCCAAGTCAGGGCTATAACCATTTATTGTTATTGCAGGAATTTAATAGGCTCTCCCTGGAAAATAGACACCAAAAAATTTGCCTTGTGTATATGCATAAAATCTTAACAAATAAAATTAACTCTCCAAAAATACTTTCAATGCTTCCATTTTTTTGTCAATGCTAGGAACACTAGACAAAAAAAGACTTTCAATTTGGATTTTCCAAGGACAAATATTTTTAAAAGTTCGCCAATACATATAATGTGCAATTCTTTTAATATTCATGCTAGTGACTTGGACATAGATGTGATAAGCTCAAAAAGTTTTACTAGAATTATAAATGATAGGCTGTATACTTCTCAGACGCAGGCTTTAAATAGTTTATAACGTTAGTTCCTGTGTTAGTAGGTATTTAGATAATTTCCTAAGAGCTATGTAGGATTTTGTATTGTTTACTTAGTGCCTATGATTTTGAATTTATTAATTATAGGTAATTTCGGTATCTGTAATTGGCTATTTGGCTGTTGATGCTGTAATAATAAATAAAATAAATAAAGATGCTCTTAAACTCACTCCAAGTTCTGCCTAGGATATAAAGGGAGACATATAGGAATAAGAAAAGTTGTATCGAGAACTTCTTTGAGACTATTTGTGGATTAATGTAGTCAAAGTCAAAGTCAAAATATACTTTATTATTTATATGTAAACTTAGCATTACATACTTGTGATAGTAAAAATTAAATCTGCTCTTGAGCACTTTTAATATACAGTTTCAACAGAATACTGGTTGTTTTATTTTCTAATGATTATATTATAACTTCAACTATTATATTAAATGTTAATATTAGCTTAAGTTGGTCCATATCATACATAGGACATCTTTTAGGCCCAGGACCCTGAATGTTATGACCATCATGTGATCTTCTCAGATCCGCCTTTAATCTTTAAATACAGAAAATCAAACTATACACAAAGACTAAACCAAAATGCAGTACTTCCCAGCAAGTGACAATAAAGGGAGATAAATGAGGAGCTTTGTTAAAGAGCTAAAAGGAATTTGGGGAACATCTCAAAATGTACTAAACAACAGATCACTTACCAATTTTATCGTCGTCAAGAGATGTCATCATCTCTTTGATTTTTGGGTCAGCTCCTGCAAGACTACCTGCCATTTTCCCTTCTTCCACTAAAAACTAGACGTTAATGATTACTTTAATAATTTTCTCAAGATTTTCTATTTTCGCAAAACCCTGTTCCCTGATCATATGATCAGCATGTGACGTTAATTGACAACGTACTGTCAAACGCCCAAAAAAACTGCGCAAAACACGTTATACTGACCTTAGACGTTGGTTACATGTGTGTTTACTAGCGTCCGACGGTAACCAGCGACCAAATCGAGACCGCAGCATATTATGTCGGTTGCCACCAACCTATTGATAGTCCGCGCTCACTGTTATTTAAACAAATATTGCCCGTATCTCCTGAAATTCTCGAGGGATTTTAATAATTACTTGTCCAAATGTTAACAATGAATACCCAAATCGATTTATGACAGTCCCAAACCTCTACAAACCAAGGTTTTGTTGTGAAAATTAATTAAAAAGTTAAATGTTAAAGAATTGAAACTCCCAAAATTCTGGATTCCCACTGGCAAGTGGGAATTAAAAACATATTCTCTACCTACTCTGCGCAAAATGAAGTGTTAGAAGCAAAATATATCTTCAGTGAGATATTTTGAGTTAATATTTTTTTATCTATAATTAAATATTCTACAACATTCGATATAGTATACTGTTAGCGACCCAATATAATTTAAATCTCCCGCGAAACCGTCGCATCTCGTAGTTTCCGCTCCCGACGAGATAATCAGAGCCATCTAGGATTAAAGCCGAATATAATTGGGAGAAAACAGCATCTAGTTAAACGCTAAATAGTTACGGATGACTGTACTTTTTCCAGTAAAGAGAATAAGAGAAGTCTTGTTCTCGTTCTGTTTAATTGATAGCTCTGCTACGAGGCAATTTGCCAGCACGATTTGGAGATTCAGAAAAACCGTCAGGTATGTACTCTGTTCTCCGAATCGACACTTTCACTATATTAAATGATCAATCAGAATCGAAACTTTTCAATGCACGATGTCGCCTCCCCCCCGATGCGTCAGGCATTATCCAGCCTGGTTACCGGCGTGAATAAGATCGGCTACCACCGGCAAGGGGTTGGGAACGGTCTGGGAAAGGGATTTAAAGGATAGGAAGGACGAACAACCACGTGTTGATGGGATGAAGGATAACGCGGAAGTGGGATAGAAACTTTCACAAAGTTTAATTCTGAAATGCACGTTTTACTAACGGCAAGTGGTAGGAAAGGGTCAAGGAAGAGAATCCGTAGGATAGGAAAGGACAAGATCCGTGGTTGATCTCGTCCTTCAATACGTGGTTTATTGACTGGGTGAAGGATGACGAGAAGTGGATAAGAGAAATCTGAAATAGCATTAATTTATAGGTTCAATAAAGCCGGCCCCAGACGATGTGTGTATTCGGCGAATGTACCTTCGTACTGCGGCTTCGGCTACCCTCCCACACGCTGCGGCATTCGGGATATATTCCACATCGCATCTTTGTTGGCAAACGTTCGCCACAGGGCCTCAGTTATAGAACAGTAGCGGAGAGGAGTACTGTTCAGAGGAGTTTTTTAAATAAAAACTCACCAAAAATATTATACAAAAACACCCGCTGCTAAGCTTGTCGCGACTCTGGCTGAAGACAAAATAGGCAAATAAGTGTGCGTAGCTAAGCACACCGTCTGGGAGCTAACGCGAATGAGCGCGACCTCCTTTGATGCGTGCCCTAAAACCGACAGCAGTTCGGATAGCGGCCGAATGCCGAATGATACACGCACTTGACCTCCCATACGCTCCGCGAAATACTGCGAATGCCGAACGTTCGCCACATACACACATCGTCTGGGGCCGGCTTAACGACATCTCCTATTGAATAGCAATACCACGAAGAACGTTTTAGCTGGAAAGGAAAGGCAGTGATAGCAAGTATGAGGCTAGGACGCAAATAGAGTCGAGAATCGAGTATATTCTACGTATTTCGGGAGCGGGAATATTTGAATATATAAGCGGGATCGTGAGGCAGAGCAAGGGAATTCAGTTCAACGAGACAACGAATACAATTCAATTCAGTTCGGAGTTTAATACGAGCAAATATTTCATGCGCCATAGTGTCTTATAGTTTAGTGGCGGCGACACGAGATTTAATTTACGTTTACTGGGCAACAATTTGGAACTGGAAATATTACTCTGTCAAATAGATATCAGGAAATTCTTTAAAAGGGGTGAGTCAAAACAAAACTTTGAAATGAATTTTGAATAACACAATTTTACTTTTACTGATAGGAAGCCCGAAGTATATAATATCATCATATTTGAATGTAATGTTATTATAGGTATCTTGATCTTTATTTTCTGTATTTTCGTCCTATGCCTAAACACCGTAAAAGTAATTTTGTGTATCAATTTTTTAGAGACAACACGCGAAAAAAGAAAAAAAGGTCGGGAAAGTAGCAGTGGAAGCGATGAAAATGACAACCGTGATAAAACTACTCATATAATGCCAAGATCATTGCATGCTAACATTGGACAAGCATCACATTCTCCAGCAGAACCTGTAAATATATCTGTTGCCGACTATTCTTCTGCATCGACGTCCCAACAAACTTCAACGTCGATCCTGAAATAAATAGAAAGATGATTACTACCATTGAAGTTTTGGAAAAGAACAATGAATCTTATGTAATAGAGGTCTCACAGTTACGTCAGCGTTTCTCGAACCTCAATAATATCTGTCAAGTCTCTAAACTGGACGCCCCGAAACCATCAGGCAAAGACACAATTACTGGCAAGGCTTCCAGCAGGAACTTGGTGGGATCTCTGGTGGGAAAGAAGATACTTGTTATGGGTTCGTATGTTCAGGGCTATCTTCCACTTTTAAACCAAGGGTAAATACGATATAAACAGCCAAAATATCGAAAAAATCACTATTGAAGACATGCTAGACAGCAGTTTACCCTATTGCCGTCGGTTTACCAAAGACGACTATGTATTTTTGTTTACTTGTTCACAAGCTTCTATAAGCTGCAAAAAGCTAGATGAATGCGGCATTAAAGAAAAAATAAGACTATTTGAGCATACAAATCTTGCATTGATTGGCCCAATGCCATTACCTAATCGTCTTACATTTAATAACATTATTGCATCCCATAACCTAACCATCCACAAATGCATTCAAGGTGCACCTACAGCCATCTTTATACCTCTGCTCTCACCTTCTCCTAAACAGCTGGTGGCTGAATACCTAGTAAACTGTCTTGCTCTTAATGACGGTAGAATCCACTCACTGGAGGTCCCTCTTAATCCCAACATCCAGCTATCATTAAGCAGAAATCCGTCAGGAGTGGAATCAATGCAGGTTCCCAACACAGATGAAAATTTTTTATTGGCCCTTCAAATTCCAAAGGAGTCAAGGTAGCCCCAAATTCGAAGTTCTCGTTAATGTTACTAAATGTACAATCTCTCCGTAATAAAACAGGTGAACTTTCTCTACTTTTGAATGAACTAAAGGAACCTAATATTATCCTCCTCACAGAACATTGGCTTAAAGTGAACGAAATGATGTACATTAGTAACTATGTAGTGATTTCTAGCTTTTGTAGAACTGAATTATCTTATGGCGGATGTATGATCTTAGGTGGTAAAAGTTTTTTAACGGAAAGCACTTTTCAAAAGATTGATAAATTTAACCATCTTCTAAAGGAATCTGTTTTTGAATTTGCTGCATCTTTTTGTAAGGATTTAAACCTATACATTATTTGTATTTATCGGAACCATTATCTGATAGCTCTGAATTCTGCTTATGCTTGGAAAGTCTCCTGCTTATGATCCCATGTTCATCCTCCATACTGTTGGCGGGTGATTTCAATGTGAATTATAATGAGAAATCTATTGCAACACTGACCCTTCGTAATTTACTCAGTTCATTTAACCTTCAAATGCATGTTAGGTCTCCCACTCGCATCACACGGTTCTCGTCCAGCACCATTGACTATGTTTGCACTAATTATCCCGAACATATGGTGGATTGCACTGTTGTGAATTCTGGCATGTCGGACCACGAGGCTGTGAAATCAGTGAAGGGAAATGCCCCAAAACTGCTGAGTGCTCCTACGGTCGAATTTTCAGCAGGCGGTACTACGACAGATTCCATGACTCGTGTGTAGCTGCTGGATGGGAAAGCGTGTTGAATTCGACGGATCCATTGTCGTGTTTCCACCGGAAATTGATAAACCTCTTTGATATCTCTTTTCCCATGGTGAAAATTAGACCAAAAAAGAACAAGAAGTCATGGTTAACTAGAGGACTTAAAACTTCATGTAGAAATTTGAGGTCCCTTCACACATTAAGAAAGTTCACGAATTGCCCGGCTTTTCATCAATATTTTAACTCTTATAGGTCTTTGTATCGGCGACTAATAAAAATCGCCAAAAGATCCTTCTACTCAAATTGCCTAAATAAGGCCACAAACAAGTCTAAAGAATGCTGGAAAATTGTTAATGATATCCGTCAATCATACAGCAATTATTCCATGGCAGTCCCTGAATGTTCTGCTAGTCATATCAATGACTTTTTTATTGGAATTGCTGATAAAATCCATAAAGATTTGGGTTTCCCAACAACAGATCCACTTACTGATTTGTCAGGCACCAGTATTCAAGGATCATTTTTCTTTACACCTACAGACCTGGTTGAGCTTAGGGAGGTATTAACTTCTATAAAAAACAAAAACTCAGCCGGGGAGGATGGCCTATCTGCCAAAATACTCCTGAACATGCCGGATATCTCTCTGAGTGTCCTTGCTGAAGCTATAAATGCATCATGGGTTATGGGCACCTTTCCCGCTTGCCTAAAATCTGCTAAGGTTATCCCAATTCATAAGACGGGCAGCCTCGCTGAACCATCAAACTTTAGACCAATATCCCTTCTGTCCACACTTTCAAAGATTATTGAAAAATTGGTTAAAAAACGTGTGATGTCTTATTTAAAATCAAAGATTATTCTTAGTGGTTCTCAATTTGGCTTTCAAGAAAATAAAAACACAAATGACGCAATGTTTAACTTTATGAGTGATGTCTACTGTCAGATTAACGGTGGTGGAGTTTCCGCTGCTGTGTTTTGTGACTTGTCGAAAGCCTTCGACTGCGTCAGTCACTAGGTTCTGCTGCGGAAGCTCTTCCACTATGGTTTTAGGGGCTTGGCGGCGAGTTGGTTTTGTTCATATCTAAAGGGTCGTCGTCAGAGAATGTGTGTGGGGTCGGAGTATTCTGAATATCAATCTGTTGCCTGGGGAGTACCTCAGGGGTCGGTACTGGGACCAATACTTTTTCTCCTATATATTAATGACCTCATCCGACTTAATATCCAGGAAAAATTCACGCTCTTTGCTGATGACACCACCGTTCTCTGGCATGGGTATGATACCGACTCTTTGAGAATAGCCATGTTGGCTGATCTTCAACTTATATATGAGTGGTTCAGGGCAAATTTACTATCATTAAATCCAGAGAAGACCAAACTAATTTGTTTTACAAATAACCGTAGTCTTGATAATATTCTTATTGCTAACTGCCCTGTCCCGCCTTATTCTAACAATAAGTTTTTGGGTCTGGTGATTGACAAGGAGCTTAAGTTTGAGGACCATATACGGAGTCTCAGCAATAGGGTTTCTGCGGGTTGTTTTGCTGTTAGGGTGGCCTGTCGGGAGCTTGGCATGGGGATTGGGAGAGCCGTGTTCTTTTCTCTGATTGAGTCCCATCTCAGGTATGGTGTCTGCTTTTGGGGTAGTGCAAGCAACTATCTTCTACAGATGTTGTTTGTTCTACAGAAACGTGCTGTGCGTTATATATGCGGGATATCACCTAGGGAATCATGCCGACCATATTTTATCAGGGAGGGCATTCTTACAATCTACTGCCTATACATACAGGAGGTGGCATGCCTTATTTTCTCCCATAAATACAGGTTTGTCCTACAGAATCCACGATATGTCACCCGCCAGCGGAATAATTTGCGGCTTCCCATTCCAACATCTGCCTTGGTAAAGAGATCAATTTTTTATGAAGGTATAAAAATCTTTAACCACCTACCAGAGGACATTAGAGGGGCAAAATCTCTCATCAAATTTAAGTTTCTCTTGAGGAGATTTCTGAGTGGTCGAGCTTATTACTCTGTGGCTGAATATTTCAACGACAATCAGATTTTAATTAATTAAGGGAGACCTAGCTCTTTTCCTAACCTGTTTGTTTTAAATGTTTTTCTTTTTTTTTTTGTCCCTAAATGTTGAACTGTACTTAGTTAAGAAAAGTTAGATATAGTTGATTTTATTGATTCAAGAAAGGAAAAGAAGGGAAGAACAAAAAAAGAAAGGAAGGGGGGGGGAGAAAGAAAACTTGTATTTTTAAATATAATTTTAACCCTGTAACTCTGTCTCTTTAGGATTAGGTGAAGCTTTGTTTATAACAATATTTTGTTTAAACAATGAAGCATATTTGAATTTGAATTGAATTTGAATATAGTGGACGATGGCTATCATGAAAATGATCTGGGTCGTTATGTTGGGTTGGCTACCCAGCTATTGACGGAAAAGAAGAGGGAGTTGTTACAAAATCCTTGGATTCCGCCCAGAAATTACGATTTTGAAAGTGGTGAAAGCCATTTGAAAAGAAAATTGAATTATGCTTGGTTGGATCAATATGCACCATGGCTAGTATACTCCAAGCGACTAGAAGGTGCTCTTTGTAAGCATTGTGTTTTGTTCCCTCCGCCCATCAGCAATGTGAGAGGAATGTTGGGATAATTTATGGTCAGGCCATATATAAAGTTCAAAATATGCATGAAGATTGCCGAAAAACATGCAACGACCAACCCTCACCTAACAGGAACAAATGCTGCAAGAAATTTTCTTGAAAATGTTCCTGTAGACATCCAACTGCCAAGTGGACACCAAAAAGCAATCGATGAAAACAACGATGACAAAAATTGTCATCAATTATTTCTTGTATAGTATTTTGCGGTACACATGTTAATAAATATCTAAATCGATCTTAGATGGTTGCAAATCTCTACAAACGAAAGTTTTTTGGTAAAAAATTATTGAAATGTTAGATGTAGAAAAATATAAACGACTATAACTTCCAAAACTCCGAAAGGATTCGAATGAAACTTTTTTACGCAATTACTAATAAATATCTAAATCGATTTATCATGGTTGCAAATCTCTACAAACGAAAGTTTTTTGGTAAAAAATTATTAAAATGTTAGATGTAGAAAAATATAAACGACTATAACTTCCAAAACTATATATTCCACCTAATTAGTAAAGCGCGATTTTTCCAAAAACCAAAATATATACACATATGGAGGGCTCTTATAAATATGCGGCGATTATGCATTTTGGGTAATCTCAAAAACCTGGCTTTGCCCAAAATCGCTTGCGGGCTGGACCGCAAAAATTTTAAGATAATAAGATAATAACCATATGTGTATAAACTAGTTTGGCTTCTAGGAGTTAAGATGGGTACATATCGGCGCCTACGGAGGGGTTTAGTGGGTAGTGGCTTCACCGAGCCCCACACTGTCCTGGAGTGTCTTGTGCGTCCCAGTTCGTGCGTAAATGCATTCCCCGTCGTGTAATAAAACAAAATTTAAAAAAAAATTACACCAAAGTGCGCAAAGAATTACTAATACCCTGGTAACAATCCAGCCAGTGGTTTTACCGTAATTTTTGATTGGACCTTTCTGGAGAATATTGACTATTGTCTCCTGAAAGAGAGCGATTACCTAAAGGGAAGACCCGGACTCCTTTTGTAGGACCTGACTGTAGTATCGACGACTTAGAGCTACTAGCCCCGATGGTTTAATCCCATACTACTATTTAGCTGGACTTGGATCTTCTATTTCTACTCAGAAATCACTATCTTTGTATTTGTTATATAAAAAAATAAACAATTGGAAAATTATTATGGTCCTTTGATTTGATGTTCAATAGTTCAATATATTCAACTTTAATATAAAATATTACAATTCTAAGAATATAAAGCACCTAGATACCAGAGTATCTGTATGTGCTATGGTAGAAATAACTATTCAAACAAAAATTCTAATATATCAATGTTGTTACCCTTAGCAGACTAGCCGTTATATAAATTAGTTCACAATATTTAACATTTTAAATAAGTTTACCCAAAACTACATAACAAAAATCAAAAACCAGACAATAAAAATGAGTAAAAAGTGAAAAAAAAAGATTCATATACTATATACACATATACATTTTACCTACAAAGGTATTATGTAGTATTTTACAGAATTATCTAGTCTTTGGTACCTAAAACCTATAATATTTGAAACAAAATAAATAATTAAATAAATGTCTATACTGAGATTTTTTTCTTTTTCCCTTATGTATTTATGTTGTGATTGCTATCGAGTAAGAAAATAAAAAGTTTGGTGAAAAGCAGAATATTGATACGAGCACATATGATCAATCAACAAAATTTTCTTTTGTTTCCTAATATATAACTTAGGGCATGCTCATTAAACTTTTTGAAGTATTGCTGTTGTTTGACATTTTCTGGGAGGTTATAAAATTTTGGAGCTAAAAATACTGCCGAATGT
Organism: Anthonomus grandis grandis; assembly: GCF_022605725.1. NCBI lineage: Eukaryota > Metazoa > Arthropoda > Insecta > Coleoptera > Curculionidae > Anthonomus > Anthonomus grandis. Next base: position 4,608,456 of record NC_065546.1, read on the forward strand.
TGACCAAAATCTCGAATCATATAAGGCAGTACAATTTGCTGGTGTTTATTAGCTCGGGTTTGGTGTCTATGGTTTATTATACTTTGTTTACCATAGAATTTATGAACATAAGAGCAACAGGTTGTTATAAAAAGAGTTTTTAAATTTTGTATTTCAGAATTATATAATTGCTTTGTTGAAAATAACCTAGGTCTCTTTAACATTATCTTTACTATTGAGTTTTGTATTGTTTTAAGATTTTTTCGACTGTTTTCATATGCCCCACCCCAAATCAATATCCCATACCTTAATAGGGGTTCCACGAGAGCTTTATAGATCAACACAATGAGTTTTCTGCACAAAATTTCCTTTAATAAATAAAATTTATGTAAGAGTGCTTTTATCTTTTTTGTTAAATAATCAATGTGTATATCCCACTTTAGATGTTTGTCTATATGGACTCCCAAATATTTTATAGAGTTTACCTGTGCAATTGGTTCATTAATATTGTTTACAATAATATTTTGAAAGTTTGGTCTATTTGAACTGTTTATGGAAAATGCTATATATTTAGATTTTTTTGGATTTAGTGACAATTTAAAGATGTCGAAAAAAATTTTGATTACTGATAGACCTTCTTGAAACTTAACTTTTGCCTCTTGCCATGTGTCTCCAATAAATATAATTCCTGTATCATCTTCATAGGATATTACTTTGCCAGGAGTTTTTATATCATTCACTGCATTTATATAAACATTGAAAAGTAGGGGTCCTAATACAGTGCCCTGCGGTATTCCAATTTTAATGATATCAGGATCGCTAAGGTTATTTTTTATCTTGGTGTATTGCATTCTGTTTGATAAATAACTCTGTAAAAGTTGTAATACTTTGCCTCTGATACCATATTTTTCTAATGTTTGTAATAATATTTGGTGTGACACTGTATCGAATGCTTTTGTTAGGTCAAGAAACACCGCAAGGCACTTTTTATTTTTGTCCATACTTTTAGTTATATCACTAACAAGCTCATATATAGCATCTACTGTACTGACTTGTACTGACTGGTTAAAATAACTTAATTTAATTAGTTTAAATAGAGAGTTTTGCAACATTTCTGAAATCTCATCACTTAAAATGTTTATTATTAATATTAAAAAAAGTTTTATTTAAATCCTGTGGGAGTTTTGGAAGTTATAGCCTTTAGGTTTTTTTTAATACATCTAACAATTCAAAAATTTTTTACCAAAAAACTTTCGTTTGTAGAGGTTTGCAACCATGTAAAATCGATTTAAATATTTATTACTAATTGCGTAAAAAAGTTTCGTTCGAATCCTTTGGGAGTTTTGGAAGTTATAGCCATTAAGTTTTTTTAATACATCAAACAATTCAAAAATTTTTTACCAAAAAACTTTCATTTGTAGAGCTTTGCAACCATGTTAAATCGATTTAGATATTTATTATTAGTTATATAAAAAAGTTTCATTCGAATCCTTTGGGAGTTTTGGGAGTTATAGCTTTTAAATTTTTTTTGTACATCTAAAAATTCAATAATTTTTTACCAAAAAACTTTCGTTTGTAGAAGTTTGCAACCATCTAAAATCTATTTAGATATTTATTATCTTTTATAAAAAAAAGTTTTATCCAAATCCTTTGGGAATTTTGGGAGTTAGAGCCTTTTTCATTTTTTTATCATTTGACTGACTTTTTAATTAATTTTCACAACAAAACCTTAGTTTGTATAGGCTTGGGACCATCGTCAGTCGATTTAGGTATTCATTGTTAATATCTGGACAAAAAATTATTAAAATCCCTTGGGAATTTCAGGAGATACGGGCATTATATGATTAAGTAACAGGGAGCGCGGACTATAAATTGGTCGCTGGCAACCGGCATATGCTGCGTTCTCGATTTTGGTTGCTGGTTATCGATCGGACACTAGCTTCACACACATTTACATTGTTTACAATTTAGGCAAAATTACAATTTCTATAGTTGAACCTATTTAACGCTAAAATCTAGAAATAAATTTGATTTAGTTTCGGTAATTCTACAAAGAATAAAACACAGATAGTCCGATGAATCTTCCAGAATCAAAACGAAAAAAGTATTATTCTCCTTCAGGAAGCAATTTACCTTTCCCTATTATTTTCAAGAAAGATGGAACTCTAAAAAAGTTTTCTGCTATTTTCAATGGACACTCTGTAGTAATTAAAAACCCAGAAGATATGAAAACCCTTATTTCAATGGGAAATTTTGGAAAATCTAGTCTTTCTCGGAATTATCCACAAACACTTGGATCCCAAAAGACTAAATTTCTTAGACAAAGACAGTTTGCCAATAAACAGACCTGTATCAATAAGATTAACAACAAAGTTACTCTACATAAAGTCATCGTAATTCCCGATAGTGATTCTGATAATGATGATTATTTTAACAACTTACAACCAAAGTATGAAGCTGATTATTTACCGATCTCTGAAACAGTTATGTTAGGCTATGAAGAAGCATTTTTTCTTGAAAATGTTGTAAAATGCATCGAGGTGAGTTATAAGGATAACAAACTAACCTCAGAAGAGTTGTGGAATTTATTCTTAAAGGTTGATCCTTATTTTATTCAAAATTATGTGGTTTACTATTTTTATAGAAGTAAGAATTGGGTGGTCAAGCCTGGAATCAAGTTTGGAGGTGATTTCAGTAAGAAACTTTCAATATTGACTTACATCTTGAAAATACTAATAAACATCTTTCCTAGTAATATATCAAGAAGGACCTGCTTTTTATCATGCCACCTACATAGTTATCATTCAAACAATGTCAGATGAAAAACATAGCCAGTCTTTAAAAGATGGTTTTTCTTCAACCACTTCATTGTTAGGTTTAAATAGACTCTGTGAAACTGCAGGAAAAGTAAGTGTCTAGGTAATTTTAGTTAGGGGTTAATTAATCTCATTATGCTTTCCAGGGACTTCTTTTTTGTAATATAACATGGCCAGAAGCTAGTGAAATCAGTTATACTGATCTGTCTAATATTAAGATCAATGAAGTCTTTGTAAAAAGGTGGAATTATTCACAAGAAAATATTAAAGAATGAGTTAACGTGTTGTTTTTATTTATATGTAAGAGCCAAACAATATTTTGTATGTTCAAATTCAAAATTAATTTATTTTTCATTAAAATAAAAAATATTAACAATTTATAATAAATAAGCCATTAGGATAGCCAATAGGACCATGCCTCAATTATGGAACTGTTAGTGCAGGTGCAACCTCCTTTTGAAAAGATAATAATAAAAAACAAAGAATAGTATTCACTTTTAACTTGACCTTGTCTTTTTTTAACAATGAAAGTAATTCTGCAGCGAAGTAGGTTCAATAGACCCTCAAAGAGTGCAAAGGAGAAAATGCTACTTGTAAACAACAAGTTTTAGATGAAGGCAAGCTGATGTAACCTAATAACTACAGTTTTTTTAGCACATTAATTATATTTATTTCAAAGTAATTTAAGCATTTGGTTAAATTATTTTGTTTTAATTATTTTAATTTATAATTTTATTGGTGCTTTTTAACCCATTCACGGACACGTCTACATATGCAGACAGACGTGCAGGCACACGCCTACATATGAAGACGCAATTTGATCGTCCCCAGAGGACAAGTCTTTAATTGCAGTCATTATAAAGCCGGCCACTCACGTTCCGGAAGACCTGAGAGGTATGCATAGAGTAATTAAAAGTATTTAATATTCATTTCTCTATGTGTTTGTCTTATCCACAAAAAATATCGCCATCAGCTTGGCCCCCCCTCCTCGGGTTACAATCTCCGAACAACCTTCTCTTTACCTCTGCCTATCCCAAAAAGTGAGCAGATTAAGTCCTCTATTGTGTACGGGGGCAAAAGGCTTTTTAACCATCTACCCCTTTATATAAGGCTAATAAATTGTGAAAAACGTTTTAGGAAAAATATAAAAAAACTTTTACTTGCGAGGCGAAGCATTTTATTCTCTGGACGAGTTTTTAAATACAACTTTTTGACAGTGAAGAGTTTTACGTAGCGTGATGTGACTTTTTACTACCTTTTCTTTGGGTGTGTTCTATATTCTATGTATGTAAGAATTGTTAAAATTTTTATATTTTTGTAAAAGATTATGTTGTCAACTATCTTAACGGTTTTATATAATGTTTTGTTAACCACAGATTATGTTACGGAACAATAAAGCTATTTTTGACTGAGCCCCATAAACATATGCCATAGCTCAGGTAAGACTCCACAAGAGCATGATAAGCACTTTTAGCTATGTGAGAGTCTAAATAATAAGAAATTACTCTAAGGGCATAGCAACCAGAAGGAACTTTATTGCATATCTTGGTAATATGGTTCTGAAATTTAAGTCCATCATCAATTCTTAGACCAATAAATTTCCTAGAATAGTGCCTTAGAGCAGGGTCATTACTCAACACAACATTATCCATAGAACACTTAAAACTCAACACATTTGTTTTTGATGAATTAAAATGAAGATTATTTGCTTCACACCACTCCTTAGTTGTTTCGAGATCAGTGTTCACAGTCATTTTAAGATCTGTCAAATGAGTAGCGGTCCTAAGACAGAACAGGTATCATAGTTGTGTCCTTCTGAACATGTCCTGAGAAGTAGGATTTGGGCCATTCCAAGGATGAGCCTTGAAAGCCATATTTCTTCAGTTCCGACAGCAGTATTCTGTGATTCACACAATCAAAAGCTATAGGTACATCACTGCAGCCACATCACCCGCATTGAAACTGGTATAGATTAGCCCGAGAAGACTAAATCTAGCACCTTTTCCTTCCTGGAATCTAAACTGATTAGGACTTAACCAATTAAACCTGTTCAAAAATGAAACCATTCTTTTCTTCAGTAGTCTTTCAACAACATTGGACTTGGCAGGTGTAGTCGCCATCTTTATGCCGAGGAAGTGTACTCTTTTAAGACGGCCAGGAAATATATTTGTTGAATTGCTGTTAGATTGTTTTAACAGAATCATTTATAACATCTGCGAGAGCTTTGTTGTCTTTCTTGGAAGATCCGCAAAGACAGCAGATTCCATCATGTGGAGTTTTTCTTTTTAATTTTTTTTAATGTTCTGACTGAAAATTAGTGCACATGACAGAAGTAAAACTTCTTTAGCTCCATAAATATTTTATTCATAAATCTTCAGGTCCATACTTGCTGAGCTCATTTATAATATGCCAGGATTCCTTAGATTTACTACAAGAATTATTAAATAGTTAATATTACTTTGTGAAATGTAGCTAATTTATTTTCAAGTCTATGATATTTTTTCAATTAACCTTATTGCACTGATGTCTAAGCCTAGTAAATTTTTTTTGTGTAGTCTACATCATTTTATTTTTAAAGGTCTTTGTGGCTTAACTACATAATCAATTATAGCAGATCAGTGGTCTGTTACATGGGTAGGTTGATTGGCATGTTGACTAGTTGGTTGATATGACCTGATTGTATCATATAATCTGTTGTGACTCTTACTTTCTCTATTGAGAGAAATATTTGATAAAAGGCTTTTAAGCTTCTTTATAAGAATTCAATTCAAATTCAAATATCCTTTATTGTTTGAACAAAATATTGTTATAAACAAAGCTTCACCTAATCCTAAAGAGACAGAGTTACAGGGTTAAAATTATATTTAAAAGTACAAGTTACAATGACGAATCAAAGTTAAACAGTTAAAATTTACATTTCTTTTTTCTTTTTTTTTATTTCTCCCCCCTTTCCTTCCTTTTTTTGTTCTTCCTTTTTTTTCTTTTCTTGAATCAATAAAATCAACTATATCTAACTTTTCTTAACTAAGTACAGTTCAACATTTAGGGATAAAAAAAAAGAAAAACATTTAAAACAAACAGGTTAGGAAAAGAGCTAGGTCTCCCTTAATTAATTAAAATCTGATTGTCGTTGAAATATTCAGCCACAGAGTAATAAGCTCGACCACTCAGAAATCTCCTCAAGAGAAACTTAAATTTGATGAGAGATTTTGCCCCTCTAATGTCCTCTGGTAGGTGGTTAAAGATTTTTATACCTTCATAAAAAATTGATCTCTTTACCAAGGCAGATGTTGGAATGGGAAGCCGCAAATTATTTCGCTGGCGGGTGACATATCGTGGATTCTGTAGGACAAACCTGTATTTATGGGAGAAAATAAGGCATGCCACCTCCTGTATGTATAGGCAGTAGATTGTAAGAATGCCCTCCCTGATAAAATATGGTCGGCATGATTCCCTAGGTGATATCCCGCATATATAACGCACAGCACGTTTCTGTAGAACAAACAACATCTGTAGAAGATAGTTGCTTGCACTACCCCAAAAGCAGACACCATACCTGAGATAGGAATCAATCAGGGAAAAGTACACGGCTCTCCCAATCCTCATGCCAAGCTCCCGACAGGCCACCCTAACAGCAAAACAACCCGCAGAAACCCTATTGCTGAGACTTCGTATATGGTCCTCAAACTTAAGCTCCTTGTCAATCACCAGACCCAAAAACTTATTGTTAGAATAAGGCGGGGCAGGGCAGTTAGCAATAAGAATATTATCAAAACTACGGTTATTTGTAAAACAAATTAATTTGGTCTTCTCTGGATTTAATGATAGTAAATTTGCCCTGAACCACTCATATATAAGTTGAAGATCAGCCAACATGGCTATTCTCAAAGAGTCGGTGGTATCATACCCATGCCAGAGAACGGTGGTATCGTCAGCAAAGAGCGTGAATTTTCTCTGGATATTAAGTCGGATGAGGTCATTAATATATAGGAGAAAAAGTATTGGTCCCAGTACCGACCCCTGAGGTACTCCCCAGGCAACAGATTGATATTCAGAATACTCCGACCCCACACACACTCTCTGACGACGACCCTTCAGATATGAACAAAACCAACTCGCCGCCAAGCCCCTAAAACCATAGTGGAAGAGCTTCCGCAGCAGAACCTCGTGACTGACGCAGTCGAAGGCTTTCGACAAGTCACAAAACACAGCAGCGGAAACTCCACCACCGTTAATCTGACAGTAGACATCACTCATAAAGTTAAACATTGCGTCATTTGTGTTTTTATTTTCTTGAAAGCCAAATTAAGAACCACTAAGAATAATCTTTGATTTTAAATAAGACATCACACGTTTTTTAACCAATTTTTCAATAATCTTTGAAAGTGTGGACAGAAGGGATATTGGTCTAAAGTTTGATGGTTCAGCGAGGCTGCCCGTCTTATGAATTGGGATAACCTTAGCAGATTTTAGGCAAGCGGGAAAGGTGCCCATAACCCATGATGCATTTATAGCTTCAGCAAGGACACTCAGATAATGCACTCCGGCATGTTCAGGAGTATTTTGGCAGATAGGCCATCCTCCCCGGCTAAGTTTTTGTTTTTTATAGAAGTTAATACCTCCTTAAGCTCAACCAAGTCTGTAGGTATAAAGAAAAATGATCCTTGAATACTGGTGCCTGACAAATAAGTAAATGGATCTGTTGTTGGGAAACCCAAATCTTTATGGATTTTATCAGCAATTCCAATAAAAAAGTCATTTATATGACTAGCAGAACATTCAGGGACTGCCATGGAATAATTGCTGTATGATTGACGGATATCATTAACAATCTTCCAGCATTCTTTAGACTTGTTTGTGGCCTTATTTATTTAGGCAATTTGAGTAGAAGGATCTTTTGGCGATTTTTATTAGTCGCCGATACAAAGACCTATAAGAGTTAAAATATTGATGAAAAGCCGGGCACTTTCGTGAAACTTAGTGAACTTTCTTAATGTGTGAAGGGATCTCAAATTTCTACATGAAGTTTTAAGTCCCCTAGTTAACCATGACTTCTTGTTCTTTTTTGGTATAATTTTCACCATGGGAAAAGAGACATCAAAGAGGTTTATCAATTTCCGGTGGAAACACGACAATGGATCCGTCGAATTCAACACGCTTTCCCATCCAGCAGCCACACACGAGTCATGGAATCTGTCGTAGTACCGCCTGCTGAAAATTCGACCGTAGGAGCACTCAGCAGTTTTGGGGCATTTCCCTTCACTGATTTCACAGATGACTGCCTCGTGGTCCGACATGCCAGAGTTCACAACAGTGCAATCCATCATATGTTCGGGATAATTAGTGCAAACATAGTCAATGGTGCTGGACGAGAACCGTGTGATGCGAGTGGGAGACCTAACATGCATTTGAAGGTTAAATCAACTGAGTAAATTACGGAGGGTCAGTGTTGCAATAGATTTCTCATTATAATTCACATTGAAATCACCCGCCAACAGTATGGAGGATGAACATGGGATCATAAGCAGGAGACTTTCCAAGCATAAGCAGAATTCAGAGCTATCAGATAATGGTGACCGATAAATACAAATAATGTATAGGTTTAAATCCTTATAAAAAGATGCAGCAAATTCAAAAACAGATTCCTTTAGAAGATGGTTAAATTTATCAATCTTTTGAAAAGTGCTTTCCGTTAAAAAACTTTTGCCAGCTCATAGAAGATCATACATCCGCCATGAGATAATTCAGTTCTACAAAAGCTAGAAACCACTACATAGTTACTAATGTACATCATTTCGTTTACTTTAAGCCAATGTTCTGTGAGGAGGATAATATTAGGTTCCTTTAGTTCATTCAAAAGTAGAGAAAGTTCACCTGTTTTATTACGGAGAGATTGTACATTTAGTAACATTAACGAGAACTTCGAATTTGGGGCTACCTTGACTCCTTTGGAATCTGAAGGGCCAATAAAAAATTTTCATCTGTGTTGGGAACCTGCATTGATTCCACAAGAATTACATTTTCAGAAGGAGATCTGTAAATTCCCAAAACAAGTTATATTATTTGCAATAAACCATTGAAACTTCAAAAACTTTCCCTTTGAGGAAATCAAATTTATGTACACACAAAAAGGTGTGTTTAGAAAGAAAGTCATCATACATTAATATGACAGTTTCTCCATGGCTTTCGAATATAGTGTAGACCATCCCAAAGATATTTGCTACACTAGTTTTTTTTAATATGTAAGCAAATACAATATTGGAAAAAGGTTGATTTTTTTACAGGAAAACATGAATGAATGATTTAAAATAACTGTTTTACTTCATATGTAATAATTTAACAACATTTTGTACATAACATAAAATCTACTGTAAACTAATATCAGATGTGCCTTATTTGCAACAAATAATTGAGAAATTAGTGTTCAATTTATTATAGCACATCCCAAAAAACTCTGTTCACATTGTTGATGGTATTCTAGTTGTACCTCCCAGCCTAGTTTTTGTAGGTATCCCAGTACGTCTATATTGGCTTCTTTCTTGCAAATATAAATTTTTGCAGTGTTCCTTAAAGCCCTCATCATTATACCATTTAGTAAGACAATTTTTAAGTTCACTATTTTCTTTTCTACATTTGACTACCATTAATAAATTATTGGCTTGACAGCAGTTTGTGAAGTCTTCCACTTCTTTAAAACACTTTTGCTCCCTAGCTAACTCTCTCATTTTTTTGGGAATCATAACATCCAGCTCAACTTTACGGAGCGATAGGTCATCTGGGTCTCCTGAAAAAATTGTAAACCATCACGATCGAATAGTTGCTTTAAACAAGGTGATGTGAATGGTGATACAAATAAAACAATATCCTAACCATCTATGGAAAATATATTATTTATAAATAAAAAAATGATGTAATAAGAAAAAATAAATAAAAGTCTTATTATACTATGTTCCAAGTGTCAATGAGCATTTTATAATTAATATGAAGAAGCATATTATTTTACAAACTTTGCCTCAAGTATAAGAAAGAATGAAAAAAAATGTACTATATTACGTAAGACAAAACAAAATCTTGTGTACAAACATCCTAAAAACTAAAAAATTCCAAATTCACTTTAAATTTCAAATTATAAACAAACATAACATCTAAAACATTTTACCATAAAATTTACACACATTACCAAAATTAATTAAAACAAAACAGATTGAAAAAAAAAGCATCTTTTTGATAAATGTGATTAAAAAATAAGTAAAGCTGTCAATAAAACAGAATTTAGAGGAAGTAAATTAAAATATTTAATAGGAAACAAAACTAAAACACTAAAATGATGTCAGAGCACAGGTCAAAAGGTATCGTTAAAAAAATCGTCAAGGTTATAATATGCCCTGGATAATAAAAGTGATTTTAATTTCTTTTTGAATTTTTTAACTTCTAAAATTTGTCTGATGCATAGAGGAACATGGTTGTAAATTTTTTTGCTAAGGTATATAAGTGAGTTCTTGGTGAGGGAGGATGTAGGGATTGATAAGGGAAAATCGTTAACCTGGCGAGTCATATGACCAATGTTAGAGGGAGGTTTAGGACATTTATGAATAAAAGTAGCTGTTTCTAAGATAAAAAGAGAAAAAAGAGTTAGGATTTTTTAAGATATAAAGAGAGGTTTACAAGAATCTCTTAACCCAGCGGAACATAGGTATCTAACTGCCTTTTTTTGAATCACAAAAATTATGTTTAATAATCCCTTGTTGCTTAAACCCCAAAAAGGCAAGCCATAACGAAGATGGCACTCAATAAGAGAAAAGCACACTGAACGTGCAACTACCCCTCCCAGCTCATGCCCTGCCATTCTTACTGCAAAGCATCCAGAGGATAATTTTGATGCAAGATTTTGGATATGATCTTCGAAGCGAAGGCGACCATCAATGGTAATACCAAGGAACTTACCGCTTTCTTTGTTTTGCAAGGGGGAGTCTTCACTAAACATAAGGCCCTGAACGTCACACTTAAATCCCATAATAAAGGTTTTCTCAGAATCTCTATGATTCCATAAAATGGTGGTATCATCAGCAAACTGAACCACTTTGCCCTGCAGTTTTAATGAACCCAAATCATTTACATAGAGCAAAAATAATAGTGGTCCTAACACTGAACCGTGAGGTACTCCAGTTTTAAGGGATCTGGAATCTGATAAACATCCAGATACTGTAACTCTTTGGGTACGATTAGACAGATAGGATTCCAGCCATTGAAATGCCACACCTCTAAAGCCATAATTATTGAGCTTAGACAGCAGTATTCCATGATCTACACAATCAAATGCCTTGGATAAATCGCAAAACACTGCCGCCGCGGACTCTCCAGAATTTAAGGACACACAGACACTCTCCAAAAAGCTAAAAACAGCATCATGAGTCCCTTTTCCTGTTTGAAATCCAAACTGATTTGCAGATAAAATGCAATTATTTTGCAAAAAAGACAAAATTCTGATTTTTGCAAGTTTTTCAACTATTTTGGAGAGGGTAGATAATATAGAAATTGGACGGAAATTACAAGGCTCACTCAAATCTCCACCCTTATAAAGAGGGATAACCACTGCCTCTTTCAAACATGCTGGAAAGATGCCATTATGAAAGGAATTGTTTATGGCAGAAGCTAAGGCATTCAATGCTGAGTCAGGCAAAAGGAGTAGTAATTTTGATGATATTTCATCAATCAGCTCCAGCTGATTTATGGTTTTTTAAGCTTTTAATTGCACCTTTAACGTCAGTAAGGCTAACAGGATAAAAGAAAAAAGAATTTTGAACTGACACTTGTTGAATATAATGCAAAGGATCAATATTAGTATTCACATCCTTGAGCAATAAATAAGGAATATTACAGTAATAATCATTTAAACTATTTGGTCTTACTTCTGGTTCTGAAACTTTCTTATGAGAATGCCTGAAGTCATTTATAATTGACCAACGTTCTCTCTGCCTAGGTATTTGAGGACACATTCAAGCGGTCACTATAATATTTAACCTTTGCTGCTTTTATCGTCTTTCTGTATAGACTACGATATTTCTGATGACAAAGAATAATGTTTGCATTAGTATACTTACACAACTTAGCCAAAAAACGGAGGTTTTTAGTTGAAGTTCTGAGGTCTCTGTGACCCATGATTTTCTATTTTTCATTTTAAGCCTCTTTTTAGGAAAACACTGATTGATCTTGTCACATAGCACATGAAATAACAAAGTAAACGGGACAGGAGCCATTTCAACTGCATTCCAATTAACCAAAGCTGTAGTAGAAGAAAAAGCATTGAAATTTGCTCTGCTTAAAATTCTTCCTATATAATGAGATGAAGGAAATACAGTGTTGCATGGAATCCTAGCGAGAATGGCTTCATGGTCAGAAATACCAGATGAGAGTACTCTACATGACACATCATTTAAATTTGTACACAAATAATCAATAGTATAAATATATAAACTATTTAGTTGCAGATGAGGATGTTATATATGTGGGTGAAAGAACATGCATCTATAAAAAAAGTTTATAACTTCCAATGCTTAGGTGAGTTTCTTATAGAATGGATCTTTTGATGGTTAAAATCTTGTGGGCAATAAATTCTTCATTGAAGATTATTTTGTATAAAGTATGTAGAATTTGTTACCTAGACCTTTGGGACCCCCACCGAATTTCTGCGGGAGCACTGTGCGTTCCTCTACTTGAGGCATTCTGCGTATATAAGCACTCACTCAATCAAAATTCTGATAAACAAATCGGAACTCAAAAATAATTATAGTTTTTTTGTAAATAAGATTTATAACCTAACTTTGGTCAGCTGACATTGACATGTTAGGTTAGGTGATAAATTTTGAGACTTTGGCTAAAATTGAGGAATTTTTCCTAAAATTTCTAGATTCATTTGACCGTGGATATGCTTTTGATATGGAACATGGAATTTCCTCTTGAAATCCTAGAAGAAAATTCTTTAACGGCGTCATATTTTTTGTGAACGTGTGGTTAAACATATATATCTGGGGTTATACTCAACCTATTTAAACAAAGTAAAACATAGAAGAGATAGAAATGTCTAAATTTTAACTTAACTACCTATTTTAAAACTCATTTAACTTTTCCGTTCCAGTTGAACCTGGTGGGTAAAAATAATTTGCTGACCAAAAATCAAAATGTGCTACCAAAGCTATTTATCATCAAAAACTATGCGAAATCGATAACTGATGTTACTATACATATAAGTGCTTGCTACCAAAAAATAATCGAAATAGCACCCCTCTAAGGGGTAGTTTGTTCTTGTCAATTTCTAGTAAAAACGTGCTACCGAAGCTATTTACCACCGGAAACTATTCAAAATCGATAACTGATGTTACTATACATATAAGTGCTTGCTACCAAAAAATAATCGAAATAGCACCCCTCTAAGGGGTAGTTTGTTCTTGTCAATTTCTAATAAAAACGTGCTACCAAAACTATTTACCGCCGGAAATTATTCAAAATCGATAACTGATGTTACTATACATATGAGTACTTGCTATCAAAAAATAATCGAAATAGCACCCCTCTAAGGGGTAGTTTGTTCTTCACAATTATTACTAAAAACGTGCTATTAAAGTAACCTACAGTCGGAAACTATTCAAACTTGGTATCTATTATAATATGTATAAATGCTCTCTACCAGAATATCATAATAGAAGTTGCACGCCACCAGGAAATGGTTTATCTTTGACAATTTTCATTAGCTACCTAAACTATAAAACTTGCTTCCTATTTACCCTAAGGGACTATTTAATCATGATTTTTAATTTTTGTTGTTGTTGTTGGGCATTAGAAAATTTGAAGAAGTAAAATAAACGCAACATAAATTTTCTGGTACGTAATTTATAATATATTAACATTTCCTGGTATAATATGTATTTTATTTGTTATGCGAGTATTAAAACTAACTAATTATGTTTATGAATCCTGGCATGTTAAATAGATAAGTTGTTTGGGCTTTTGTTGAAGACCTATGCAGTTGTGGTGGTACCAATGATAGCATTTCATACACAAGATCACCTCTTCAAAAATATTGGAACACTTGGCTGCACCAATATGACAGAAACCGGCCGTATCCTCATCCCAATAATTAACTGATACACACTGTAGAAATTGTAATGATGTCGTCAGAGATTTTCCGCTTAGGTGAGGTAGTTGGTTGTTTTCCTTTATGATAATGTTTCCTTTAAAGCCTGCTCTACCTTTCTCTACTATATTTTTATCATAAGCAAAGGTACGGAAATTTGAAGTTGTAGTGTAAAATAAATCAGTCAGTTGTTTTTTAATGTGAATTCTGTAATTGTTGATTTCTCGAGATTGATGGTATGCTAAAGCCTTGGAAGATCCGGTAATTATGAGTTCAGACAGAAGAATGACATAAGCGCCACAGTCATATGTCTTATACTATTTAAGCATAGTATAGTATTGAACTTTTTTAGCACCACTATCAAAACAAAATGTTCATTTTTACAAACCGAAATTAACTAAATATCTTTCCACTGGAAAGATATCAACCGATGCTTTTATCTTTTTTTCGTTTACGAGAAAAGCTAAATAAACATCAATTATCACATCTGACAAATAAAGGTCTTTAAAGTTTACACCTCCTTCATCTTTCACAAGACATTCTAAATCCTTAGGATATATCTGTCTACCGTAGATGATGCACTGTTTATTATTCTCAAATTTAAATGTTTTTGTAACATTCAAATCTGAAGCCATTTCCTCAAAATCTGACTCGTCACCATCGCTGGGAAAAGATGTTTGCCTCTCCATCGATCGTTCTTCTGGGATGAGACTGATGGAAGAAGCTTCTCTAAATATATAACACTATGTTAGAGATGTAATGATATAATGAACAAGGAATGTATTGTTTATCGGGTTTATCCAGGCAAAATTTAGCAATAAAAAAACCATAAAAACTGACAACGCACCGCATCCTAATCGACCGACATCGAAAAGAAAATTCGGGTGAAAAAAAGTTGCAGGTGTTCATTTTCTTGTTAGAGACAAAACAGTGGCAGCCGCAGTATCCTGGGGCATTTTTCGCGTTAAACCTGTTGGTATCTTACAGATTTTTTTAGGACGTCTATGAATAGTAAAAATAAAGTTTTTTACTAACCTGCGTAAAGAGCTTACTTTACACACGCTTGTCGATTTGTAAAGTCTGTCTTTTTGAGTTAAAGTACATAAAGTAAAGCTGGACCGGTTTTGTTCATATTTTAAAATTTATTTAAATTTGAATACAAAACTTACTTGAGAGTCTCTTAAGGGTTTTCGCAATGCAATTCTTTCTTTCACTCATCAAAAATGGGATAATGTTGGGTTTCTCAAGAACATTAAATAAAATACAAGAATAAAGAATTTACTGACTCTGTAAAAGATAAGAGGTTAAAATGTACTCACCGAGAGTAAAACTTTAAAAAAAGCCCTCTCGCTATCCTCTCATATACTCCCATTTACATATTGAATTTATCGATTATATTATTATTTAGTAATCTAGTACTCTTCTTTCTCTAACAACTAGCTAGTGTCACCTAAAATAGTATGAGGGCTTCCCCTGAACGCCTAACTGCTGCTAAACAGTCTAGCATCAGTAGCATCCCACCGAACAAAACTACCTCTTAGAGGGTTGCTATTTCAATTATTTTTTGGTAGCAAGCACTTATATGTATAGTTACATCAGTTATCGATTTTGAATAGTTTTCGAGGGTAAATAGCTTTGGTAGCACGTTTTTATTAGAAATTGACAAATACAAACTACCCCTTAGAGGGGTACTATTTCAATTATTTTTTGGTAGCAAGCACTTATATGTATAGTAACATCAGTTATCGATTTTGAATAGTTTCTGGTGGTAAATAGCTTCGGTAGCACGTTTTTATTAGACATACAAATACAAACTACCCCTTAGAGGGGTGCTATTTCAACTATTTTTTGGTAGCAAGCACTTATATGTATACTAACATCAGTTATCGATTTTGAATAGTTTTCGACGGTAAATAGTTTTGGTAGCACGTTTTTATCAGAAATTGTCAAGAATAAACTACCCCTTAGAAGGGTGATACTTCAAATTGTTTTTTGGTAGCAGGCTGTCATACATATACTGCTATTAGATATTAAGTTTGAACAGTTTCTGTCTGTAAATAGCTTTGGTAGCACGCTTTTATTCTTGGTCAGTAAATTACACACCACCGAACCTGGTTGCCTTTGCACGCTAGTAATTTAAAGAAAAATTAAATCTCTTTTCAATGGATATTTGAGATGTTTATTGTAAAATAAAACCCTATTCAATGATAAAAAAAACATTTATAATAATAAAATACAGAGTGGATGGTGATAGAATGACAACACCATTAGTTGTTTTTAAAGTAAAACTTCTTTACGCTCGGTTGAGTTGGGGAGAAGGTTGGGGTAAGGTGGCGAATGCGTTACGAAAAATGTGATCCGGTGAGGTGAACGATAATTGGGAGGGAGATATGAGTTAGTGGAGATAGAGAGCGACATTAATTGCCCTCAGCAAAGGGCAAACACACACCGAGCAAAACGGTGTCCAAGAGGGATAAACTTTCAGCAAATTTTGACACGTAAACTTATTTTCGTACGACGTTCCGTTTTCTCGTAAAAAATAAAAACCAAAAAAAATTATTCTGGCGTTATCTTTGAAACGATGTTTTTCGTTAAACTGATCGATATTGAATGTTTTGATTTAAAAAACTGTATGCCTCTGATTTTAAAATCACGATTTATTTATTAATACGAATAATTAAAAATTCTAAATTTTAAGAGAAATGACAAGGAAAACAAGCTATACCTGGGTTACCGAACAGATGGAGTGGTCACGTGATCGTTCTGCGCCGGAGGTGTAGCCTAGAGCCTCGATACGATAGGGCTCATGACTTAGGGTTTTATTTAATTTTATTAGTCGAGCGGCTTTAGGTCGTTTTGGTTGAATTTTCTGCTATTCGAATATCTGAATCTTCGCAAATATATACTTATATTCAATCTATAAATTCAGATCTCACAGGCCTACCAGCGCAGCCCCTAACTTGTTATTCCTTCTTTCATTTTAAAACACATATTTAAAAAAAGATAAAAGCTACTTAAGTAATTCTCAAAACCACATTATGATCATAAAATTATATTTTATAATGGCCGGGTTCATCAGAAAAAAGCGCTCCCTGAGCGCTCGATTGTTGCTCAGGTATGACAATTTTTATTGGTCCTTACCAAAGTATATAGATTTCAACTGTTAGACTGTGACCTTACTATTATAGGCAAAACTTCCAGCGCTCCTGGCCAATTACATCCTAAATGTTTGACCTGGCACGATTACTTAAAAGGATTACCTATCCCTTTTCGGTAAACCCCAATATATTAACATAACTTTGCATAACAAAATACTTAAAAGGGATTATTATATCATTACCTGGCACGACCTCAAAATCGGTTTGGACCCATTTTACAGGCGACCATATTATATTTTAAAAAAAGCTGCTTACAATGCAAAACTGTACGGTGAAATAATTTATAATAAGCAGGCATAATTCTCCTCGTCTAAATCTGCCAAGGTTGCATCGATGGGCGGGCCTATATTTCGCGCACATCATTTACTCTATCTGTTCGGTAATCCGACTATAAATAAATAATACAAATTATTTACAGTAGTTGTTCGAAGGGTCCTTCACCCATATGGATATAAGCAACGGTTATATGATTTCGTAACTATTCTTCTTCGGTTTGACTTAGAAAAAGTGGTGTAAACAATTTAAGGTCGAAAGATCTAGGCAACCACCATTGCGACCTATCCGCCGATTTTGATATCCCTGTAATTTAAAAAAGCATGCAATCGTATGCTAAAATGAGGCGCACATTACAGTGCATTCGCCACATTTGATTTTTTAATAAAAGATGATCAAGGTCTTCAACTAAAAAAAAAATAACAATCATATTTATTGTCTATCAAGTCTTCTTGGGATGAAAAATGAGCCTATCAAGTAATTACTTAGTAAAGGTTAACCCTTAATAATTCTAGCACAAACATTTAATGACGACTGATATCGATGATTTGATTCAACTCCGCCCAAAAATTTCTTATTGAGTTTCGAGGAAAATTAGCTTTATTAGTAAAAAGAATCTGCATATCAAATATAAGTTTTTTCAGCCACTTTTAAAGAAGCCACTTACAAACAGGGATGGGTATTGACGCGTCGAAAATGACGTTGGTGTCGAAAATCACGTCGAAAACGTCGAATATTGTCAAAATGGCGAATATTATCGGCCCATCTTTTTCGCGTATTAGGGATCGCGGACCGCGTCGTCCGGTTGCCGGTGCTTATATTTGCCGGCCTCTCGATCGCTCATAATGCCCTTGAAATCGTTTAAGATAGGGGAAACAGGCCTAAAATGACATACCCTAAACAAAAGCTTCCACAAAACTTAGGAATATTTATTGATGACCATTCATTTCAAGTTCAGTGGTTTCTTTAGTTTATGCCAGTTCCCATGGAAGGCACAAAGCTTTAATTTTTTCACTTTAAAATATTGATGCCAAATTAAAAAAAAAAATGTGCAGTATGTCATTTTAGGCTTATACTTGGGCAAAATGACATACACCTTTTTATAGAAAATGTTGCAAATAAAAAAGGTAGAAATATTGAAAAAACCTTTATTATAAAATACAAAAATATAATGCTTTGGTCACTTACGAAAAAACAAATGCCTATTCAGTTACAAAGTTCGCAAGTAAAAAACTTAGTGCGACGGGAGATCCCTGCGCATTCTGCGTGACTCCACTTTTTACATTTTTGACACCGCAGCCAAAGATCGCCTGATTTCGACTGGAAATAAAGGCTGTTGCAATAGATACACGCAGCATCTTCATCATCGTCTTCAACCTCAGCAAATGGATCTTGATTTTTTTCTTCATCATCGGTCCACAATTTTACTTTAACCTGGTTACGTTTTGCACGTCGCTCTAAGACTAAACGTTTCTCTTCTTCTTTCGCCTTGAGTTCTTCCATGTTGGGTGTAGATGTTAGCACAACCGTTCCCTGTCTTTTCCGATTTGTTCGTTTAAAAGATGCTGATACCTTGGGTATTGGAATGATGCTTTCCACGGAAACCTGGCTACTGTCTAGTATATTATCTTCTTCTTCATTTGGAGTTATATGGGATGGTCTAGGTCTGTCCCTGTCGGCTTGTGATGGTGGAGGGGTTGTGTTTGGATGAGGTCCTTGGTAGTCTCGTGTTTGTAATTCGGGATCATTTTGTTCAGGGATGGCGGTTGTTAATGACGCAGCGAACATCCAGTCGGGAAAAACATTGGCGTTAAACGGATGGATTCCTGTTTTTTTGAACCCACTAACGGCATTTTCCATAGTTGCACTGCGTTCATAGGCTTCAGAAAATAGCTTTCCTACTTGAAAAGGAGATACAGTGCGACCTGGATTATTCTTGAGCCACTTTGTAATCGCTTGATTATAATAGGCAGATAGAGGACCAAAAAATGACACATCCAGGGGTTGTAATCGGTGTGTGCAGTGCGGAGGAAAGCAAATCATTAGGACACCATTTTCTTTAGCCAACGTAATAACTTCCAATTGTTTGTGGCTAACGTGACCATGAAGCAGTAAGAGGGTTTTGTTATTTTGAGATGAATGTGTAAACTTTATAAAATGTTTCAGCCACTTACAAAACAGGTCACCTGTCATCCAGCCCGATTCTTGACACAAGCCCAATGTCCCAGCTGGTGCGTCATCAATTAACTCTGGCTTCCATTTTTTTCGAGAAAAAATCAGAGCCGGTGGCACAAAATTACCTATTGGATTCATAGTCCAAACTACAGAAGTGTGTGCCCCCCGTTCTGCACACATGCTTTCTTCCCTTTGTAGCCATAATTTTTTGCGGACGTTGAACCGTAGAAAGCGCAGACTCGTCAACATTGTAGATACGGTCAAAGGTTATGTTATGTTCTGCTACTGTATGTTCCAATAAATTGAAAAATTTTTCAACTTGCGGCTTATTGAAACCCTGCGCACGAGCCGCTGAAGTGGCTTCCGGTGTTCTGAGTGAAATGTCAGGATTGCGCCCCCTAAAGCTCACAAGCCAATCCCAGCCAGCCTTTTTCTTAATCCTGTTAAATCTGAGGGGGGAACTTCTTCCTTTCAGCTAATTTAAATGCCAATTGCCTGACCTCTGTTGTGTTCAGGCCAAACATGCATGTTTCCAATTTCTTAATATGTTGCACTATCTCGCGTTCAAGTTCTGCAGAAAATGTAGGTCCATAACGACTCAAGCCTTTTTGAGAACCTTTTATTCTTTTATTTTTATCCTGTGCCCTTCGTCTAAGGGTTGCTTGCGGTACACCATATCTTTTAGACGCCGCCAACCAGCCCAGATCACCGTTTTGGACTGCTTTAATAGCTTCGCTCATGCTTGCCTCACCCCAATTTTGACGCGTCGATTTACGCGTATACTTTCCAACCATATTATCTGAAATCATAAAAACATAGGTATAGGTTTCAGCCTAATGCCTATGTCGTTTTACACCAACACTGTGTATGTCATTTTACCCAAAGAATAAGTTTGTTAGAAATGACCCAAATACTTATTAAAAACACAAAAAAAACGGGGTTAAATCACATCAAAATAAAGAAAAAAGTCTATTTTTTTACCTGGACTAGCCGTACTTATGCTTATTGTATTTAGACTTCTAAGTTTTTTTCGGTATTTCTTAAAAACACGTGTATTCCCCCCCGCAGAGTAGACTCGACTGAGGTCACAGTCACAGAACACAAAGATAGTCACAGCTGCAAACCAATTACATTTTGTCATTTACGACAGCGTTGCCACGTCTCAAATTAGAGAAGTGGCCGACATGTCATTTTAGGCCAGTTTCCCCTACGTTCTCTATTAGAACATAGGCAACAGAGCACGAATTCAGGGGAATCCCCTCAACTTAAACCGGCTTACGGCAGACGCGCGGTAATTTCCAGTCGATTTATTTGACTAACTTGGCTTCTAATAGTTTTATCAAACAGCTTCTCTTTAGAAAAAGCGGATTTATTCAGTTTTATCTGTTATATTAGCTTAGTGTCGTGTGTACGTGTAGAGATGACAAATTAGCGTACCGGAATTCTTGATATAAAAAGATATTCATAATGAATGGCTGGGCGACCTCAACATACATTTTGGGAAGAATATGGTTTTGATTCGATTAAAATTCAGGGGAAATGTGCAGCCTTATGCAGCTACTGTAAGAAACCCATAAAAAATACAGGGAAGAAAAGACGGCTGAGCCATAGAAATGTTTGTAAACAGAATATGCAACCGACAGGTAAGTAAAAATAAAAAGTACTATTATTTTTCTTGCTATTACTAAAACGTTGCTTCATCTGCTGTTGCACAAAAAACATTTATATAAAAAATATGGGTAGAAAGTATGGTTAAAATTGAAAATTCATCTAAATTTTGGTTTTTGAATAATTGAATATTTTTTTTTTAATCTATAAAATAAATGTGAATGTCGGTGGGTATGTTCGCTTATAACTTACGAACCACAAAACAGAATTGCGTCAAAATTTGCACACTTATTTGTTTTTCCCCTGGACGGTTATAGGCATGATTTTATAAAAAAAAAATATGTAAAAATAAAAAAACCCACAGACATTAACATTTAATGACGCGAGCGGAGCCGCGGTGGTTAAAGCTAGTGTATTAAAATAAAGAAAAAAAGTTAAAAGCCTATTAATTGAGAGAGGATTTTTTTTTGCAGAAAGTAGTGCAATAAACAATTGAAATATGTTTTTTATTTGCAATACTTTTTTTTTGCTCGGCTCTACATGTTTTTATTATAAATTGTAATTATTTGTGGCAAATTTGTTGCTATGAGCCTTCCTGCTTTTAGTGACCCAGAAACACTTGCAAAAGACGGTTGTGGTTGTATCCGACTCTGACGATAACTCGAGCGATGAAGATGAGCAGCCCTTATCAAACATTTTAAAAAGAAGTGAAAATAGCGACTTAATTAGTGATAAAATTTCTAATAACAGCGATATAGCATCTGGAAATGAGGATATTGGTTCCTCGGCTGATCTTGAATCTTACTGTGTTGAAGATCAAGAAATGATGATAGAAACGGATAATACTGGAACACTAGAATCTTTCAATCTTGATGCGCCTGGCCCTAGTGGGCTAAGTGATAGTAGTGGTAGCGGTAGCTGTTATTTTGGATCTTCCTATTCTTCCTTATGCAGTGTTAACAAGGTATGCTTTAATAAAAATTATTATTGTCCCTGGGAAATAAATAATTTGTAATTTTTTCAGACACAAAAAAACGAGGAATCGTTGGAATCCACGAAATTTGTAAGAATTCTTTAAAAAATGTTGACGCGGAAACCGTTATGTTGATTGACGGTTGGAAAAATTCTTCTAATAATACAAAGAATGTAGTTTGCCTTATTCACAATGTGGGAGGTGATATAGCTTTCCTAAAATCTTATGATCTTACAGGCGAAAAGGAAACTGGGGATAAACTACAGGAAATTGTCGAGCAGTGCGTCACTTTAGCGAAAGAAATATATAATACTAATATTTATGCCATCTGCTCAGATAATGCTAGTAACATGAGAAAGATGGGTTTCCAAATCAATCTTTGGTACTCAAATTGCAATAGCCATACTGCAAATCTTTTGGCAAAAGAATTGGTATCAGATGCTATTGCAGGAAGAGTACAATCTGTATTAAGAGAATTTTCACCGCCTGATTTAGAAAAAAGTGTTGTAAAACATAATGGAAAAACAATAATATTAGCTGGGGAAACACGCTGGGTGTTCATTTAGAGACTCTTTTGTTAATTTTTTAGATAACTTAAAGGCTATGAGAAATGTGATTGCTGAAGATAATACAAAAATCAAACCTAATATAACTAAACTCGTTTTTGATGAAAATTTAAAGAAGCAAGTAGAGGATAGCGTTAAGCTATTTGATCCTAAATAAATTACAAAGCACACAGGCTGCATTGCGGATGCAGCTGAGGAATGGTTGAGATTGCGTTTACCAGGTGGTTTTGATAATTTTGTGAAAAAACGACAAAAACAAGCATTAAATGTTTATTCTTTATCTGCCAATTTTTTACATCCACAGTATAGGGGTAAAATGTTATCTGAAGAACAAATTCGAGATGTGGAAAACATTCTCATAGACAAGTTAGGTGCTACTGCATTAAATGATTTCCATTCTTATAAAAATAATAAAAATTTCTTCGAAAAACTTTTTTCCAAAGAAATTGCAAATGTGCAGACTTTCTGGAGATTGGCAGAAAGACATTACCCGGAACTGGCTAAGTTAGCCATGAAGTTGAATACAATACCAGCCTCTTCAGCACAGCTCGAGAGACTTTTCTCAAACTGGTCTTTCATTCATTCAAGGCTGAGAAATAGACTCAGCTCAGAAAATTCAAAAAAACTCACTGATATTTATTACCATCTAAAAATAAGGGATGAAAATAAAAGTAACGAATATTTATTTTATATTTTAAATGCCGTTTTTACAATCATTTGTGAATGTATTTTAAGTTTGAAGTCCTGTTAAGTTGACTTTTTTTTAGTTGTATTTTTTTTAAACAATATATTAATACACATTGAAGTAGAGTTATTTACTGTACTATAACTAACTTATTTTGTGGTTTTAGTCAGCCTGGTTGCATAGTATAATATTTAGTTCCAAATTCCAATTAAAATATCCAAATATATTTTCGACGCGTCGAAAATGTCAAATTTTCGACGTACCCAACTCTGCTTACAAAAGTTCGTTCTGCATGTCAGCTATTTCCCTTTTTGAAAAATATACAATTTTTTAATAGATTTTTCCACTTACTTAATAACGTAACATTTGTCCATGTGAAAAAAAACGTCAAAAATGTCCTCTTCATTACCCAGCCTATCCTACTTATTTTTATTTCATTAAATTTAAGAGGGTGTTTAATGAGCTTATCGATTTTTTTATATAACAATATAATGCCTACGCGAACCTCACTAGTCAAAGAAGAAAATTAAGTTTTTGTACCAAAAAAAGGTCTTTCCTCTCATAGTTAATGCCAAGTAAATTTCAACAAAATATCAAAAACGGTCTCAATGAACTGAACGAAAAAAGTTTTGGTTTACGGGAAAACAGTGCGTTATACGAAAGTATGTCTAAGAACCAAATTTGCTCCAAAATAGTTTTAAGTGGTAAAAAACGATAAGAAACTGGCTTTTTTAATAAAATGTTAAAAATCTGTAGCTCAAAAACGAAGAGGTTTAGAATGTTGTTCTTGGTAGATATAACCTTAATCACATCCTGTATTATCGGAATTCAAATAATTAACACCTTTTATAGGATATAGGTTACTCATAAATGAAATAAAAATCGAGTTACAAAACTATATTTATATTAGAATAAATAAAACCTATATATTTGTATATATATTTATAATCATATATACTATATACTAAGTTCTTATATGAATAAAGTGTACAAAGATACAGTTTTTATGTATTAAAGAATAAGTAAGAATTAGATTTAAGGTAAGTTATTGTGCTTGCTTTATTAAAATTTGTCTAGTTACGTATTACATCATATTGTAAAATACACAAAAATTTAAACGTACATGTACATATTTTATATTAATAATATACTTCCTCTATTTTACAATTATTCGTTTTATAAATATAAAGAGTCTCTATCTGATAATAATTCGCAACATAAAACAAACTAAAATTGCTCATTAATAATACTTCGTAACACTTTAGTTAAATAAAGTAAATTATAATTTTTAACATCTACTTATACTGCTTAAGCGTCAAATGATCAATATAGCGTATTATATAACGCATTAACCAAAATTACTAAAAAAATATAAGTTGAGCACACTTGAACTTCTCAACAGCAGTCACTGGAACTATTGCAAAATAAGTCAAAAACTGAGTGCAAAATTATTGTCAAATGCAAAATAAATACCCAAATATCCGCACTGAGATCACAAAATGCATTCGTAGGAATCATAATTTATAACTTTGAAAAATAATTCTATTCAATTTATATAACCTCTTCAGTCCACACGTCCAGCGCGCTGTACATTTTTCAAAATATATTAGTACGGGCTCACGACGACTTAACGTGATTTGGAGCCCGCCGTGCAGCGGACTGGACGTGCATACATACGCCAAAAAATATTTGGCAACGTTGGATTTTTTTCAGTTTTTGTTTTGATAAAATACTGATTAAAATCAAATAAATTGACTGCTATTTAGTAAATCAACAAATATACGTACAGAAAATGTAACGTCGCTCTACAGAGTGTTCGGCTTTTGATTTTGTGCAGTATTTTGGACGTCGGGACTGTATTTGGTTCAAGTTTATACTTTTTACCCAAAAATTTTATTGTTGTTATTATTTCGTCTTTTTTTTAAGGTGATATGCAACCACTGACGGATAAAGATCTTGAAGAGATTCTAAATGACAGTGACTTCTACTTGAGCGATGATGATGAGGAAATCACCGCCGAAAACAGTGAATCAATTGAGGCAAATGATAATGAAGACGACGAGCCGGCGCCGGCAGACGCAGATTCGGTTTCTGATACCATTGAAGAGGAGTCTGATGACGATAATGTTCCCTTATCCAGAATAAGAGAGCAGGTTCTCCAGGAGCAAACAAAAAATAAAACCGCAGAAGTAAAATAGAAAAGAAATGTTTTTGAAAGTCGAGAAGACGTCTACCTTGATCCGGAATGGCAGTTACAAGATGATCATGAGTATTGGACACCCCTGAACTATTTTTATGAATACTTTCCAGATTATTTTTGGGAAAATTTATCAGAATAAAGTAATATTCGTGCCATGCAAGCAAATGAAAAAAACCACTAAAGTCAACATCCAAAGAATATCGAATATTGACTGGAATACATATTTTAATGGGCATTTTTAGACTTCCACGGCTGCGGTTGTATTTTAGGACGGGAATTGAAATATCTTGCATTACTCAGCTACGTAGAGACCGTATTTTTATATTAAGAAATTTTCTACATGTTGTTAGCAATCGTAGTGTTTCAAATGAGGTAATGCAGTCAAATCGGCTATGGAAAGTTCAACCTATCATCGATGCGATTCGTAAACAGTGTATTACTTTACCAAGGAGTAAAGCATTGAGCATCGACGAGCAGATGATCCCCTTCACAGGCACTACTGCTCTCCGACAGTACGTTAAAAACAAGCCAAATCCAGTAGGACTCAAAAATTTTGTTTTAGCTACACCTTCCGGACTGGTTTTAGATTTTATGATTTATCAAGGTGCAAAAACTTGGCCAGATGGTTCTCTCTTGGAAAATTTGGGAATAGGTGGATCGGTTGTAAAGAAGCTTTCAGAAGATTTGTCGCCAGGGCACATAATTTATTTCGATCGTTACTTTACTTCAGTCAAGCTACTGGATCATTTACTAACAAAAGGAATTTTGGGAACAGGGATAATTATGAACAACAGAATTCCGCGAGATCTTAGGAGCAAAATAAAAAAAAATGATAAAGAGCTCCTCTCGAATGGTCGTGGTTCCTTTGATGAGTTTGTGCGAGAAAACAAAAAAATGACCATTCTGAAATGGATAGACAATAGATCAGTAACAATGGCATCAACATCTTCAGGCTCTGCGCCAGTAACAGAAGTACGCCGATGGGACAAGAAAAATAATAAGTACCTTCTTGTTTCATGTCCAAACTCTGTCACTAGTTACGACCATTCTATGGGAGGAGTGGACATGTATGATAGACTAATATCTTACTGTCGCATTTGTATGCGAACAAAAAAATGGCCGGTAAGAGTTTTCTGGCATTTTGTGGACTTGGAAATTACAAATTCGTGGGTTAAATACCGCCAAGACTGCTTCACTCGTGGAGATAAAAAAAACTCTATCATGGATTTACTTGAATTTAAACTGTATATCGGGAAATCTCTTGCCCTTGGGGCACAAGCAAAAGGTTTTCAAGATCAAAGTTCTTCATTAGATGAAGAAACAAGTCAACCTGCTAAAAAATGCAAAAAGTCAGGGATGCCACGAAGAGATGTCAGGACCACTGGTAATGAACATCTACCAATATGCAGTGTTAATAACAAAAATTCCTATATGCGCTGCCGTAATCAAGGCTGTACAAAGAAAACAAGATTTTTTTGTGTGAAATGTAAGCTTTATTTATGCATTTCTCCAGAGAGGCAATGTTTTTTTGAGTTTCATAATTAGAGACTTAAGTCCAATTGTCCAAAATACTGGACATGTCATATTTTTTTCTGTAGTAATTTTTTTTTTTTGTAAAAATTTTTTTTTGCTTTTTTTAAATCTTAATAAACCTATTTTATTAAGTTTCACAAAAAAAAAACAATTCCTTGGGACTGAAGAGGATAACATTTGTTTACTCATCATTGCATGACCTCACTCATTTTTAAATATTTGTAAATGATAAATAAAGAAAAATGATAAATAAAGAGTATTTATATTTTAATTATTATTAACTAATTTAATAGGTCAACATATGCCATGAGATCTATTTTCCTCCTCTCACCTTTATTAACAGGTCTGAGTTAATAGAAGATTCACTTTAAAATAGAATAAAAAGCAAATTGAAACATACAATTTTATATGAAGACTTGAATTAAATAATGTGCCAAAAAATCAGTTTTCCATTTTATACTTGTAAAATGTTCTAGGTGCCATAACCAACAACATATAAAAAGCGCTAAGTGCCATGACAATTAAATTGTACTTTAAAAAATCCGAGTGCGTCGTTGTCAAACGACAATAAATATAATCTTGTTTTCTGTGCTGCAGGCGGCAGTTTCTACGCTGTTTTGGTGTTTTTATTTTTTCCCGTTCTCGTTCTGTATAGTTTCACGATAATACAAGAATGAATAATACTGATACTACTACTAGATAGGGCAGTAAGCAAAAGCAACGACAGAAAAAAAGAAGTGCTGGAGAAGAATATTTTACAAGAAAAAAATAATAAGAAAGTTGCTGCTAAGCAGCTTCCTGAAAACAAGGTTAGTCGAGCATTGTTTTTATTTTTTGACAGTGATTTTGCGATTTTATTTACTTTGTTTTAGATATTGTGCAAATGCAAGTTAAACTGTCAAAAGATATCGCATGAACAAAAATTGAAGCTTTTTCATGAATTTTACGGTCTGAATGACAACGTAAACCAAAATACGTATGCAATGAGTCTTATACACCTATGTGCTATCAAAAGAAGAAGGCATGGAAACTATGAGCGCCCAGAAGCAAGTAGGAGACAGGCTACATTTTCCTTTACCTTGCCCAATGGAGAGGGCAACATTTTACAGGTGTGTAGGAGGACCTTTTGCGCGGTGTTTGTATTAACTCCGAGACAAATTGAAACCTTGGCGCTAAGTTGAAAAAACGGGGACATTCAGTTTACAAGGAAAGGAGAGGTAATAAACAGCTGTATCGGAAGTTCACGCGGGAAGGTAAAGCACTGGTTATTGGTCATATAAACGAATTTCCCAGAGACTTAGGACATTACAACCGTTCAAAAAGCGAGAAGCAGTATCTGAGCTCCGATCTTAATATAAATAGACTTTAGTCTGCGTTCAAGGTTGCTCATCCTGATTCAACAGTGAGTTATCGTTTTTATTTTAAAATTTTCAAAAAGAATTTTGCCAAGTTAAGTTTTCGCAAGCCTAAAACTGATACCTGTGCTACCTGTGATTTACTGCACACGCAAACAAAAGATCCCACAAAGGCAGAGGCTAAAATTAAATTAGAACTCCACCACAGGTAAGCTGAAGCAGCTGTAGAAACAATGAGAAAAGACCATCAAAACTGCCAGCAACCCACCAGTGACAGCATGACAGTCTCAATGGACTTAGAGCAGGTCTTATCATTCTCAACTTTATCTCATAGTCAGATGTATTATATGCGACAGCTCTTTAACTACAACGTTTGTGTTCACCTAGGGACAATTAACACTGGCTTCATGTTTTTGTGGCACGAAAGTATAACAGGACGTGGAGGAAACGAAATTGTATCGTGTGTACTGAAAGCTTTCACTAATATACCCACACAGAAGCGGAAGTTAACAATCTGGAGTGACAACTGCGCTGGATAAAATAAAAACAAAATGTTATTGTTTTTATGGATTTATTTAGTTGCCAAGGGGCATTTCGATGAGATCAATCATAAGTATCTAGTGTCGGGTCATTCGTTTATGAGCCGCGACACGGATTTCGCTCAAATTGAAAAGCGAAAAAGGCAAGAAAAATGTGAGGTACGTATGGATTTAGTGAAAATGATGATAGCAGCAGTGAAAAAAAACCCATTTCTGGTTACAATAATGAACCGTGAGGACTTTTTCGATTTTAAAGTTGCTTCTGAAAGTACAATCAATACATTTAAGCTTCAAATTTCGAAAGCTCAATGGATTAATATTAGCCGAGAAAATCCAGGATTTGTCAGAATCCGAGAAACTCTGAACGAAATAGAGTCTTGGAAAGCAACGAAGGTTTTGAAGAAAAATTTTACAATTGAAGCTATCGCAGAAATGACTCTGCCAAACCTAACCTGCCAGAGTAGAATTTCTGAAGAGAAAAAACAAAATCTGCTCGCAATGATTGAAGGAAGAAAATAGACAATTTTATGAGGATCTATTGAATCCTAACATTAATTAGAAGCTAAATTTTTTGTGTTTTTTCGTTATTTACTTACCACAATATTTATATTTTTGTAATGGCACTTATACTACGAGACGGAAATATTTGTCAGTGACATCACAAACGACCAACAAGCAACACAACTAGAGTGGCTAAAAATAATGTTTAATTCCCACTATACAAAATCTGTTGATAGCTTGCAAAATGTCACTTACTCTAATGGTGTGACCTCGCTGATCTGGTCGAACGTTGTACTTGTAAAACTCTGCGCGGCGCGCCGGTGCCAAGTTTATTACTTGTCTTTTTCTCTCGTGCTAAATCTATAATTGCGGTAAATGCGCCCCCAAACGCGTCTATGGAATGAAAGAGCAACATATCTGCATTTGTTGCTCTTTCACTCCATAGACGCGTTTGGGGGTTTATTCTAATAAATATTTCGAGTAATTTGTAATAAATAGGTATTTCAAATAAAATATTTTTTTTATAAAATGGAAGACGAAGCTTCGTCAAGTTCTGGTCCGCCTGCTAAAAAAGCAAAAAGGAAATATTTGACTTCTGGCGAACATCAGTTAGTGAAAACTGTATATGAAAGTGTTCGTGTTAGAAATCCAGATTTGTCTGTTGAGGGCGCGGCAGAATTATGCGAGAATTTAACAAAATTAAGTTCCAGGACAGTTTTTAGATGTCTTAAAGCTAAAGAAGAAAAGCAAGTGGAGACAAGAGGCAGAAAAAAGATTGTGCTAGATGATTACGTAAAATATGCCATTCGCCGGAAAGTGCACAGTTTTTTCTTTTTTTAACGAGATACCAACAATAAAGAAAATTAAGACAGAACTTACTGCTGATAATTCTTTACCCAAAATATCTTTTGGTGTTTTAAAGCGAACATTGCATGAGTTGAATTTTCGATATTTAAAAAGGAACCGCAAAAGTTTTTTAATAGAAAAAAAATGAAATCGTATTGTGGCGAAGGAAATATTTAAAAGAAATTCGTGAACATCGGCGCGAAGGAAGAAAAATTTATTACACCGATGAAACATGGCTGAATGAAGGACATACCCGTGCAAAAGTATGGCAGGACTTAAATGTCACAAATTCGCGGCAAGCCTTTTTGGATAGGCTTTTCACGGGTTTGAAAGCTCCTTCTGGCAAGGGCCATCGCCTAATTATTACACATATAGGTAGTGATTCTGGACTTCTGGAAGATAGTCTGAACGTTTTTGAATCGAAGAAAACGGGTGACTACCACGAAGATATGAACGCAGAGGTTTTTGAAAAGTGGTTTTCGTCGGTATTGGTGCGAGTAGACCCCGGTTCAGTTATCGTTATAGATAATGCGCTTTATCAGAGTCGGCGAGTGGAAAAAATACCAACGACTGCTTGGCGAAAAAGGGACATAAAAGACTGGTTAAAATCAAAAGGGGACATACGATTCAACGAAGATATGCTCAAGGTACAATTGCTCGATATTGTTCGTATCCACAAAAACCTACTGGTTTTTGTGGATAATAATGTTAATAATGTAGTATAGGATACTACATTATTGTGGATTTTGTGGATGGTGTACTACATTAAATAATGTTGTTGATGAAATGGCGCGAGAACGTGGTGTTACAATATTGCGTTTACCGCCGTACCATTGTGAACTAAACACTATAGAACTTATATGGGCACAAATAAAAGGTGAAGTTGCTAGTAAAAATAAAACGTTTAAATTGAATGACGTAAAAGTTTTATTAAACGAAGCTATTGGTGGCGTAACAGCAACTAACTGGAAAAAGTGCATCGGACGTGTGATCAAGGAAGAAGAAAAAATGTGGGATTTGGATATTTAAGTTGAAGTTGTAGTTGAACCACTTATTATAACTCCTGGTTCCGCAAACAGTGATAATGATACTGACAATTCTTCTTTAAATTCTTATGAAACCTCAGATAGCGAATGACAAATTAAAAAAATAGTAGGTTGTGTCCAGTCAATAATAAATCATCTTGTCATATCTTGTTTAGTCAATTTTAAAACACCCTGTAGATTAAATTTATTTTTAAAAGTGCCTCTTGTCTTTCCCATTCACATTAGTTGTTATAGACTAATAAACCTTAGAAACTATACCTCTTATTTTGCCTTTTTTCTATTAGTATTTTTTGCAATAGAAAAAGTCGCCATGTATGTGTTCCAATTATTGGCCGATAATTTATAAGAACCCAAGTGCTAAATTGAGCAAAATATCAGGGATATTTTATGCAAAATTACTTAAATACTAGAAACAAAATTTTTAATTTTTTAAAAAAGTTCTATTAATTACCTAAACTCGACCTAAATAGTAGGTATATTCATTTTTAAAAAATGCATACGCCGCCGCTGGAATCCACTCCTCTCGCCCCTAAAACGTCTTGGCGGCCCTAATGCTAACAATGAGTCACTGACAATTATTTCCGTCTCGTAGTATAGCACATTCTATGAACTTGTAACTTGTCATTTTCTTTTCTGACAGTTTTTACAAAAATTTGTCGAAAATATTATGTACACAGAAAAATACTTACTTGAATAAACCTATGTTTAATTTTCAGAGAGTTTTTTCTTATACATTGATTGTAGTATAAAAAACATTGTTTATCTCGAAATAATAATTCTGGCACTTAGCATATTATTTATTTTCAAGTCTTCATATATTTTTTTTGTTTTAAGTACTTAGCATATTACAGCTTTATACTAATAATATAACTCATAAGTTACACTATTAAATACTTTGATTTTATTAACTCATAATAAAAAAACCTAATTAAGATAATTGTAGGCATATCACATTTTCTTATCGCTATGGAAAAGAATCATCAATATACCTGGTCGTACCACCCGTAAAAGAACAGTGTCAAAAAAGTCAAATTTATATTAACGTGCATGTTTTTCTTATGCTTTTAGTAATAATAAAAGTACTAGATTATTTGATTAATATTAATTATTAAAAACAAAACAAATGATTTGATCCTAAAGATTTTGTTTTCTGTAAATATTACTTTTTATAAAAAATGCAAATCCTTCTTAAAAATTACAGCATTTAACCGACACTTTCTAATGCTCTAATAGTCAACATTTCTCATAAATAGTTCAAATTAATTTATAAAATATATAAGCAAAAGAAGTATTAGCTATAATCAGTGAAGCAACTTGCATTTCTTAAACTTTTGCAAATTCCATTATTAATATTGTGAAATATAACATAAAAATATTTCTCAGGGAATAAAAAAAAATCCAATGCTTACCAAAAAGTTGAGGATTAAACGCTCACCGATTATTTCTTAATGAAAAAAATATGCTCCGATTAATTTCTAAGAGTAATCTGTAAAAATAATACTAGGCCTCCACTAACATAGCCAGGTACAGTGCTTGTCAGTTAACTGTGCTGGCTCTGTTTGATCTCGACCAAGGAACTTCTTTGGCACTGGCAAATGCAACATAGAATAAGTTAGCACCCATATTCACTCCGGCTGCTAGATAAAAGACCATTCTCCATTGTTTAAGAGTTTCCTTAAAAAAAAATATATTCCACTTATAACAAAATAATTAAAGGTAACAAAGTTAGTTTTTGGGCTTTTTCAATGTAACTTTCGCAATAATATCTTTGAATAGTTTAGCATTAAATAGCATTTTAGCATTTTAATGACTTGTGAAAGCTGCAAAAGCTCCAAAACTCTTGCATTCGAACTCTCGTTTCTTATAAAGACGCATATTACAGATCATTATACAATAGTATTACAACTTATTTTTACACCTTCAATTCCTAAGGCTAACTATTTATCACCAAATAATGTAAAAACTTATATAGATTATAATAAACTTAGAGACTATTTAGGTAAAATGAATTGGACCTCTATGTATGAAATAACTGATGTACAAGATTCTTATTCCTGTTTTATTGATGTTTTAAAAAAGTTTATTGTGGACAGCACAAACGAAATATGTGTTAAAAAAAAAGGATATACCCAGAAATACCTGGATTACCCCAGGACTTGGTCGGTTCAAACAAAAGAGTCATTGTATAAGAAATTTAAATCAAATCCTGATAGGTATAGGGCTGAATACAATCAATATAACAATTATCTTAATAATCTGATAAAAAAATCAAAACAAGATTATATAAATAAAAAAATCGAAAATAGTCAGTCCCATACCAAATCTCTCTGGAATGCCATAAATACCCTAACAAATAATTAAAAAAAAAGATGTTTTAATTCTAAAGACAAAGAATGATAGAAACCAAATAACTTCAGATCCAAAAGAAATATCGAATGTATTTAATAATTACTTTGCTGACGTTGGACAAAGTTTAGCAGAGAAAATACCCTTAGTTCAACCAAGCCATAACAAACTAAAAAAAATGGCTAATTCATTCTTTGTTGAGTAAACAAATAAGACAGAAATTGAAAAAGAAATAGCTCTATTAAAACCAAATAAAGCGCCTGGGTATGCTCAAATAAAAGCTGAGACTCTTAAAGAAATAAAAATGTTAATATCCGAACCACTAACACATATTTTTAATCTTAGTTTTAAGACGGGTACCATACCGACGGAATTGAAAACAGCTGTAATAAAACCGATTTTTAAAAAAGAAGATAAGGAACTAGCATCTAATTATTGGCCTATTTCTTTAATAAATGAAGAGCACACGGGAAAAACGATGAATGTCCAAAAATAAGACATGTCCAGAAAAGCGTTTTTTAATCAAAATTCGCATTATTAGCAAGTCTGTTATGTATTTTTACCAAATAATAAACATATTAACTTAACTTTATATTCTATTATTCATGTAAACATAGTTTTTAAGCCTTAAGATCTGCCGAACTGAAGATATTCCTTAAAATGCAATGTATTTACCTGTTTTTAATGGGAAAAATTATGAAAGTCCGGTTTTTCTGTATTAAATTTAATATATACAACATAGATACATTTTTGGGATAACTTATTCTAACTTATATTAATGTTTTTATTGAAGCGGTAAATTTTGTACTTATTGAACTCGGTGATATTTAAATGTAATTTCCCATAGACAAGGTACTTGCTGAACCTAAAAATAATGCAACATTAATTTCTTTTTTTTAAAGTCATACCTTATCATGCCTAAATTCGCCTCCTAAGTCCAAAATAAATTATTTATGGGGTAAATTTAATAGGAATTCCTGCGACTTTTCGCTACAGTATTTCGATAACTTTGTAATATCTGCATATTTTTCTTTAGACAACGGCAATAAATCTGAAAGAGGCATATACATTTTTTATAATATTGGTTTACCTTTAAAAATTTCCTACCTTGATATAGATGATCCGGAAGTCTAAATTCACCACTTTGATTTGATGTGAAAGGTTTTCCAACAATATCAGCTGATTCCCATAAACCACTGCTGTATGAAACGCGATAATAAGCTAGTCTTGGATGGTCAATAGAAAATTTTATTTCCTTTAAAGGCCTGCAAGGAAAAGGACATTTTTTTCTATAAAGCGGTCCTAAGTGTTTCCCCCAACAGCGAAAGTATTATTGATTTGTGTCTTCTACATCGAACAGAGCTGGTTTTAGCCTAGATGATCGTAAGACATCAATCCAATCCGAAGGAGTTTCTGTTTTTGATTTTTGGTTTACCAAACCAAAATCTTTGTCACACTCCATGTATCGGAAACGTCATCTGAACCTCTTCCAACCTTCTTTCATAATGTATGATAGGGTGCAAAAATCGAAAAACATAATAATTTTTATTCTGCCCTCCGCAAGAATCACAAAAAATCTGAAGACGTTTAACGTTAGCAGGTAAGTAGTTAACAAGTAAAGTGACAGTTGCCGGCTATAATATACATCATTGGTTGAAATGTTAGGGATTGGCAAATTTTTTGAGTAATCCATACAAACTGATTCCAAGTCTGCTTGTTGTCTTGCGAATTTTTTAGATGTTCTTTTTCTATCATAAAATGTGGTAGCTCTAGCAAGGTGTATTTTTTTTCTGTCTCAAATTTTTTCAGTTCACACAAAACCAATTTCTTGTCGTTTTCGTTTGCCTTAGACAACTTTGATTCTAGATTTTTTATTTTCACAGTTATTTCATCACACTGAGAGCAAGTGTCCGAGCGTGGGTAACCGAAGCTAATATTAAATTTTTCGTTGAAAATTTCTCTATAGCGATTGTAGGATATTTTGACCTCTGGATACTTAGTTTTAAATAGGTCATACATTTTAGAAACATTAAGTTCCTCAGAAAGGTATGTCTTTTGCGTTTTAGCTATGCTGTAATGGCTAGATCTGTCTTTAAATGATAAAATATGCTCACATACCTTAGTAATCGTAGCCTCTGACAGTTTATGTGGTCTGTTTTCTCCTCTAAATTACAACTTATTCTGTAAGTATATGAAGCGTCGTTAAACTTGGGTACTTGAGCTTCAGCAAGTGTGGATCTTCGCCTTTGCGCAGGCACGACTGTTATTAGACCATCTAAATAGGAGTTCTGTTCGTCGAAGGTTTCAAAGTTATTAAACATTTTAAGAATTTCTTTTCAATTACTATCACTAATCGTTGAAAAACACTTGTAA
This sequence comes from Anthonomus grandis grandis, assembly GCF_022605725.1. Lineage (NCBI taxonomy): Eukaryota > Metazoa > Arthropoda > Insecta > Coleoptera > Curculionidae > Anthonomus > Anthonomus grandis. The sequence goes on from NC_065546.1 coordinate 4,644,559, forward strand.
CGTTTGCACTGACAATCAGGTCCAGTTTCATGGCTATGCACCCTTAATTTCTTTGCAACATCCACCATTCTTCCATGTCTTTTACGTTTTTTCGTTTGTGTATCCATAGCACAGGAACAGGAATACTTATTAATTATTTAGCACACCTAACCACACTAATTTATTCACACAAGAAACAACACGTCTATGTAACAGCTGATTCAGAACTGACGGAAGTCCGTTGTTTCTTATTTCAAATTACGCATGGACTTTCGTTTTGTCTTGTCTTCCTGGATCTGGCTGAGGCATTCGATACAGTTGACCACAATAAACTGTTGGAGGACTTGGATAATATTTAAATACGGGGAATAGCGGATACAGTTTAATTTTTTACCGAAAAAAACTGGGAAATTGTAAAAAGAATTTCAGAAGAGGTTTTAAAGGATGTTTTTAATTGGTTTTCGAGCAGGAAATTGAGTGTAAATTATGATAAAACTAAATTTCTGCGTTTTTCATCATACAGAGATGGTCTTCCAAATTATGATAGGTTAAATATTCAATTGAACGATAAGATAGATATTAGGTATTACCATAGATGAACAACTTAAGTGGAATATTCATATACAAAGCGTTGCAAATACCTTAAGATCTTTATTGGGTAGATTTAAGGTTTTAGCCAGGCGCCCACTTTATATTTTCAAATGATTAAAATTTACAAATGGTGGAATATCCCGTTGTCCCGATAGACGCCCGAAGCAGCTCGCTGCAATACATAGCCCGCGTCGCGTTTCAAAAACTTGGTATAGGCAAGTTATTAAGAGATTCGCATCTGGGAGGAATAATCTGTGCCACCTAATCTCATAAAGAATACAAATCTATGAGCAAATAAAAGCTTACCCGTCCAGTAATTAGTAAGCTAGTCACGTAAGGAGCTATAAATCCACACATATTAGCCGCCGCATTGGTAATACCATACATAGTACCGGCATATTTCGGACTTAAAGCAATATGATTCATTTGGCTTCCTGCATAAGTTGCACCACTAAATGCCCCTGGAATGGCTAGAAGTAATTGAACTGCAGTGCCGTTACAGCCAACGTAAGCTACACCCAGGAGACCCAGAGATGGGACTATAGTAGCTGAAATTTGAAAAAGTTAAAAGGATAAAAAGTATTTTCATACATTTTTTTATATATTTAAAGTGATAATTCATTCAAAATATTAAAAGCATTAACCTACCTACAGAATTCCATACTTTATAAGACATGGATAATGATATGTATCCCTTTGCTAGCAGCCAGTCAGCAAACATACTTATTGCTATACCAGCCCACCAGCTAGTAAGATAAGGAATTGCTGACAGAAGTGCATCCTAAAAGAAAAAATCAAGTCTAAATTGTTTTTTTGTTCAATATGCAAAATTTTGACAATGGGTATGTAATTTAAGTACCGTGAAATGGGGTGAATAGAAACTGCTGAGTGAATAGCAACAAAAACGGAAAACTTTAAAAAATCAACATCGGAATTAAACCTCCCAACGCTTCAAATTTGTTCTCAAACGGTCAACAGATGTCGCCATAAGTACTTTAACAGGCCAAAGATGTTTTATGTTGGCAGCCCTGATTGCAGTACCAACCACCCACCCGTCGGAGTGAACACATATGCTTTTTTCATCACTAGCAAAACTTTATTTACAGTAGAGATGGGCAAAACTGTTATTGTTATTTTTTCACAACAGTTTAAAATAACAGGTTTCTGTTATTATTGTTATTTTGATATTTACTTGTTATGTATACTATACTTTTTGAATATAATGCCCCATAATTTTGTTTTAATACCTCTTTTAGTTACATTTAGAACTTACAAAGTTTAAAAGTTCTGGTGTTCAATAAAAACCTCCATTTTAATAGCGTTATTTAGCAATAAAATCTAAAATCATTGTTTTCGCACATAACCTCATCAATGGGTCCCACCGCGGTAATTCCCTGGCAAACGTCAAACTAGTCAAAACAAAACCCGAATTGTGTATATGGGCTGTGAGATCTAAAGCTAAAAGCTAGTTAAATTTCGTAATAGTAATTTTTTTGAGTGTTAGTGTGAGTGTAGTAAATGATTTATTTGAACCAATTATTAGAAACTTGTCCAATTTAAGAACAATTAGAAATCTCACCTGTAATAAATGGAAAGGTAAGAGATAGTATAAGAAAATTTATGTTTTCTAATAATTAACGCCTGTACCACAGAAACTAAAAACAAATTTTTAAAAGACTTTTTAATTTCCCTGCTCTTGAATTCGACCATGGAATATAGAACATAGAAGAGCAATTTTTTTCCGCTATTTACTAACGATTCTGTGGGCTGTAGGAAAATGATTTGCAATGATTGCAAGAATTCTAGAAACTAGTTCATTTATTTTTGTAGACAAAATTCAAAATTAGGTTTTTTGTCTTTCAGGTCAAGTGAGGCAAAAAACCTTTTAAAGGGGAAAAAGTCAATCATCTGGAATTTTTTTACACCAAAGGATGAAATTGTTGCCCGATGTAACTATTGTCGTCAAGTGTTATCTTACAAATCATCTATAAGATTTGAGGCAACATCTTCAAAGAAAACATCCATCAATAAAGTTAGTGGTAAATGGTTCTACAACAACTTACTACAAATAATTCTCCTTCATATTCATCCAGTAGTAATTTACAATCAACGGTATCTACCGCTTTTGCACTCAGTCCCTGAATTCACCCTCTGTTCTATTTGTTGACAATATGATATGAATTTAAAATCCTTTTTAAACTTGAAAATGAAGAATCAAAAAAAGAAACCTACCTTTTTATTGTTTACAATTTACAATTCAGCTCCAGTCTGTTCTAGAGCTCTAGTCTACACCCAACCCCCACCTCTTCTAACTTGTAAACATCGAGTAAGTAAAATCCGCAATTCGCAAACCAAAACTGTCAACAATTAACAATTTATTGAAAATAATACAAGTTTGTAGAAAAAACACCGGCACTTATCTAACGAATGTAAAAAATGTAAACAGAAAAGCGACGGCGGCTCCGATCTGCGCAATATAATACATGTATATGCCTGCTGATTTAAGGAAAGGCTTTCCTGGAAAGCCTACGCTGCGTATAGGTTAGGCCGAATTCGAGTGTTTTAATCAAAATAAGCCTGCCTATGACGAGTGAATTCGGCCAGATTTTTTTAAACTATTTTTTTTTAATTATTTATTCCGATAATTTTTTTTAAATGTGATTTTGCCGCCCCTAATATTTGCCGCCCTAGGCTTCAGCCTACTCAGCCTTTGCGCAAATCCGCCCCTGTCCAAAGGACAGATTCCCTTTCTTGCTAAGCGACTTGTCAAAGGCTATTGAGCCTAATGCTGGAAAAACATACAATCTGGGTTTAGAAAGTGTGGAATTTTTCCACTAGAAAGTCTTGGGACGCCTTCCGCAGCAAAATCTTGACGAGACAAATGATGAGAATCAGAACATTGAAGAAGGACGAAATAACTCTTAGGTAAACCTTCTAAGAACAATGAGATATGGCGATGGTCAAAATATAAAGAGTCGACGTCGTGAAATTCAAGTTCCTGCTGGCAAAAGCGTTACAAGTGCAGATTTTGAAAGCACGTTGGATAAAGACGATCAAGAGAATAATGTTTTGGAAAGACGTATGGAAACCTTGGATGAAGATTCAGACCCGGAAATGAATTTGCTCCTTAGTAATTTCATGCCAATAATGGCAAAAGTTCAAGATCATTCTTCAAGTGAAGACTGAAATGGAAAAAGATCAAGATCATTCTGAAGATGCAGACTCAGAAATGGACACTTCACTACCAGGTTTTACCGATAAGTCCGAGAATAAGTTGGATACAAATAATTCATCAGCATCAGTCTGCTTTGAGGGTAAATTGTTCCGATGTGTTTCTCCTATTTCGCTTGATTTAATAGATAAAGGAACTTGGCTTCTGGTGTGTTTTCCAACAAAATATCGAAATAGACAAAGAAATAAAATATTTTATCGGACAAGTCATTAATATTACAGAAAATCACATTGAAGCCACTTTCTTAAGAAGTCGCCCCACCAAATACTCGTCAGGATATCTTTATGGATTTCCAGAAGTTCCGGATGTTTCCACCTTTCATTTTAGCCAGGTTGTTGGAGAGGTTTTCGCAGTTCATGACGAGATAGAAGCATCTACGTCAAGAAGAGACATTTTAAAATTTAATTTGCATCAAAGTTGTTTAATTTAGATAATATGTTTAAACTTGTTACATTTCTATAGAAATAAATGCTTTTTTTTGTAAAATTGGTGTTTTTGTCAGTCTTTTTGTGTATTTATATTTTTTATCAATTTAAAATTTTTTTCAGGTGTTCCTATTCGCCCTTGTATGGGTAGAATAGCTAATTTGACCAATTTAAATGGGTGTTTCTATTCACCCCACATTAAGGGTGAATAGAAAAGGAGCGTTTTTATTTTTTTTTGTGGAAAAACCTCTATTTAAAAAAAAAATCTATTATGCGCTTTTTGATCTACAAGTCGAGACCTGTAGATTTCTTTTGTTGTCAAAAAGGTGACTACCATGTTAGCAACAGAGTAGGAAAGGTCCGAAACTGTTTCTATTCACCCCATTTTACGGTATTAATTTGTTTAATTTATTGATATATATTTGGCTTACTGATTCAATGTCAAAATATAATATTCGAGCCATATAAGTAGAAGGCCCACGAATTTCCAAATTGGGTAATTAAAATAGCCCAAAGGGGTAAACAAGTTAGCATTTTTAGCCACGGTATTGATCCTTTATCATCATCCTAAAAATGTTAACAAGTTGTATGCTTAAAAAAAAGGGTACATTAATTTATATGGTATTTTTAAGTTGCTGAAAAAATATTATCAATTCTATGCTTATAATAAAAAAAAACTTACTTGTGGCCCCATGCTAGCTAATAAATAAGCTTTTTCTTGTGGATCTATTCTAGGATGGGTGGATGGTGAATCGTATACAAGAAATATCCAAAAAACAAACCAAATTATACCTAGTACACCAAATAGATAAAATGCCAAGGGCCATCCACCCCATAATTTCTGGTCACAGAGCCACCCTGATACTGGTAAAGATACAATCGTACCAAAATTTGCACCTAAAAAACAAATAACAAAGTCTCTGTAAATAACGAATATTAACAATTAATGTTAACGTATGTTTACCTGCATATACATAAGCACCAAATTTGCTTCTTTCTAAAGGGGGGATCCATCTCGCAAGCATTGCATGCATTGAAGGAAAAGTAACTCCCTAAAATTGAAAAAATGCAATAAGCTCATCGTTTATTAATATAAAAGGCTCTCACTTCTCCCATCCCTTCAAGTATCCTAACAATAATAAACAGTGAAAAATTAATTCTGGCAGCAATAGGGCTTAACAATGTAAATACTGCAGTTATTAATACCCCCAGCCCATACACCTTTTTGCCACCAAAGAGCTCAGCTAATCTTCCACCTGGAATTTGGGTCAATACATATCCATAGAAAAATGACCCCAGGACAATACCTTGGGTACTTGTGTCCCAATTAAATTCTCCTTTCTAAAAAATACATTAAACAGTATAATAAACATAATTATTTATACTTTTGATCTTGTAAACTTACTGATGGTACAGTGGTATTGGTAATATTTGGTACCGGACAATGGCTAAAAGTATTATTATCTATCACAGGTGCTGTTTGGTTAACCATTGCCACAATAGCTACCGAGAGGTTAACTCTCATGGCATATACATTTGCAAAACCAAGGAAACCCATGATACCCAGGATGTGTCTGGATTTGAGAAAATGCCTTGTGTCTTCAACTAAAAATGCAGTTAAGTTATTCTATACATTTTTAGAAAATATTTTTAATCTTTGTACCTGTAATGTGGCAAAAAACAAAAAAAAAATGCCTTCTACTAAAATGGTAGCCTAAATTCAAATATAAAAACAAATTTCCAAGAGCTTATCATTCGTTTTTATGGCTTGATCATCATGAGTACTTCACTAGTTTTAAAGATTTTAAAGAAAACAGGAGTATGTTTATTAATCATAAAATATTTCATCATGTTCCTTTTTCTATTAGGACTTAAAAAGTTTAGGAGGCAACTAAAGAAATTAATCTTACCAAAAGCTTACTACAACATTGAAGAGTATTTTAACAACTCATTTTAATATTTAAAATAAATTATATATCTGTTAATCAGCTTTTTTTTATTATTCTTGTTTTATGTTAGTTCTTGCCTTTTCTTTTCTTCTTTTTTAGTTTTTTCTTTGATTATATAAAATATGCTCCTATGTACAATCAAAATCGATTCCTGTTTTTATCCTGTATCCTGTATATAGCCAAATAACTACTAGTATTATAAATTCTAGGATTGGGAAGCTTTTAGCACAAGTTTGTAAACTTAGCAAATAAAGAATATTTTGACTTTGACTTTTTAACAATGATTATGTACTACTACTCTATTTCTTTTTTTTTGTTATTAGTACCTCTACAAGCAAGATTTAATGTAAGCAACAAGAAGGCAAAAGATAGCAGCAATATCTGTTATTTGTTTGCCGAATTTAATACTTCATAAATATATCATGTTCTTTGGATATCCAGCAAATAATTTTGTATACAAGGTCAGTGCCGACTTAAAAATAATTTATTCAAACATTGCATGTAAATTTCAAAGAAAGAAAGCAAGATCAAAGAATTACATGGCAAAAGAACAAGTTTATCAGGTTACTCTGTAAGACAGGGAGATCGCTCAATACAAAAGCTCCATATCACATCACTCAAAATTACTGAAAGCAATAAATAGGGTCAAGTGGGGTAATTGTAAATGATTTTGTCAAGTTTAAAAATTTTCGGTTTTTATCTGTGTGGCGCAACTTCTGTTTATTAAACATTTTAGTTACAATTAATTTACTATATTGCATAGACCTTATATTTTGCGAAAATCCAAAAAAACATTTAAAAAGCTAAGAATTTAAAAAAAATTCAATAAAAAAATGTTGTCACTGTTTACTTTTACCCCTAAAAAGTAAAAGGCATTATTTTATTATTGATTTTTATTTAGCTAAGTATTAAAAAATACTAAAAATAGAATACAAAATAACTAATTTTTTTGCCTTATAACAAATAATAACAAAGAAAACCATATAGATTTGTTTAACATGTAAAAACCTAGGGAAAATTTGGTAGCATTTGGTAACTTGGTAATTTTTTATTATTAGTCATAAAAAAAGGTTGGTGCTCTTACAAAAATGTAATACTAGAACATTAATCTTCTACTACTGGAACACTTTTCTCAAAATAGTAATATATCCTTTCTCCTTTCATTTTAATTATGGGGAAAGGCGAAACACCTAGTATTTGATCATGCTTAACATAACTCAAATCGCTAGAATTGACTGCAAAATTTTGTTTGATGTCATCAATAGCTCTTAATCCTACGACTTCAACATCATTATCTATGATAGTCTCGACCGAACAAACATATTTATAGATTGTTGTGTTTCTTTTCCCGCCTTTTAATTGGACAAGAACGAAACTTCCAGTTTTTAAATAAGAGCTGTCTTGTTTATATCAATTGAGTCTTCAATTTTCTCATCTTCCCAATCCCAAGGGCTTTCGCTGTCACTTACGATGGCTTCTATATCAATATTATCATCTTCACTCGAACTATCTTGTTCATCTTTCTTGTCAATCTGCTGTCTTAATCTTGGTACTACTTGCTTTACTATTGTAGTGACGTTTTCCTTTTTTTCTGGCGACTTAAAGAACAATTTGGTAAGTGTGTGTGGTGTGTCTAGTATATTACAACTAGATGAACAAGTTTCAGTGGTAAGGTGTTTACAAGATTGTTTTTTTTTGGTCAAGTGTTGGAGTTGCTACCCTCACCTCTAGCGACGTAATTGAATCGTCGTGGAGATTATCGGAAATACAAAGTGGGATATTTTCAGGAGTATCTTTAGGGCTTTTTGTTTCTTGTAAACCATTATTAGGTTCTTTAGATGAATCGTTTTGATTATGCAGATATTCTTCGAATTCTGGAACATCTTTAGAAGTATCTATATCTGTTTCTTGTAAACCATCATTAGGTTCCTTAGAGAAACTGTTTTCATTCTGCGGATATTCTTCGATTTCTGGAACTTCAAATTCATAATTATTTCTTGGGCTGTCCGTTTTTTGTAAACTATTATTAGGTTCTTTTGATGAAGTATTCTGATTTTGCAGATACTGCTCTAATTCACGCTGTTTAAAGGAGGCTATCGGAAATTTTGTATTATCGACAGGAAAAATCCCGCAACTACTAAAACTAGATACATTATTTTTTGGTTTTATTGCATGAGTCCAAACTTCGGCTAGTAGTTCCACAAATTCCGATCTAGACAATCTTCCGATTCCCTTACACATTTGTTTCTTTCCATACGCGGTAAGTTTTTTCAAAAAGTCTTGACAGGACCAAACACGGATTTGTCAAGGGATTGTAACATTGTAATGGCTTGGTAACTTAATCAGGGTAACATTGTTAGAGATAGCTTCTTCAACTATGCGAACACTAATATGGCTAGCATGTCCATCATATACTAGCACCGCAGTTTGGTTTGGAAGATTCTTTAATTGTCTTATATTTTTTATATGAGGGATAAAACCCTTGGTAAACCAAGTGAAAAATTGTGGTTCCTCCATCCAACCGTTTTTTGACACTGCATACAGAGTTCCAGGATACGCTTTCTCGGACACCCAGCGGAAAGGACAAGTTTATCACATTACTCTGTAAAACAGGGAGATCACTCAATACAAAAGCACCATATCATATCCCTCAAAATTACTGAAAGCAATAAATACATCATGATTGAAGAAAGAAGAATTTACAAAATTTGTTTTAGTTTTTACTTTTGTTCTGGACATTTCTGAGCTGCTCATTGTTACAATAATTGTAATATGTGGACCAAACAATTGACACATACTCCAAAATTGGTCTAACAAGGGAACAATAAAGCATTTAAAAAATAAATAGAAACAAGTCAACACTTGACCTATAAAAGAACCCAAGTATCTTCCTTTTTCCTATTTGTTATATGATTGATGTGACTCTCAAATGATAATTTTGAATCCATCCAAATTCCCAATTGGTTGTTTGCTCCAGTTTGTTTTTCTCTTCTTTTCCTTTGGGTTTCTGGTTGCTCTGTGCTGAACAAGCCAAAAAGCAAAAACACATAAGCACTTTCTGTCTTATCAAGTATCCCAATAAACTTGTCTAATTATATGTCAATATTTTCTAAAAACTTTGTTTTATTTAAATTCCTACTAGTAGTTATTACCTTCAATGGAAAGTTGCAATTTTCTAAAAAAAGTTAATATGATCCCTGTGATTATACTTGTATATTAAAGTTTGAGATATGTTTTCATATTATAACTAAGATATTTTCTCCATTCCCTCTTAAATTGCTAATTTACAACATTTAAGAAGCTATGTACTATTGATTTAAAAGAGTTAAAGCTGTTAGGGCCAAATTATGGACCAGCTGGTAAAGTTGCTGTGTGTTATCAGGCAGATAAATTCTATCCTCTCAGTAAATCTACCTGTAGCTGTAGGAGGAATTATGAACCAAATTTTAACCTGTTGTTAAGTAGCAGAAGGTTTACAGTTTGGCAATGACTTAATTGTTCTGGTCAGTACAATAATCTTAAGAAAAAAAGAAAAATTAGGGTTATCAATCTCCAGTCCTGAGAAAATAATAATAATAATAATAATAAGCCTTTATTTCCGGCAACAACAGGCAACTTGCCCAATAACAGGAAACAGTTGCAAAACAATGAAAAATATAGTTAAAAAAAACACACACAAACAAACCTAAAAGAATGAAAAGAAAAGAAAAAAAGTAAAGTAAAGTAAAGTCACAATCTCAAAAGTTATCCAAAAAATTAGAACAAATAACTATTAATATGATACAAAAACCCGATTATAAAAGTTTAACAATATAATCACATATTCAACAAAATTAAATTAAATTAACTGCAATATACCTCCTAATTATAACTTAAACATATGGGTCTTAATCCCAAAAGTAATGATCCACCAAGATATCGACAATCACATGAACCGGAGAGAAATTTATATCGCACATGTGACAGATCCGATTAAATATAGCGCATATTGTGGCGATTTCAACAGGATGTTAGTATGAGGCCTTGGAAGAAAGAATGTTAGGGGATGTCTAGCATTAAGCCTAGGCATCATGAAACGTACACCAGAAAGAAGTACAGGACTATCAATGAATCCATTCAATAACCCATGCAGGAATTTTACAGAGAAGATCATTCTTCTGAGATGTAATGGATGTAGATTGAAGCGTTCCAATAGTTGCCGATGATCAAACCCTCTTACCGGATATATGCCATCCTGCCTGAAGGCCAAAAACTTAGCAAATCTACGCTGAACAGATTCAAGGAGACCAACATGATTCTGATAGAGCAGGTTCCATATAATGCAGCCAAACTCCAGTTTTGATCTCACAAAGCAACAGAAAAGCAGTCTTAATGTAGATTCCAAAGTAAAACTCTGGGAACTTCTATTTATGAACCCAAGCCTTCTCATTGCTGACTTGACTATGTTGTTGAAGTGTGGAACGAATGTAAATTCAGAGTCAAAGGTGATCAATAATTTGCTCTAATCTACTCAAAATAGTATTATTAATAAAGTAATTAAAACTGAAGGGTGTTTTTGATCTAGAGTAACTGACCACACTACATTTAGCCGCATTCAAGCCTAACCTGTTAACAGCGCACAATACCTCCAATGTATTTAGACAGTTCTGAAGAAAAACACAATCCTCGAAACCATATACATTTAAATATAGCTTCAAATCATCGGCAAAAGCCAGCCTATGACAAGTGAGTGACCCAATCAAGTCATTTATAAAAAAACTAAACATGAGCGGACCCAGGTTCGAACCTTGTGGCACACCCGACGATACGTTAAAAAGTTTCGATTTAAAGCCCTCATATTCAACATATTGAGATCTACCAATCAAGTAGCAATGAAATAAATTAAATAATCTCCCTGAAAAACCATACTCATTATGGTTTTATGCAGCAAAATATAGTGATCTATCCGATCAAAGGCTTTTTGGAAGTCGGCATAAATAACATCGACTTGAGTATTAACATCAAGTGGGGACATCAGTTGAGGACGTCTCAACAACCTGATTAAAAAAAAAAGTCAGTAAACTTTTCTGAAAAAGTAGTTATTTTGCTTCATAATTTAGTAAGTCAATATGCGAGTACAACTGAATCCAAAAAGACTGATGCAACATCTTGGAAAGAAAAAAATCAGGCATAGGAAAAATTGACAGCAGAGTTTAATGTAAAAGACCCTGTGTCAGAGGTGGTTTGAACCCTGAATAATCTTCAAACAAAGTATGAGGGTATAAAAAAAGATATAAGAAAAAAAGTAGCCAAGAACAAACAGCAAATATTTAAAACTGGTGGTAGTAGTGCACCCATAACACCTCTTACCACCTATGAGAAAATAATTTATAATTTATAATAACACTGAGTGTTGAGGGACTGCCTTCAAGAAATGATAATAATAGTAAGTGACAGAATATAGTGGCTCAAATTTGACATTCATCTATATGGGATCTCTTACATGTATGTTTTCTTGTCATTTTTCAGTCACATAACAATGGCATAGCCAGCAAAGAAGGGCAGGTAAGGAGAGGGTGTAACCTTAAGTCAGGCATTATCATATTAAATAAAGAGAGATTTAACCAGATGAAAAATACTCATATATATTAAGAACAAAATTTAGAATATTATACACAAACTTCTTGCAAAACTATGCAAACTAAGCTTGAAAACTAAACTCTTTGAAAAATTTGAGGAATGTATTGATAATTATTATTTTATTTTATTTTATTTTATTAATATTATTTTGAATTTATAAATTTCCTGGTAAACTTTTTTTATGCTGCTTTTTCCTGTTGTTAACTTCTTCTACTGGTAAGAGAAACAAGAAGTTCAGACACTTTACCAGCTGGTCCAGAATTTGGCCCTTAGTCTAATAAATCAAAACTCTAGAAAATGCACTTATATGAATAATAAAAACAATAAAAAGTTATAATTCCATTTTATTGAGAGTAATATATGAGCCCTAACAACTATATATTGGAACAAGTAGTCATTTTACGAATAAAATTCCAGTTTACCGTAATTCTTTTAATTTATTTTTTTTTATTTAAAAATAATAAATTAATAAAATTTTTTATGTTTTAGAGAATTATTTTTAAGGTTTAATAAAATTTTGATGTTAAATAATATTTATTTAATTGTTTTATAATCAAAAAATGTTGACAACTAAATGTTGGAACATGGGTTGCTTTTGCTCAAATTTTTCCAGTTTTATTAGCATGACGCGAAGATGGCTTTGAATAAACAAAAGTAAGTAGTGCTTTGTCAACAATAAAATTTTTGATGCATCGCTTGACCATTAATAATCAATTACTGTAATTTTTATTATGAGTAAAATACAATAATGGCTCGTGGAAAACCTACTGATCTAAAAGTGCGAGAAATTATTATCCGGCAGTACCATAAAGGGAAAACAATGCGGGAAATCTCCAGTGAATTAAATGTTGCAACAACTACTATGTTTAATATAATTAAAAAATATGGTGAAACTGCCAGTATTGGTGTTCGCGGCAAAAGTTCAGGACGTCCAAAAGTTGTTTCTCAAGGAACTTGATTAAAATTTGTAAGTCGGGAAGAAGAAATACTCTACAAGAAGTAACTGCAAGGTGGAATAGAGAAAGTGGGATAAATGTTTCCAGAGAATGCTGCCACAAATATATCCACAAGAGCGGTCTTAGTTTTTATAAGGTATGTTTAATAGGCTGTTCTGTGTTATATTATTTTCATTTTTCTAATTTTTTTGCCTAGGCCAAAGAAAAACCAAGACTCAAAAAAGGAATCGTTACATTTGGGCCAAATCAAAACTCTCGTGGACCAAAGAAAATTGGAGCAAAGTTATTTATAGTGACGAAAGCAAATTTGACGTCTGTGTCGGAGATTATCGAAAGCAGGTGATTCGGGACAAAACAGAAGCATTCCATAAGGATTGTCTTAAAAGGACTGTAAAGTTTCCACAGGGCATCATGGTATGGTGTTGTATGTCAGCTAAAGGGTTGGGAAAGTTACACTTTATTGATGGCATAGTAAATGCAGAAAAATATCAAGACATTCTTAAACATTCGCTTTTACCAAGTGCAGCAAATTTATATCCATCTGGAGATTTTATCTTTCAACAAGATGGTGCCTCATGTCATACTGCTAAATCTACCAAAAAATGGATGGGGGAACATAGTATGAAAGTTTTGTCACACCCCTCTAGCAGCCTGGATCTCAATCCAATCGAAACACTTTGGCACAAAATGAAGCAACGCCTAAGAAATAGTTCACAGCATACTTTGCCACAACTACGTGCTAAACTACAGGAAATACGGGATAGTTTCACTCCTGAATTTCGTGAAGGTCTATGTGGTACAATGCCTCATAGAGTTCAGGCTGTTATTCAAGCTAAGGGCGATGTTATGCCTTACTAATTCGTATTTTCCTTTTTTAAAACTCACTTGTTCCAATATTTAGTTGTAAGCATTTTTCAAGTAACTAAATACTAAATAACTTAAAATATATAAATAAATTATAAAAACAATATTAAACATTATAAAAAAGCTTGTTCATTTCATATTTATGATTAAAAAAAAATTTAATAAGATATTTTTCGCTAAATGGGCAATTTATTTCAAACTAACTGCTTGTTCCAACATATAGTTGTTAGGGCTTGTACAAAAGGAGGTATAAGGACATGATAAAGATTTATGAATCAAGATTCTATTGTAGATAATGATAAAATATTTTGAAAATAAATCTTACCTGTGGGTGGAATGATATGGGTTGTTTCATCTTCATCTTCATAAATACTATCCTCCTCACTATCACATTCATTGAAATCTGAACTGCTTGGTTGAAACATGGTCAAAAATATACTTAAAAAATTAATAACAAATTATTTTCTAATTTTAAGAGAACAATGCATTTAATCCTTAAAATTGAGACACAATACAATCTCCTTTATCTAATAGGAATAACTCTAGTTAAGACCAATTCTACTTCATTGTGTAAAGTGATATGACATGTTTATATCCAATAGAATTCTTATCAGAACTTTGTACAGGAACACACAGCAATGAGTTTTGTAACAATAAAAAATATAATTTTAATGAATCATTAATTCCAAAAGCAGGAATTTTATCTAAATTAAATGTTTCTGCATCAGTATCAGCTGGTTTTGTTTAGAAACAGGATATTGAAAGTCAAAGGTCAAAGTGGGTTCAAACGTCAATTATGTCAATTGTCAATTTTCTTAAGGGCGCTTCTTGATTAATAAATAAATTGCGCGACGGATTAATAATTTTGGCATAGAATTTCTTAATGGTTAAATGTTTTGTTCTAAGTACTTAAGTATATCTCATTCAAAAAAAACTTCATATACTGAGTTTAAATAAGATTCTTTTAATTATTAATAAATATAATGTTCAAAAGAATTTATTTTAAAATCTTTATACACTCGCCGGCACAAAATTCCGCCACCCTGAAATATTGGCCAAGTTTGATGTTTTATAAATTTTTTATTTTTTATCAGATTCTCACGATTTTGCGATCAATTTTTAGATACATTTGTTGTGATTTTTTAAAATCATTTTGTAAAGTAGCATTTTTCGATTAGGCTATATTATACATGAGTAAAACAAACTGTTGTTTTTTCTCCTAATTTCAAAAGACCCTGTACGAAAATTAAGGTGGATAATTCTGTTTACATATCTTTGATGTATTCTAAACATTTCGATTTTTGATTCATTCCATTATCTCATTTCTGCTGCGAGCTGCAAATTTTTTAATAAAACGCTGTTTTGAAGCGTATTTTTATTAGGAGGATCATAAAGTTAATTAAAAAAAAACAATTTAATATAGTGTATTTCCTCCTCTCGCAGCAATAACAGCTTGCAGTCTTCGCGGCATCGAATGAATAAGGTTCCTTATTCTTTCTTGAGGAATAGCCTCAAATTCTTCGATCAGCGCTAGTCGTAGGTCTTGCAAGGTTTGTAGTTGTACAGGACGACGACGAACGGCCCTTTTAAGTTGATCCCAAAGATGTTCTATTGGGTTGAGATCCGGGCTACATGCGGGCCATTCCAATCTTGGGAGTCCAACTTCATCCAGATATTCGTTCACTACATGTGCAACGTGAGGTCTAGCATTATCATGCATTAATGTAAATTGGTTCCCCAATGAATGGAGGAAATGGGACAAAAACTTCTTGAAGGATTTCCTCAATGTAACGGTGGGCGGTTAGAGCTCCATTTTCAATTAATACAAGATTGGTGCGTGCTTCGGTATAAATACCCGCCCAAATCATGACTGAACCGCCACGATATGAGATTTCTTCTGAAATGGTACAGTCAGCATATCTTTCAAACGATACGATACGATCTTCTACGTATCGTTCTTTCACTTACACTTACTCCATGAAGTTATCGCAAATCATTTTTTAGACACACAGCAGTAGATCTTCAATCTCTTAAAGAACTAATGGTGACAAAGTGATCATCAGCTGCAGTGGTCATTCTCCTTCTGCCAGAGCCTTATGGTCTAGTAAAAATTCCCGTCTGTAAATACCTATTCCAGGAAGCGTCCTTAAGAAAATTGACAATTGACATAATTGACGTTTGAACCCACTTTGACCTTTGACTTTCAATATCCTGTTTCTAAACAAAACCAGCTGATACTGATGCAGAAACATTTAATTTAGATAAAATTCCTGCTTTTGGAATTAATGATTCCAGACCGCGGAAATTTCAGAGTACGGGCGACATAACTTTTGCTACGGCCATCCTCTATTAACGCAAAAATTCTACCCACGTCTGTTGGAGTTAATACCATATTGACCCACAACAAATTATAATAGTGACACTGTCAAACTATATGTCACATTAATTGCGTCCTTAGCCAACGTCGATAATTTTTAGCCGAAAACTTGACAGTAATTATCTAAAAATAAGCTTCAAATCAGCGTTTTAATAAAAGATTTGCAGCTCGCAGCAGAAATGAGATAATGGAATGAATCAAAGATCGAAATGTTTAGAATACATGAAAGATTACAAGGAACAGTATGTAAACAGAATTATCCACCTTAATTTTCCTACAGGGTCTTTTGAAATTACGAGAAAAAACAACAGTTTGTTTTACTCCTGTATAATATAGCCTAATCGAAAAATGCTACTTTACAAAATGATTTTAAAAAATCACAACAAATGTATCTAAAAACTGATGGCGAAATCGTGAGAATCTGATAAAAAATAAAAAATTTATAAAACATCAAACTTGGCCAATATTTCAGGGTGGCGGAATTTTGTGCCGGCGAGTATATTATAGATGGACGTAACTCTTTTCAACCTGTTCAAAGAATGTACTATTTTTAAATATGCGTAACACTTGACTGATATAAAAAATAAAGTAATAATATGATTAATAAAATAATGATAAATATATAAAATACCGTATAACCGTATAAAATAATGATATGATTAGAATTGATTTGTATTTATGAAATACATAGAGAAAACAATACATCGAAACAACTAATTAATTTTGATTAGATGTTAAGAACTATTCATTTGTAAGATCTAAAACATCACAGCATACAACACAAATATGTAACACATCATAGTACGAATAAAAATAAGGATATAAGAGGACAAAATAAAAATAGGCTTTATGAACCTTTAAGCTTGAATTTCTCCTAGTATTTTGATCATAGCCTTAAGAGTCCAACCAAAATACAATAAAACTGCTCGGGGCATATTAATTTATGACTTGAACTTTTTCTAGCTATTTTGTCTGCTTATTCATTTCCATGATGGCCTTCATGGTTGGGTACCTATGCTAGAGTTAAAGTACTAGACATTGTTCTACCATCCAGGACATTCAAACAGTATTTAACTAGCCGGATATTTTGATCTTATGGGAGATGAGTGTCTTTAACCCCACTTGGATATCTATGAACATACAACTTGCAGAACTGACGATTACGCGTTGTCTAAAATAATGGCAGCACCGCTCTCTTTCATTGATGAGCGGCCGCTTTCGGTCGTCTAATAAGTATTTGCTGATTATATATATTTTTAGAATAACAATAATAATATTGGTATGCCTCATTTAGACATGTGACTGCACGCTGCTTTGTTGAATTTTAAAGCACTATTATTTATTTCTCAACTTTATTATGACTGTTTATACTACTTTCAAAAGAGTCCAAACTATTAAATGGTTTTATGGGGGCAATTTGGCAATAAAATTTATGGTTTCTTTTTAAATCATATTTAAAAATATGTGGTTTCAAATTCTGAGACATCTTTATCTTCTAGAGAATTTCATAAATACCACACTAAAACGCAAGAATCATTCTATCGAAAGAGTTCAGGATCAAGAACTACTAGAAGAAACGGATAGTTTCCTAGAAGTGGATTTAACACGATCAAGTAGAAACGTTAAAGAGGACCTAAGTATAGACCATCGAACTGTTACCAGTATTTGAAAAAAACACATATACAAATATTTCAAGAATTATTATTTATTCTCAGCAGTTATTTCTCGAAGACCATGCAGTATCAATAAATTGAATTTTGTGAAACCATGATGGAAGAATCGAATAAACGAAATATTCTATTTTAAGAATAGCAAGATATTGAACCCTCGAAGTTTGGGATTTAACATTTTTTGGATACCTCCAGTCATACATTTTTTTTCATCAAAAGTCTTCTTCTATTATATCGTACTAAACTAACTATACTAGCATCTTGTTGTCAGCACATACATGAAAGCATCGCGTTATAATGGGATATGAGCAGATCTAAGGGAATGAGAGCACTTAAAAAATTCATAAAAATGTGAATTTTGTGAAATTTGATTGCAACTTATTAGTTAGCTACTACTATACTACTTATTAGTTTAGCTAGCTACATCAAAGTCAAATGATGTTTATCAACGTTGCAGCACGATGAAAAACAACGCGAGTAGCAGGGCGCACAAAATGTTGCGTGCGGTTTGCCATATTACACCTTTAAGTAGTGATAGTAAGTAGTGACAAGTTAAGTAGTGATATAGAGAGGTCTCTATGCATATTGATCGATTCCCCAACCTGTATAACTATATTTTTATGTGGGATTTTCTTCGATATACATAAGGCAGTCTTGAATAGCGGCACCTTTAGTCTGAGAAATACGGTGGCATAATGCTACAAACTTATAGCAACATTTATTTGTGCATTTTTGACTTACCACTAAATATGCCGGTCCTTGAACTTTAATTGATCATTAAACCGCCTTTGCACCGGACTATAAGGTCTGCTTTTGTTAAAGGACCACCCTCCAGGTCCTGCTTGTACACGATTGTTACAGAATGTTAAAGTAATATTAAAGAATTATCATGTCTGATGGCTAAATTGACTTTTCTTGACTTCCATTTACATGATAGTTTAAAAAAAAAGTTATTCCATTGGCTTTATTTCAGTCAAATTTTATTGGTCTGTATGGCTTTAAGAAGACTCTATTTATCAAGCCTGTTCGATATTGACGGACGTAACCCCTGTATTGTTACGTAATACCGAATTTTTGTTTTCCTCTAACTATTGCCGCAGACGGCTCAAAAATACGAGCAATTAAGACCTTGATGGTCATGCAACTATACAAATACTAAGATCCTTTTCAACCGACCCACCAATTTAGAAAAAGAAATATCTAAAAACTCATGCACTTCTACTTTTCGTCTGAAATGGACAGATGCCCCATCATATAGCCTCATAGCTTGCTTGATATTTAGTGGCACGTCATAAGCGGCTCAACAAGTAACCCATTTATAATTCCTGCCCACACATTGACAAAAAACGGGTGTTGAAAATTCGTTCTCTGAATTAGATGGAGATTATCCGCAGACCAAAAATACGTTTTTAAAAACTGGTAATTCAGTTTCGAATCTCATGTAAATGTTGCCTCTTCAATAGCTAAAATTTTTGTCGAAAAATTTCCTCGTTAATGTACGAATCGTTCACAAAAAACTCTGCATGAGAAATCTTTAGACTATTTATTTATTTATTTATTTATTTATTGAGCAGTTTATTTCCAATAGGCAAAGCCCAGTTACAGGAAAATCTTGACACAAAATTAATGTTTTGAAAGTGTAAACAAGTATTAAATTACTATAGTAACATCATGTATGTATCAAAATTAAAGGAGATGTAAATTATCATTAGAATGAACAAAGAAAGGGATTCATGGGACAAGGGAAAAAAGGAAGAGAAAAGGAATTATGGTAACTGTTTGTCAGAGACAAAACTAGATCCTTTATGGAGCATACAAATATGTCACAGGTTGATGATACTGAATTAAAAATTCTGCACATTTGATATCCGGGATCCTGAAACCTAATGTTAGTTCTGGCGCGATCTAAAGCAAAAGTGATATTTGCTCTAGAAGCAAATCATGGTACATGAAATAGAATATCGTTCAAGAGAGGAGGAGAATTTATTTGATTATTGACCAACTTCCATAAGAATGTTACAAAATGAATTGTTCTCCTCATGGCCAGAGATTGCAGAATAAATCTACCTAACATCCGATCATGATCATGTCCCCTAACAGGATATATTCCATCCTCACGAAACATACGAAACTTTAGCCAACATGGCATTCATAGAAAGGACACCACACCAAGGAACCGTATTCCAGTCTTGATCTAACAGAGGAAAAGTACAATAGTTTTATTGAATTTGAGTTGTTAAAGAGTCGGCTATTTCGAATAACAAAACCCAGAAGTTTCAACGAGGAGGTCACTGTCTGTTCAATATGTGGCACAAATGTGACCCTATCGTCGAATACAACCCCTGGATCTTTAATAGAAGTACTTCTACAGAGGATTTGAGTGTCTATATTGTAATTAAACAAAACAGGATCCTTGGTTCGGTGAAAGGAGATCACACAGCATTTCAAGATATTAAGACATAACTGATTTTGACTGCACCACCCCCTAATTAGGTCCAAGTTACTCTGTAAGAACAAGCAGTCCAAGATACTATTGATACACCAGAATATTTTCAGATCATCAGCATAAGCTAGTCTAAGGCAGGAAATCAATTCTATAAGATCATTAATATAAAAGATAAAAAGAAGTGGGGCGAGATTGGTTCCCTGTGGGACCTCAGAAGTTGAAACAAAGGTATTAGATCTGCAACCTTCCACCTCAACAAACTGTAGACGGTCAATAAGGTATGACGAAATCAACGAAATTAGCCTTTCTGAGAAGTTCAATTTTTCCAGCAGAATGCTATGATTTATCTGATCGAAAGCCTTACTGAAATCAGTATACATCACATCAACCTGACTTTTTCTATCGAGGGCTGAAGAAATAAAATGAGTCACATTACAGAGGTTAGTGATGCACGACCTTTTAGGAATAAAACCGTGCTGATCTATAGAGAGTAGTGATTGAACTTGGGGAAGAATTCTGTTATAAACAATACTTTCAAAAGTTTTGAAAAAATTGCAAAGTATGGAGATAGGTCGGTAGTTGTCGATTCTGTTCGTCTTTTTTTGTTTATATCGTCTTTAGCACATTTCCAGACGCCTGGAAATTTGCCAGTTTTCAAAATAAGGTTAAAAATATGACACAAAGGCTGACAAAGGACAAACATGCAGTCTTTAGCCACAAAACTTGGAACACTATCTGGACCGGCTGTCAACTTGTTTTTTAGCCTCCGACTGGCAGCAATAATTTCCTCAGTGGTAATTGATGGAAGGATGTCAATGAGGTCTGAGGAATTAGAAGGAGTATTATAGATTTCTGCGAGGTTGATTGGATCTTTATAGGCATTCTGAAAAAGTTTGGCAAAAGCTGGCACAATATTTTCTGTTCCTTGAAAAGAATTACCATTGGCATCGCACATGATAGACGGAAGTGAAGAGAGTTGAAAATGAGACCTTTCTTAACTAAGAAAAGACCAAAACGATGAGGGATCAGTGACAATGTTCTCCTCGGCTTGGGTCACAAATGAGGCCCAAGCCGAATAGGCCTTACGGGCTTGAGATTTTACTGTCTGACGAAGCCTGTTGTATCTGGAAAAATTAAATTCAGTTGGAGAGGATCTATAATCACGATATATTAAGGTTGGCACGATTAAAAATGAAAGGCATAGAGTTGATTTTTGCACGATTTTGTGCATACTTTTTTTTATTTACTCTCAGCTGCTCTGCAGCAATTCGAGTACTTGTTGTTGGATCTTTTGTGATAAGATTTAAAATCTGTTCTTCCCTTTGCAATCTGATAAGAATTTCCTATAACCAAATATTTGTTCTACTTTTTGGGCCAGGTCGATGCTCATGAAGAGTAATTATTAATAAAAAAGTTTTACAATACATCGATACATGTAAAATCTGACATGTGCTTTATCTAAAAAAAAATAGGAAATAAGTAATTAAAAATAATATAATAATAAATATAAAAAAAAATTGATTGTTAAATATTTTATGGTAATTTAGTTTTTTAAAATTTAAGACAAACAAACTGAAATTTTTTACAAGAAGTTCTTATAAAAATTTTAGTAGATAAGAAGCGTAGTTTTTAATTAATCTTTAAAGTCAAAAGACTTATTAGTCTAACAAAAATCGACACACAACACATTATTTTTCGGTCTAAATATACTAAACCGTAACGGAAGTGTTTCGCTTCGCACAATGTAATGAGGGCTTTAGCTTCTAACGATGTTATCAGAACCGGTTAACATCACATTGCGCTTAACATTCAATATGGCGTTATTGTTACCGGTAGCAGATTATCGTGACTGGTAACCGGTAGTAGAATCGGTTGCTGGTTGCTGGTCAGGTCAGTGGTTCTACTGGTTTATTGGATTCCCAAGTTCAGGGTATAAGAAACCGTTTCAAATTAAATAATTAGATCTTCGGGACAGACACCACATTGCGCTTACCGCCATTAGTGCAATAGTTCCAGATCCAGCTAAATACCTCTGTAAGTATGAGTACATGGCATTGTTACTATTTTATTATATTCAGTATAAAATACGTTTTTCCTATATCCAAAGCTGCAATTAAAGTCCTTTTATACCGTACAAATGAAGATTTTTTGTCCAAATGTTTATGCTTGCTATGCCATTTTATCTGGGTCAATTGCATTCATTCAACCATGCTACTTTTATTTAGCATTATTTTACAAATTGTAATATAAGCTTTGGCTCAAGGGTTTCACAGTTTAACCCATGATCTATTTGATAGTATTAACTCCTTCTGATTACGAGTTCAAAAAATATAGCCATTTTTATTTTATTTATTTATTTATTTATTTATTTATTTATTTATACACGGGATCAACCCCATTACAAAAAATATATATATTCTTGAAAAAGAAATAAAAGCTATGCTACCTAACCACTAATTACTAATTAACAATAATTATCAGACTTAATCTTAATATGAAGGATAATTAAACCGTTTTACAAGTAGTAACAATATTCTCTCAAAATCAGAACAATTAACAATGCAAAATTAGCTAAGAAAAAACAAAATATATTATTATCAATGACAATGATCAAATGTATTTCAAATCATTAATCATGGAGCAAAATTAATTCAAAAAACAAAATCCTACAAACTCTTAATAAGACTCCTAAAATGCAATAAGGAAATTCCTAAAACTTCAATTCCAGTAGAGTTTACCAGCCTCAAGGTCCTTTCGACAGGCGAGTGCATAGCATAGTTGGTACGATGATAAGGCAAAGAAAACAATTGGTTCGCCCTCAGATTACGGTATGGAATATTAAATAAAATCCTATTAAGTAGTTCGGGACAAATCACAAGGCCATTCAAAAGTTTATAAATAAACACCAAATCATTCTCAGTGCGTCTCTTAAGTAAACTCCGCATATTCAGCAAGTTCATTGCTTCATCATAACAATGGTCATTAGGAACTGGAATGCGAAGTTTATAAAGGCAGAATCGTAGAAATTTATTTTGAACCCTCTCCAGTGCCATACAATTATTCATGTACAGAGGAGACCAAATTATTGATCCATACTCCAACAAAGAGACAACAAGTGATATGTACAACCTTTTGCAAGTTTCAACCGACAGATCCTTACAATTGCGCAGGACAAAACCAAGGACCTTAGATGCTTTAGTTATAATAGTATTTACATAGGTATTAAAATTCAATTGTTCATCAAAAAAGATACCAAGGTCCTTTACTACTTCAGTGTACCTAAGATTAACATTATCAATAGTATAGGAGGAAGTTACCCGTTTGTTTCTTTTGTAGAAACTAATGTAACTGCATTTACCCACATTCAGAGTCAAACTGTTACCAACACACCATTCACACAATCTATTTAGATCATCTTGCAAGAGAACCATGTCTTGTTCTGAACTGATCACCTTATAAAACTTTAAATCATTGGCAAATAACAAAAAATTACTATTTTTAAAGCAAACCAAAATATCATTAATGAAAATATTGAACAACAGGGTAGAACAATGACCACCCTGTGGAACCCCAGAGGTCACACTGATAAGATGCGACCTAGCATCCCCAATTTGTACCTGCTGAAATCTGTCAGAAAGAAAACTTGCAAACCAGGCCACCAAACAATCTGAAAAACCAAAAAGTCTCAATTTTTCTAATAATAAGCTATGGTTGACACTGTCAAATGCCTTGGAAAAGTCTGTATATATTACATCCACCTGTTCACCCCTCTCCAAAGCACTTAACAGAGCACCCTGATACAGCAACAAGTTTGTAATAGCAGACTTGCCACGACTGAAGCCATGCTGTTCATTTAACAGAAGTTCTTTGCAATAAAAATTAATTTGGTCATAAATAAGACTGTCTAGAAGTTTTGGGATGGCAGACTGTACACACACACTCCTGTAATTGATCATTTCATTAGCAGCACCACATTTAAATATAGGCGTAATAAAACTGAGTTTCCACTCAGATGGAAAAACTGTCAAGTCTAAAGACCTACTGAATAAAATAAAGAGGGGATAAGAGAGGGCACATACACATTTTCTCAAAAAATAATTGGGTATACCATCAGGGCCAGCACTAAGTTTAAGGGGTAATCGAAAGATCTTATCAAAAATTAATCCAATAGATAGTTTAGGATTTGGAATAGTCATGTTTACACCAGCCTGCCCAGAAGGTAAGACATTATTATCTCCATTATAGACAGTAGAAAAAAAAAAAAACCTGGCAAACCCCTCTGCAATTTGTTCACAACCTGCAAACTCCCCATCATTATAGGTCATCAAGTCAGGAAGCCTATTCGTTGCTCTCCTGTTATTAAACTTATACCAAAAACTTTTGGGGTTTGTATAAAGTAACTGGTCCAAATTTGAAATAAAGTTCTGGTAACAAGTCTCCGTTAGAGTTTTGCACCTAGCTCTAAGATCTGAAAAGACTTCGTAGTCTGCAACAGTATGACTAGACTGATATTTTTTATGTGAAATTTTCTTTTGCTGGATCAAGTACTTTAACTCCCCTGAAAACCAACTGAGAAAAGACGAGGTTTTGAATCTCTTAAGAGGCACAAACAAAGCTATAGCCATATTCAATATATGATAAAACTCTGAAACCGCATCATCAATATTAATTACATTCAAAACATGGTCCCAATCAACTCCACACAAATAACTATTAACACCCAAATAATTTGCATTTCTAAAGTCATAGAAGAACTGTGCAAAATTTAAAGTTTTTTCTTTACCATTGTTAAAAGTTAATTCAAAATGATAAGGCTTATGATAGACAGATTTATCAAAAACACAGTCAACAGCTTCACTCACCACTAGATCATTCCTATTTGTAAAAGTGAGATCAAGAAAGGCATTTCTATCATTTGGCACAAAATTCCTTTGAAAAAAGTTAAGGTAAGAATAAAACTCCCCAAGTATTAATCCACATGAGTTAGGTGGGCATCTAACAACAGTTCCAAACTCATCATTTTCCCAAAGAGCATCCGGAACATTAAAATCACCAAAAATAATAAAGTCAGAGTTTGAAAATTGTTGCCTGAGAATATCAACTGACTGACAATGTCCTTCATAAGAATCCATATTGGACCCAGGTGGGATATACACCCCACCAATTACAAAACTACTCCCGTCCACATCACAAGCTAAAAACAACTGCTCAACTGAATTGTACTGTAATCTAAGTTTTTTGGCATTTATAAAGTCTCTAATGTAAATTAATACACCTCCACCTCTGCGCTTATTGCTTGTAAGAGACGATCTATCACAGCAAAACAGATTGAAAGATTTCACAGCCAATTCAGCATCCGATCAATCATCAGAGAGCCAACTCTCAACAAATATTAAGATATCATAGTTAGAACATATAATATTATTATGTAATTCCTGAAGTTTAGTACGTAAGCCACCTACATTAAAACAAAAAACTTGTAATGGGGCTACTTCAAGTTTTTTCGATGATTCTGAGCATGTCTGTTAGTTGTGATATAAGGCATATTGTTTCTGTATCTGATTGTTAAGTTTTCTTCGCCATCGCTTTTGCGCTTATTAAGCTCATCAAAAATCTTAGCCGAGCACTTTCGTTGTAGGGGGGTAAGGTCACTTTTAACTTTGAATGCATGCCCAGAAGATATGTTCGCAGCCTTCAAGACATCCTTAGCAATCTTGTTATTGGAGAATATTACCTTTAGTGGACGGGTCCTGTTATCCACTTGTTTCCCCAGTCAAACAACTTTAACAATGTCCCCAGCTGCTCCCTCTTCTTTGATTGATACCAACATCTCCGCCACTTTCCTTTTGTCTTCCTCAATCCTATCACGAATCATGTTTGAATTTGATTCACACACATTATGAACAATAATATTGCTGACCCTCTCAGCCCGGTCATTTATCTCAGTAAGTAAGGTATACATATCTGATGATTCAGAAGATGGTGGTTTGTGCTGTTCAAGTGATATTTTAACAGAAGTCATTTCTGTTTTAAGCTCTGCAAATGAAGTATGGAAGCAATGTTTGATGGACTTAATATCATCTCCAAGACATTTTAATGAGGCCATGAGATCCGGAACAACCCTGGTCACTGCTTGAACCTCCTGAATTTGTTCCTCCAGTAGAGTCACTCTGGTACCGATCTCAAATAAGTTTTTGATTTTGGGGGCACACTCCTTGCAAATGTATGGAATGGACCTACTCTGAGCTGATATAGCACGAACTTCACTGGATCCTATGTTTGAACACTTCTTGCACCGAATAATTTTGCACCAATCACAAGGGTATCCGAAGATATCACCTGGATTTTTTGGTGGATCCTTAAAAGTGCAAGAGATATCGCAATCAGCACATTTACCTGACATGACTACAAAGCATGCACCACAAGAGGTTAGGATTGTTTACAAAGAGATTGAAAACTTTTGGAAGCTCACTCAAAAAAAGTAACTATATATCCACATTTAACAACACTACGGCCACTGAAAGTGCCATAAATTACATTAATTGAAATAATATCCACTGAGAAAAATTTAAATTTTAAAGTTCTCTGCTCAGTTCTAAGTAAATCATAATAGTACCATGTATTTATTTATTTATAAACAGGCAAAGCCCAATTACGATTCTGTTAAACTTTTAAATTCACAAAAGTAATACATAATATAGGTAATAGACAGAAAATAGAGATGTACAGATAGTATCTACTCTATACTTTAATATCTGATACATGCGAAGATTCAAAGTAATCGAGTCCTTTGACCCTAATTACTCTTTACTTGAATACTTAAAGTTAAATATGGCAATATTGTTAATAAAATAAAATAAACCGCTGCCGATCGGCCCAACAATAATTAATTAATAATACCTATTTATATAAAAATACAAACAAATTAGTAATTTTGTAGTGGGTGCAGTACGTAGCGAAAAGAAAGCCTATTTGAATGAACAATTTAAATCTAACCCTACTTGTTTTTGGAAAACATTAAATTCTCTTAACATAACATCTAAAGTTTCTCCTTCCACAATTATTAGCGATTATCGAAACGCACCTGATGGACTTAATTCTTTTTTTATTAATAGCATTCCCAAGGTAAATACGGTATGCACTAATAATGGCCTTAAAACTAAGTATATCAATAAAGTACACCCTAATGTTAAGAAACTATTTCAATTTAAAGAAGTTTCTGAAAAGCAAGTTAAAAAAATAATTTGTAGTATAAAAACTACTGCAACTGGTTCTGATGGCATGGGCATTAAAATGATTTCACTTTTAGTTCCTTATTTAACACCCTAGATAACTTTTATAATTAATAAAGCACTTGTATTATCAAAATTTCCATCTGAATGGAAGAATGCTGATTTACTGCCCATCCCAAAAAATAATACCCCTACGGAATTTTCTCATTATCGACCTATAAGTATTTGCCAACCCTTTCTAAAATATTGGAAAAGGCCATGTATATGCAATTAAATGATTTTTTTAGACTTAATTCCATAATTCCTAGTACTCAGTCAGGGTTTCGATTGCAGCATGGTACCATGACAGCACTATTGCATGTATGTGATGATATTTTTAGTGCTTTGGATAATAGAGAGGTTACTGCATTAGTGCTGCTGGACTATAGCAAAGCGTTTGATACTCTGGATCACTCTCTTCTTCTTACCAAACTAAAATATTTTGGATTACACGAGTCGGCGCTGAGTCTACTTTGTGATTACTTAAGTAATAGAAAGCAAAGAGTGCACATAAATTCCACCTTTTCAGAATATTTAAATATTAATCAGGGAGTTCCTCAAGGCAGCATTTTAGGGCCACTACTATTTTCGATTTATACTTGTGATTTTTCTGAATTCCTGCATAACTGCAAGTCTCACCAATATGCAGATGACGTCCAACTTTACTCAGCTTTTCCGATAAATGAACTGAATACTGGCTTAGCACGCATTAATACCGATTTAAATCAAATTGTACAGGTGTCTAATTTTTATGGGCTGGCTCTCAACGGTACTAAATCTAAACTATTACTTTTTGGAATGCCTAAATCTTATCACTTGAATTTAAATGTTATTATCGATGGAAATATTATACAACCATCTGACTGCGAAAGAAACCTAGGCATTCTTCTTGATAATCAGCTTAATTTTGTAAAACATATTTCCAGTATTTTACAAAAAGCCTATTATAAATTGAGAATTCTATACATGCATAAGGATATTTTATCTTCTGATGTTAAACTCAAATTAAGTGATTCGTTGGTTCTCTCTTTAATTAGCTATGGTAGTGTACTCTTCTGGCCAGCTCTTGCTCAAAAGGACAAGTTAAGCCTACAAAAGCTACAAAATGCTTGCCTACAGTTTTGCTACGATAGAAGAAAATTTGATCACGTCACCCTGTTATTTCTTGCCTCTGGCTGGTTGAATTTGGATGAACGTTATAAAATCAATATGGCTGTTCTTGTTTATAAGGTACTCCATAATAAACTTCCCCAATATCTATATGACAAATTATCCAGTCATAACAGCATACATGGCCGTGAAATGCGCCACTCTGCAAACCTTTTGATACCAAATCATAGAACTTCCAAATTCCAAGGGTCTTTCAGTTATAGTGCGGTTAAGGTATATAATTCATTGCCAAATAACCTTAAAGCTAAAACCTCGGCTGTCTTATTTCAAAAAGCTGTCAAATCTTACTTTTCTAACACTGCGAACTAATAACTAAAATATAAAAAATATATATTTCATTTAATTTTAAGTTATATCACTAATTACTTTTTTCTTTTATAAACTAGATATAATTATAATTATTTTAATAATTAATTACGTCATGTGATATAAGCAAAATTCTATTTTAGGTTTCTTATAATTTTAGGCTTCTCTTTTTTTCTTTTTTTTTCTGTATGTTTTTCATAATGTTTAAAACTTATTCAATTTATTTATTATTTACATTGTTATGCTTTCGTATGTTAAGTTAGCAGTGCAGTTAGACAGAGTAGCCCCAGGCTAGATCTCGCCGCATTTTTGGATAATAACTTTTGTAACTATTTTCGTAATATAAAGGCATTTATTATTATTATTATTATTATTATTATTATTATTATTATTATTATTATTATTTACCCAGTGTTGTCTCCAGTCAACACTCACTTGCTTGATACTTAGATGCTCAATACCTTGTTCTAGGTAAAAGTATTTGAATTCATCCGTCGTGCCCAATTACTTGATTACTTTTTATTAGCATAAGTATTAAAGTATCATTTTGTAATATCTTACTTAAACTTGATAACCTTCTATTATACTCAAAAAATATAACAAACGCCAAAGCAAGCCCTAAATTTAATATAGGTATTCATATCTTAATAAACAAATCTTAATATTCGCCTGTATATTCACTAACAACTAACAAGTAGACATTAGGCAATAATAAGCTTACTAAAACTTGAAGCAGGTTTTTATTATAAGTTTCAAAAAGGTCAATATCATGATGTTGGTTTGCTAATCTCATTGTTCTAGTGAGGAAGTTATTAAGACCATAGTTAGTACAGTTGATCGGGTAATGAAAGCTATCAGTAGTTGTTCTTAGCAGAGCATGAATATTGATTCTTTGAAGTAGCTCTGAAGCTCCAGATTTCTCATGTAGGATATTGGTATTTAATTATTTTTGAAACACTCTGTCCTGACATTGCCATGCCTTTTTATTTTAGAGTCTGTCTTATCCACAAAAAATATCGCCATCAGCTTGGCCCCCCCTCCATGGGTTACAATCTCCGAACAACCTTCTCTTTACCTCTGCCTATCCCAAAAAGTGAGCAGATTAAGTCCTCTTTTGTGTACGGGGGCAGAAGGCTTTTTAACCACCCCTTTATATAAGGCTAATAAATTGTGAAAAACGTTTTAGGAAAAATATAAAGAAACTTTTGCTTGCTAAAGCATTTTATTCTCTAGACGAGTTTTTAAATACAATTTTTTGACAGTGAAGAGTTTTGCGCAGCGTAATGTGAATTCTTACTACCCTTTCTTTGGGTGTGTTCTATATTCTATGTATGTAAGAATTGTTAGAAAGAAAGAAAGAAAGTAGCATAAAAAAACAAGAAACAATAAAGCTATTTTTGACTTTGACTTTGACTATTGTAAAAAGTAATAAGATCCCTCCTCTTATGGCGGATAGTGATGCGAGCCATATGTAGCATATCAAGTATATCTGCATCATTGTAATTATCAGTTCAAATATCAGTATCAGTTCAACTAGTTAAAGAGCATCAATATGTACCCCATAGAAAGGAGACCACACACAGGAGGCATACTCCAGATTAGGATGGACCAGGGCACAGTAGAGTGTTTTCAAAGTGTCCATACTTGTGATGTCTTGAGTACATCTAACAAAACCAAGCATCTGGAAAGCTTTATTGATAACACTCTCTAAGTGATGAGAAAATTGTAAGCTTATATCGAAAGTGACACCCAAATCCTTAAAGAGAAGAGCTTTTTCAAGGGAATAGCAACCGATCTTGTAGTTGCAATTAATAGTATTTCTAGAAAGACAAAAGGTCATTATTTTACATTTAGCTGGATTAAGTTCCATACCATTTGCTTCACACCAAACTACCAAATTTTTGAAATCATATTGTAATTTGTCACAATCGTCAGGGGACTCGATTTCAGATTCTCAATTTCAGATCATTGGCAAACAACAAAAATAGGCAGCTAGTGAAGCATTCATCTATATCATTGATAAAAATATTAAAAAGAAGAATGAACATTTATGAACACTAGTAGAGCCACAATAACTGTATTTACCTCTTTCTCTTATGCTATATCTATTGTATCCAGTTTGAATTAACCTAAGATTGTACATGATTATCTTTCTCATTTTTTTACCACTGATGGATGATTTGGCTGATGATGACATGGTGGGAAGGTGCACTGAACTAAACAACTTCAATTTGAATAATTTTGTTTCAAGTAGGTTTTTGAATAAAGAGCTCAGGCACACACAGCATATACTGATTTCTCTAAGGTTTTTGATCCTGTAAATTGTGATCTGGACTGGCTTGTTGCATGGTGTAAAACTAACTATGGACCTAAATATTGGAAAATCTCATTCTATGATTTATAGTCAGAAGTGTTAACCCTCAGGGTTATATTCTATTGAAGGTACCCCTTTGGAAGTTGTCACTAGTGTGAATGAGTGCATAATCATTAGACTTCCAAATAAATTTTTCCTTTCATGTTATGTGAGCTGTGTCCAAGTGTCTTTATAAGCTGGATTTCATCAAGAGATGCACCATAGATTTTCAACATATCAATTCCATAAAATTCCTTCACTGTATTCGTTTTGAATATGGTGAATAAGGGCTTCTGTATTTCTGTATATGGTCACAACATTATAAAAACCTCACACAAATCATTGAATAAGTCCAGTTAAATTTTTTAAGGTATTGCTGTGTGCCTTTTAGAGTAGTATTCTTTTACCTGTAGTTTATGCAGAAATGACAATCTCCACTACAGTAGTTTATCTGCTGATTTACCCTACAAAATTGGACTTAATTTTCCTGGTATATTGACCAGAATCAGCTTCTTTTCATGCATTTCTCACAAAACAAATTATGGATGCCATTCTTTTATCACTAGACTCCGCAAGCTGGCTAACCATTACTCAGCTCAGCTAGACTGCTTGGAAGATAGAAATGAGTTTTTGAGGCACTTAAAGACCAGTGTGATATAGAGTTCTTATTAACGATTATTATGAGATCATGTTATAAAATTCTTAGGTGTTGAGTTAGGGTAATTTACTTTTATTTTTATTCAGGCTCTCTGTCCATTGTTAAATGAATAAATAAGATCTGTTGGCTTATAAGGTTGCTACTTTGCCCTTAGGTTCTAGAAACAATCATAAGTTAACATAGATATAAACCTAATGCTATAGTATCAACTGTAGTGTAAATTCATTATTAGTACCGTAAGTAGAGTAACATAACAAGTAAGTTATGAGTGAGTATGTTTGTTTAAGTTTTATCCACATTTTTTAGTGTAAATAAGCAACATTTGATAAGATATACTAAATTTTAAAATATGCATACATACAAAGTGGGGATTAAAGGATGGGCTTGGTGTTTGCCAGGCTAACCACTGCCAAGACCCCTAGATTAGAGGGCCCTCTGAAATCCAGCTGAAGAAAATTACATGAGTTGGAACATTTTTTTAGAAAAGAAACATTTTGTTCTTACGGTGCTCACAAATTTAGGCAGTTCAATAAGTTACCCATTCAACTTCAAAAATTCAAGACAAATCAGCCAGTTGAAATATTTTTGAATCACTTAATCACAATTTATGTTTTATTATCATACAACACAAATTATTTGTGGAAAACGCTTTCTATTAGAAAAAATATTCAGCACTTAAAGCGAGTAACTAAATAGTGATTAAAAAGTACCTAAATTTAAAATGTAGTTAAGGCGAATATATTCAAGTTAGCAAAATGCAACGTTTCAACAACAAATGCAAACATCATATCATAGTATTTTAAGTTATCACTAGAGACAAAATTAATAATTGGCAAGAGAAAAAACAAACCAACATCAAAAGCCTTTTTCCCAGTCATGATAAAAATATTCAGCAAGACACAATGCTTTACTTTTAAGCAGTGATGAAACAAATTTTTTGCAGCAAATCAAAACTTGTATTAATTGGGAGGTGGTTAAAAATCTTAATACTTAAATTAACAAAGAGTTCCTAGTCAATTCACTCTTTGGCTGGGGATTGGAGTATTGAGGTTTTGTCTAACATTATAGGGCCTCTTAGATTTATTACATTAAACTAAGCAAATTGTTTTCAACATAAACTAGCACAATATGGGTATCTTTAAATCCCTAAATAAAGGCCTACAGGTCTCTGTATCATTTACAAAAAATATACCTAATTGCTCTTTTCTGTTAAACAAAAACAAAATTGAAAAGAAGTTGGCTGCAGCAATTCCATTCTCTGCACATGGTTTTCAATAAGAGAATGATGATACCAATTGAAGGATAATGTTTGCATCATTTGTCCTTGCGAAAGCCAAACTCATTTCCTTAACATAATGTGAGGTGGATCTATAACTTTGAGGTTATTCCAAAATGTAGCTGTTTAAAAAGATACAAATCAAAACAAAATCTCTTGCAAATCCAGGAAAGGAGAGAGCTTTATCTGGCAGACTTTCAAGAATCCATCAATCCTGTAAGTGAAGAAATCAAAGATAATTACATTCATTCAACATTTGTTAATGATGGTGACTAATTGCTGGAACCAGAGGCTTGAAATGAAATTGATAAAAAATTGTCTTCACACAACCATGGAAGAAAACCGTCTTGTTCTCTTAGTTCTACTGAGTTCTGAAAGGGATTCACTTCAATAATATTTCCTTGTAATGTTATGGTTTCCATATCATAAAACAGTGAACTCATTTAGAACTGCATTTTTTGATCGATTTGATTGATATGAGTGTGATTAACGTTGTATTTCAGATGCCAATAAATATTTATTAGCTTTTTATAGTAAGTACAGATTACTTGTCATTATTAAATTACTCCGTGCAATTAGAACGCTTTCTCGAGGCCTTTTCAATGGTTAATGTAACCTATTCTGAACATGTGATTATCCTGGGAGACTTTAATGTCCCCACTTATATTGAACACTCAGTATCTCCCAATAGTAAACATCAACTTCTAAGTAATTTTTTTGATTTCCTAAACTATAAGCAATTCAATACCATGGTAAATAACAATCTTCGCTGTTTGGATTTAATCTTTGCAAGCTTTAATATCTCTGTACTTAACAGCGGTGCATATCTTGTCCCGGAGGATACCTACCATCCTTCTCTGTCATTTGAATTCCATGCAGGCCTTATCTCTCTCAATAACCTACCACTTAATAAAGCTGAAATAAAGGAATTTAATTTCAGAAGAATAAAGGAATTTAGTATCAGCTGCTGCTAGATACTGATTGGTTACCTGTCATGGTGCAGCAGGACGTCAACTCTGCATGTGATGTTTTTTATGATATACTGAACAACACTTTCGCTAGAGCGGTACCCTTCAAGGTAAAACGTAAAAGACGTTTCCCTCCCTGGTTTTTGGGGGACATAATTCATAATATATACAAAAAGGAAAGAGCATTTCATTATTTTTAAGATTTCCAAGTCTAATCATCATCTAGAGATATGTATTTAGATCTCTGCGCAAGACAATTAAAGCTCTAACTGCACAAGCCTACAAAATGTACATCCATAGTATTGAGAACAAAATAACCTCCGATCCGAGTGAATTTTGGTCTTTTATTCGAAGCAAACGTAATCAGTCTCAAATCCCCGGCTCAATGAAGTTTTCTAACCAATCATACAATACGCCTGACAGCATTGTGTCCGCTTTTGGAGATTATTTCAGGAGTGTATACACGAACTCACTTCCCAGCGATCATCCTGTCGTCGTCCCGCTCGCGGCTACCGACATTATAATGGCAAGCAAGTGTCTCAAAAGCAAAATGACCTCTGGCCCAGATCTGATTCCTAGTTTTTTAGCTAAGGACTGCTCTGTTGCACTTACAGACCCTCTGCTCTACATTTTTAATCTGATCCTTAACACAGGTATTTTTCCCAATATCTGGAAGCAAGCCAAAGTTTGCCCTATCTTTAAAGAGGGCGATGCTGGAACAATAGAGAATTACCGCCCTATATCCATTCTGTGCAATTTCTTAAAGTTATTCGAGTTGGCTCTTTATAAATTAATTTTTCCCAAGGTTAAGTTCATGCTGGCCAACGATCAACATGGCTTTGTTTCTGGCCGCTCATGTACTACAAACCTAGCACTCTTCTCTCAGTTTGTGTGCGAAGCACTTAATGATAGAGGTCAAATCGCATATGCTGATTACCTAAAGTTTTTCCATAGGATTGACTCTATAGCAGATTGTGGTCAACTGCAAGAGAACATTAATACTGTATACCGTTGGTGCACTTTGAACCAGCTTAACCTTAATGTTTCCAAGTGTAATGTGGCCAGCTACTTTCGAAACAAAAGTCCAGTTGTCTTTAATTTCTCAGTTAATGGAGAGTCTCTGGCAAGGTCTACCTGTTTTAAGGATCTTGGAGTCACCTTTGACCAAAAATTTTCTTTTATCCCTCACATCGAAGATACTGTTTCTCTCGCATGCTGGGCTTTATTATTAGAAATTGCAAACTTTTTTCGAACACTGCCACTGCCAAAACTCTCTACTATGCATTTGTTAGATCCAGGCTGGACTACAGCTCCCTTATTTGGTCTCCCATTTACAACCAGCACATTCCCCTATTAGAATCAGTCCAACGGCAATTCCTTAAATG
Source organism: Anthonomus grandis grandis (assembly GCF_022605725.1). Lineage (NCBI taxonomy): Eukaryota > Metazoa > Arthropoda > Insecta > Coleoptera > Curculionidae > Anthonomus > Anthonomus grandis. Next base: position 4,680,054 of record NC_065546.1, read on the forward strand.
TTTGGCATTTAAGGATGATGGAGTCTATCCTCCGTCACTTGCGAAGTGGAGAGAAATGCATTCGGTGAAATTCTTGTTTAATTTATTTAACCATAAAATTGACTGCCCATCCCTTTTGCAAAGGATTTGCTTTCATATGCCCAGGATCTAGACAGTGTCCAGCTTTTAACTTAGACACAGCCAGGTCCAACATTCTGTACCAGAGTCCTATTTACTTTATGTGTTAAAATTTTAACACTATTGCTGATTCTTGTGACATTCACCATGACAATTTGGCACTTATTTTGAGTCACCTGCGTATGGTCGGTGGGGGAGGCTAGGTTATTTAGTTTTTAGTTTAAATACATTTATTTACTCTTTTTTTTTTCTGCTCCTTTGATTTAAATTAATTCTTGATTCTTATCCTAATTTAGTGTTGATTTGTTATTATTTATTTTCTCAAACTCACTACTTTTTTTTATTATATAGCAATTCTTTTATAGTTTAGTTGCATGAATCTAATACAGTTCGTGCATTCGTACTTGTACATTTATATATTTAATTGATTTTTCTGTAACTGGGTATATGTAACCTGTGGAAAATAAAGCTTATAAATATTATTATTATTAAAAAAGGGCCCTGCACTTTTGCATCAGCCCAGGAACCTCAGAATCCTTGACTCAGTCCTGCATACATATTAATTGTATATTTGTAGTATTATCGACCTAGGGAGAAAAATTAAAGAATACTGAATTATTTGTCCATTTATATGTGATCCAGACATTCTTTATTCCTTTATCTAGTATGTTGTTCCTCATATTATTTTGATGTTATGTGCTGTAAATGAATCTTATGAATTTTTAATATTTACATATGTATTAGATTTGTGCTAACAAATTCCTCCTTAAATATTCTTACCCTCTCACCTCAATCAGTTAAAAAAAACTGTAGTTATTTCCTTTCTTGGTTATTATATTTGTTTGTTCTACTAGGCAGAAAAGTTATACATATATATTTTGCATTAGGTCAGCCAGATGAATACCAGTATTTTAGGCAATATAAGCGAACTTAATTTTAACCTCTTTCAAGATCTGTTGATTTGCTGGCTTTTTCCCCTTTAGGTTTCAGAAACATCATGAGTAACATTCACATAAATATGCAATATCTGCAGGCCAGTCTCAAATAAAGTAAATTCCACCCCAACCTCTTCATCATAATGTATTTTTTATGTTTTCTTGTAAATATATATTAAATGTTCACTTGTATAGGCAATATAAGTGAACTTAATTTCACAAATAAAGTTATGCATTAGACATGGGTCCAAGGAGATCCCTGAGTTGCTTGAAAATGAAAAAAAAGTGTTTCAGCTAGTTAAAATAGTGTATTTTAACATTTTTCTTTTTTAGATTGTTAAAAAACAGAAAACATGCCTAAGAAGTCAAAGAAGCAAGACACCTCTGACTCAGACTCTGGTCCAGAAGATGTAAGTTTTTATTATGAGTAAATATTAATTTTTGGTCATGTTCACATAGATAAATCATAAACTTAAAGTAAAGTATAAATGGCAAGTACTTAAGAGTACAAGTATTAAGTATAAATAGCAACTCAATAAATGAATAAAGACCGACCTATTCTATGATTCCAAATAGAAAAATAATTTTCTCAAAATGCCTTTTGTTATATAGCTGAGCATTTTATTGTTATGACTATTTTATGAAATTTTTTTATAGAGAGAACCAGTGAAGAAAAAAGTGAAATCTGATGACAGTTTCCGTACTGAAGACAAAGAACCTACGTGGGACTTGGGCAAAAACAGATTCGTCAAGCTCTCAGAGTTTAAAGGCAAAGTCTACATCAATATTAGGGAGTTTTATAATGCCGATGGTGATCTTCGCCCTGGCAAGAAAGGCATTATGCTTACCACTGAGCAGTGGCAGAGATTCAAGGCATCAGTTAATGAAATTGATGAAGAGCTAAAGAAGTTGTAACTAACTAGTTTCTCTTTACTTATGTATTTAAAACATTTTGTTATTTTGCTATAAGGTTAACAGTATGTGTGTGTGAATTTGTGCTGGGGTTTGGACATTTTGTGTGTCTTCGAAGTCGTTTTTTTTTAATTATTCTTGAACTACCAGAAAAATAAAATTACTTAAATTAATTTGTCTTTTCTATTTAATTTCCTCAAGTTTTGGGAGAGGCAAAAAGTTGTTCAGAATAAATGAGAACATGCTTTTTTGTCCAAGAATATCAAATTTTTCATAAAACAAAAATTAGTTTTTTATTCACGACATGAAAAGCATTTTTCTGAAAGTTGGCATGTATTGAGAAAATGGCATTAGTAATAAAATAACTACCTGTTATAAACCTGTACAACTGAATGGAATAATTGAATATTCTTTTTCGCATTTCCTAGGATTTTCAAGTCACTTGACGAGCTCGGTTTTAACATTCGTGGTGTTCCCGGGTTGGTTAATAAATAAATAAATAAATAAATAAATTCTTTATTTGACTACTTCGTAAAAAATTTACAATTGAAGGGTGGAAAAGCTAGAGAGCCTAAGTGCCAAAAATTTTAGTATTAACATTTTTGCAAAAAACAGACCTATTTACTGGGATGGATGTCCTATAAGCGACCTAAGTCCATATAACCATTGAAAGCGCCAGTAAACACGCATGACATAAACGTAGGACCTATCTCCAGAAAGGCAGGTCGAGCTTGTGGGCCTAAGTGCCAACAGCGGCGCCTGTCGCATTGTTCCTTATTATTTATTTGTCAGTTTACCTTCTGCTTCGAACGTGTTTGCGTTAAATTTTTATTGCCATGGAAGAAAACGTGCAAATGGAGGTTAAAATAAATAAGAAAAATGACAGGAATAAAAGAAGAGTCAGTGGAAAGGAATATCAAACTAAAAGTGGCAGATTGCGGCCTGCAAAATCATTGCCAGCGGAAATGGTAAGTTTATGTTTATGTCGAATTGCTTCTAATAATAATTTAACGCGGAAATATCAATAACGTTTCACGACCAGCATGTTGCTTGGTTAAAAACCACGCCTCTTAACTTTATAGGTAGGTATAACATGGTGTAGATGCTTTTGGTATAAAATGATTGAGCATTTTTGTTTATAAGAGAGTAATTCGCACAAAAACTTTTTAGTTAACTTTAAATGGCTTAATTTTATTGACCAAATTACCAATTCTTTGTATTAGGTACCTACCTAGTTTTGACATCAGTATTGTTTTTGTTGATTTAAATGATCTTAAAATAATTGATTAATACATTTCATTGGATACTTAAGGTTGTTTTTTTGTAGGTAACTTGTAAATGCAAGTACAGTTGCCGCGTGCTTTCCTTTGAACAAAGGTTAAAGCTTCACCAAGATTTCTATTCACTTGACGTAAAAAACCAAGGAACCTACCTAATGGGAATCATACAAATAGCCGAAATTCAAAGAAGGCGTCATGGCCACTATGACACGCCAGCTGCGAGTCGAAGGCAATGTTCAGTTTATTACCAGATTCCAGATAAAGCAGGAAAATTACTTCACGTATGTAAAAAAACATTTTGTAACACATTCGCTTTGTCCGACAAGAGAGTACACAATCTTGTTTTAAGAAAGCAAAATGGGGAATACATCTTTAAAGAAAAAAGGGGAGTAAAAAACCTAAAGTTTACTGAAAGGGATGAGTTATCTGTTATAAATCATATAAACTCAATTCCGGCAGAGGAGAGTCATTATGGAAGAAGTCAGTCTTCTAAAAAGTACCTTAGTCCAGATCTTAACATCAACCGGCTTTTTCATGCATTCAAAGATAAATATCCAAATTCCGTGGTTACATACAAATATTATAGTCGAATATTTAAGACAAAGTTCCCCAATCTGTCGTTTCATCGACCAAGGACCGACACATGCAAGACGTGCAATTTTTTGGCATGTTCTATTAATTTGAATAACTCCGAAAGTTCTGAGGCCAAAACGAAATTAGCTTTGCATTATAGCAAATACAAAGCTGCTCTTGCAGATATGCATAATGATGTTTCTAATTCAACCTTGCCATCTAGTCAGTTTACTGTCATTTCTATAGACTTGCAACAGGTTATGTTCGTTCCAACATTAACCCATAGTGACATGTTTTATAAAAGACAGCTTTCGTGTTATAACTTGGCAGTACACATTAGCAATATTAATAAGGCCTACATGTGTATGTGGCATGAGGCCACAGCTTCCAGAGGTGGTGACGAAATTGCCTCCTGTCTTCTTACAGTACTCAACGAACCTAATACTTTCTGCTACAAGGAACGGTTAATCATCTGGTCAGATAACTGTACTGGCCAGAATAAAAATCGCATGATGCTGTTTTTGCTAATTTGGCTTGTAGCTCATGGCCAATTTAAAGAAATTACTCACAAATTTCTTATCAGTGGACACAGCTTTCTCAGCTGTGATCGAGATTTCGCTGTAATAGAGAAAAGAAAACGAAATTCAAAAGCTTTCATCCCCGCAGAATTACACGATATTGTAAAAACGGCGAGATACCATAACCCATTTGAAGTCATAGATATGGATTCAGTCGGCCACTTTTTTGAAATTCAGCAAACAACTGATACACTTGTAAATACCAAAAATATGAACATTTCTAAAGCCACAGGAATTAGAATTTCTGACAGTCTTTTACGGGAAGGATATATTGAAATGAAAACGTCAAATGGCACATGCGAAAACTGGTATAAAATTAAAATATTTAAAAAAGGAAAGACATTTCAACACTTAAAAGAAGCAACATTCCTGGAAAAACCTAAAGGAGTAGTAATAAACCAAGATAAAAGGAAAAATTTATTGGAGATGGTACCGTATCTTGGTAAAGAAGAATATAAGGAATTCTATGATGTCTTCCAAACTAGTTTAATTTGTTCATTTATTTTAAGTTTTGGTTTTTTCTTTGTATTAATACAGAATGTTATTTTTTAACTAAAATTTTCGAGAAATAAAGTTTTTTAGTTTTATTCACAATCCGTTGTTTAAAATACCCAATAATAATAACACGGTACTTAGGCCCTCCAGTTTAAAACCTTCTCAGCACGTCAAAGCTAGGCGACCTAAGTACCACAAATTAAAACACGCTCTCCTGTAAAATTATGTTTTTGGCACTTAGGCTCTCTAGCTTTTCCACACTTCAATTGTAGCAGGTCAAAAATGCGCAAATCACAGTGCTTATCAGTAGACATACATGATGGACTTTTTATTTTACATTATACTTACAAAATTTTACATATTACACTTACCAAGACACATTTTATCAAAATGTAACACGAAAGTTGAAGAAAATAGATCTGATCTACATGATGAACAAAATATATACATATTTAAGATGTCATAGTTCGAACACTTTTTCTCACCTATTAAGCACCCCCATGTACTCCTGAGTAAAGGAGAAGGCATTTCCAGTGAGATCAGTGGCGTATCCAGGATTCATTCCTGGGGGGGGGCAACATGGTTTATCACCATTTAATATACAATATACTTACATATGTATGTATGTGTATGTTAGTTAATTTTTTTGGCCTTGTTTGGAAAACCTTCCAAACAAGAAAAAATTCCCCATAAAATAAAAATCATCGAATCGCATATTCCCAATGTAAACATAAAATACCAGTCTATAAATAGAATATTTCAGACTCCAGCACGCGCACGTGAATTTCACGGTCGAAGGACGTGCAAATGTTTTTTCTTCAGGCGCAGTGACCTACATTCGCCTGTTTTGGCTTCTTGCGACGCGGGAAGTATTGTATTTATACTTATTGTAATAGTCACAAGTTAGCTCTGCTGGGTGTAATGTCGCTCTCTCGCTCAAAAAGTTAAAAACGCAACTCTCTCTCTCAAGTACTCTCTACTATAAAATTAATTTCTATGAAGTTCTACGTTATAAAAACGTATAATTTCACGATTGTGACCAGAAACGTTTAGTTGTCCCAAACTAACGTTTACCCATATAAATATCCTATTTATGTGTGTATTGGTGGAAAACAAAACCTGTTGGTTTTGTATGCTGTGGCCCAGTGACAACAAATGAAAGCTGAAGTCTAAGTTAAATTGTTGGTGGCAGCTAGTTTATGGTATTGTTCCAATTCCCAATATTTAATTGAAGAACTCAAGGTAACTCTGTAAAGTATATTCATGGGATGACTGTGTCTAACAAAAATACCTTGGTAATTGTTATTTAGTGAATAACAAATGATAAAAGTGCTCCATTAGTTAAAACTTGTATAAATTAACAAATAACTTGTTTTTCTTCAAGATATTTTGGTGTCAACTTTATGTTAATTTAAACCCAAATTTGGTTTATGTCAAGTAACATGAATATGTCAATTAAGAAAAATTAACAAGTTTTAGATTAACTAATAAATATAAATCCAGTGCATTTCTTTTAATTAAACTTTCTCTTTTGTTAAATTTAAGGACTAAACCAAACAATAATAATTGTTTTTAACTATATATTGGTTTAATCATTTTGTAATTAACATTACTGGTTTAAATGGCGTGTGGATGAATTAGAATTAAGTACATTTACTCATAAGGTTATTACAAAGCTCTCTTTTGTTTTTGATTATGTGTTATTACACAAGTTAATGTTTATTTACGGTGACAAGTGTAACCTATTTACATATTAATTGTAATAAATTATAACCCAGTATTTGAAGTGTTTATTTGCTAGTTTCAGTCAACCTTTTATAATTGAAGGTAAACAAACTGACACAACTGTCATAAGAATCCAAGAGCAAGATTAAATTTGATCCGGTTGCCTTATGGTGTTACAATTAGATTTACCACGCGTTAAATCAATTTTCTATTTCTGTAGAAACAGATTAGAACCCTTACTTAGAAGTGACAAGATAACTACGAAAAGTTAGATTGCCCACTCTATTGTATGGTCCTTCGAGCCGGATCTGCTCGAGGATTTTTTTAATTAAAAATCATTTATGATCTCATTTCTCTTAAGTTGCTCTAAAAACCCTTATGACTGAAGCTAGTAAAATTATTTGATTAAATTACTCTGATATTTCTCGCTCATTGTTGCTATATATATTTCTCCCCCACTTATAGTGTTGTCCCGTTTAGTGTTATTTTTTATAGTGCTCTCGCATAATAATTTCACATAGTTTTATGGTATACTTCTCACAAATTTATAGTGCTCTCTCGCTGCAATTCATTTTCTGTGATTTAAAAAATAACATTTGTAAATACACAGTCATTCTTCTCATTAAAACATTTATTAATATTCGATATTAATTTTTCTCTCGATTTTTCTCTTTTTCTTTGTAATAATGGATTTCGAATCATTAAAAAGAAAACGCACATACATTAAAGGTATGATTACTCGCATTGGTAATTGGGTAACAAGCCATATTGACGCAGAAATAAATATTCAAAACATTCAAGTTAGACATACTAAGTTACAAAAATTATTTAACGATTATGATGAGGTTCAACTCTCTATTCAGTCATTAATTAATGACAAGGACACTGATTCGGAAGACAGTGAAGTCACAGAAAGTTTAGTTTTTGATCTCCTTGCACAGTTACAAGCGGGTATTAATAGGTTAACCACAAATGCACACACAACTCTTCTCTCGCACTCTAATATTCAAACTATCTCGCAGGAAGGCGAAAAGTCATCCAATATACGATTGCCTGAAATTAAAATACAGCCATTTAGTGGAGAGTTTTCTGAGTGGACTGGTTTTATACAATTATTCACCACTTTAATAACTGAAAATAAATCTATTTCAGATGTACAGCGTTTGTTGTATTTACGTAGTTTTTTGCGCGGTGAACCCCTAGAAATTATTAAAAGCTTGCCCTCGACAAATGCTAGTTTTCAAATTGCAGTCGACTTACTTAAGAAAAGATATGAGAATAAATTGACGGTTGTCAACACTCTTTTTGCCTCCTTATTTGACGGGCCTCCCTTTTCAAAAACCACAGCAGAATCACTCAGAAAATTTGTAACGGATCTTAGAAAAAACTTAGAATTATTAAATAGTTTAAAATATAATTTTGAAGATTTATGGGAACTTTTACTAATATACTTATTACAAAAACGCTTGGATTTTCCCACTTTAAAGGCCTATGAACTCGAGAGGAATTTCGAGGAATTGCCAAATCTCGACTCATTTTTAGAATTTCTCAATAAAAGAGCCACCATTTTGGAAAATCTAAACTCTGTAAATTCTAGCACAAAACTTGATAAAAAGGTGTTTAATAAAGTAGGCCTGCATGTACATAATTTTCCACATTCATCTACCTCCTCAAATGTTAACAAACAGTTCTCATGCATTTTTTGTAATAATAATTCACATAAAATCTATCAATGTGATAAATTTAAACAATTAAGCCTAAATGAAAAAAGACATTTTGTTGGCATTAAAAATATTTGTTTTAATTGTTTAGGTACAAGACACTCTCGAAATGATTGCCCCTCTAGTGGTTGTCGCGCATGTTCGGGACGACATCCCACTCTTCTTCATGATCCCAGTTATCGGCCCTTCAGTGGAAATGCATCTTCTCAAACAAATAATTCTCGTAATGTTGAAAATCGCAATAATCTCATTCACAGGCAATCTTATACCCCATCTCAGCAAAATATACATCAAAGTCCAACCTCACAACAAAGAAACCCAAGGCTGTCAAATGTGCCTCAAGGAAATAACTTGAACTCAAATCTCATCTCTGAAAGAAATCCCCCTAATGAAGTACAAGAAAATACTTCACATGTACCATCTGGATCCCCTATAATTGAAAATCACTCTCTACACACCAATACAGTGAATCTCTCAACTTTCTCTTCAACGCCCTCTATAATTTTGTTGGCTACCGCTATAGTTACTGTTCATGATAAATATGGATCGCCTATTCAGGTTAGAGTTCTATTAGACTCTGCTAGCCAAAACTCTTTTATAACCGAAAATTTAGTCCAACGCTTACACTATGTTCCCTATAATCAACCATTAAAAATTAGCGGTATCTCCCAAGGTTCATTGAATTGCAATAAAATGGTGAATGTTGTGATTCATTCCAATGCTTATGAAAATCAGCGTTTTCAATTATCGTGTGCTGTGCTACCAGTAATCACGTGCAAACTTCCACAAATTCCCATTGATAGAAGACAATTAAAAATCCCTTATCATTTTAAACTCGGTGATCCAAAATTTGACTCTCCTTCTGAGATAGACATGCTTGTTGGAGCAGACATGTTCTATGATCTTTATACAAATGATACCTACCACTTAGGAAAAAACCTCCCAGTTTTGATAAATACATATCTGGGCTGGATTATTGCTGGACACGCTCCTATTTTTCATGGCCAACATGCAACTTCCAAATCTCTTGTCAATCACCACTCTCGCCATACAAGCTTAGTGGAAAGTGTGTCTATGCTTTCTACTAAAAACCCTTCTCTAGACTCCATTATGGAGAAATTTTGGAAAATGGAAGAAATTCCTCAACAAACCCATCTATCGGAAGATGATACTATGGCGGAAAATATATTTATGTCAACCACTAAGTTGCTCACAAATGGTCGATTCCAAGTAAATCTTCCTTTAAAATTACAACCCGAAACTCTAGGTGATTCATTCTTTATTGCTCAAAAACGTTTTGAAAACCTTGAAAGAAAATTTAAACAAGATCCTGAATATTTTTCTAAATACAAAAGTTTCATTAATGAATACATCGCTTTAGGACATGCAAAGATTATCCCTCTCACTCTAACTGACAATAAATTGGTAAAATATTTTTTCCCACATCATGCTGTCACAAATCAGCATAGTACAACTACCAAATTTAGGGTTGTGTTTGATGGATCTTGTAAATCATCTTCAAAATTATCAATAAATGACATTATGTATAAAGGGTTTCAAGTACAACCTGATCTCTATGACATCCTCTGTCGATTCAGAATTTTTCGATATGTGATTACAAGCGATATTGAGAAAATGTATCGACAAATTAAAGTGAACCCTGATCAAACATCTCTGCAGAATATTTTGTGGAGAGATGATCCTCAATCCCCTTTAAGATGTATCGAACTTCTTACGGTCACCTATGGCACTAATTGTGCACCCTTTCTCGCTACCAGAGTTTTATCTGAAATAGCGACCAGAAATATAGACACATATCCTCTTGCATCACAAGCACTTTTAAAGCAGTGTTATGTTGACGATGTTTTATCTGGGGTAAATACGATCGCAGATTTAAATTTACTTCATTTCCAACTTAACACCCTCTTAAAATCACATGGGTTTACATTACATAAATGGTGCTCTAATTCCCCTGAATTTTTGTCATCTATTTCCCAAGAAACCATTAAAGAATACAATTTAAATTTCACTGACACTCCTAATAAAGTATTAGGGCTCATATGGAATCCTGTTGAAGATTGTTTAAGTATCACTCTCCCTTCTTCACCCTTAACAGGACTATTTTCGAAAAGAAAAATTTTGTCAATTATAGCCCAGTGTTATGATCCTTTGGGTTTATTATCTCCAGTAATAGTAATTGGCAAACTAATTATGCAAAAACTGTGGTTATCCCGATTAGATTGGGATACAGAAATCACAGAGACGTCACTTATAGAGGAATGGAGTAAGCTCATTACCACTCTTTACACTCTCACTGACTTAAAGATTCCAAGATAGCTATTATCAAATAAAGTCATTGAAAGAATAGAATTTCATGGATTTGCTGATGCCAGCTCTAAGGCATATGCAGCGTGCGTTTACATACGTACAATTTCAAATGATAAAATAGTTCACACAGCTTTAATTTCCTCCAAGTCTCGAGTATGCCCACTTAAAGTTGTATCTCTTCCTAGACTCGAATTATGTGCCATGATGTTATTATCTCAACTAATAGTTAAAATAATAAAGATTTTTGAACACCATATCACTCCTGACATCGTACACTTGTGGTCCGACTCTCAAATTGCTTTATGTTGGATTAAATCACACCCTAGTCGATGGACCACTTTTGTAGCGAACCGAGTGGCTCAAATACAGGAGATGACATCGGTTTTCTTTTGGCACCACATAAGATCTACAGAAAATCCAGCCGATCTCCCTTCTCGAGGAGTCTTGCCACAAGACATTCTTCATTGTAAGTTATGGTGGTATGGCCCCAACTTTTTAAACTCACCGATTATTGATTTTGAGAATACAAATCAATACTCTATTCCTGAAGTTATCCCAGAAGAAAAAAGGGTTTCCCATTTAAATACAAAAGATGACAAATCACATGTATTCTCTATTCTTTTTTCTTATTTTTCTAGGTTTGAACGGTTACATCGTTCTGTAGCATACATTCTAAGATTTAAAAATAACTCTTTAAAACCAACCCAAAAATTCACTGGCCTATTGGCTGTTGCAGAACTTCAAGACGCTCTCGATTTAATTGTTAGAATGTTACAAATACAACATTTTGGAAAGGAACGACACGCGCTCTTAAACAATCAGTTAGTCAAAGACAAACACATTCTACTGCTCAATCCATTTATAGACTCAAATGGAATAATCCGTGTGGGTGGGAGATTAAGTAATGCTAATGTCAATTTTGACCAAAAACACCCTATGTTACTTCCCTCACATAACAATGTTGTTTCCATGATGTTAAAGCAAGAACACATAAGACTCGGACACGTTGGTCCTCAAACTGTCCTTTCTAATTTTAGATTAAGATTCTGGCCTCTTAACGGATTGAGAGAAACAAAACGACTTATTCAAAACTGCATGAAATGTTATCGTTTTAAAGCATCCCCAGCTCAACAAATAATGTCTGATTTGCCAGAATCCCGAGTTACTGTCTCTCGACCTTTTGAAAAGGTTGGTATAGATTATGGTGGCCCCTTCCTAATCAAGTCCTCAAATCTTCGAAAGGCTCCTCTAAGTAAATCGTATATCGCAATCTTTGTATGTATGGCTACTAAAGCCATCCATATAGAAGTAGTCACAGATGTCTCAACTGAAGGTTTTCTTTCTGCTCTGAAGCGCTTTATTTCCCGCAGAGGAAATCCTGTAGAAATATTTAGCGATAATGCTACTAATTTCCTTGGTGCCAGTAACCAATTAAAGGAAATTTACGATTTTTTCAAAAAATCCGAACACTCGTGTGCAATTGAAAGCTTTGCCACTACACAAGGCATAAAATTTAAATTCATACCGCCAAGAAGCCCACATTGGGGTGGCATTTGGGAAAGCGCCATTAAAAGTGCAAAGTACCATATGAAAAGAATGATAGGTGAAAGTCGTATGACTTATGAACAATTTTCCACGGTGCTCTGTCAGATTGAGGCAATCCTTAACTCTAGACCCTTATGTGCTCTTTCTAACGACCCTAACGATGTACAACCATTAACTCCAGGTCATTTTTTAATAGGGACTAGTCTCACATCAATTCCTGAAAAAGATTTAACCTCTATACCGGAAAATCGTTTGAAGTACTGGCAACGCTGTTCTCAAATTAAGCAGTGCTTCTGGAAACGATGGACTGTTGACTATCTCAATAGACTTCAAACTCGCCCCAAGTGGTTAAAACCATTACCCAATCTAACAATTAATGATCTTGTCCTTATGAAAGAAGATGATACACCCCCACTCAAATGGCCCTTAGGTAGGATAATTGAAACTATGCCAGGTAAAGATGGCAAAGTTCGTGTCGTCAAATTAAGGACTCAGAATGGTATATTTACCCGCTCTATTGCTAAAGTTTGTCCCCTCCCAAATCCTGCCAATGACGAAGTTGACATTGCTGGATCAAAAAATGATGGCGCTCCAGAAGACCCTTGTCAGGCTGACCCCTAGCTATCTCTTCCTTTGCTGGGGGGCAGTATGTTTGGAAAACCTTCCAAACAAGAAAAAAATCCCCATAAAATAAAAATCATCGAATCGCATATTCCCAATGTAAACATAAAATACCAGTCTATAAATAGAATATTTCAGACTCCAGCACGCGCACGTGAATTTCACGGTCGAAGGACGTGCAAATGTTTTTTCTTCAGGCGCAGTGACCTACATTCGCCTGTTTTGGCTTCTTGCGACGCGGGAAGTATTGTATTTATACTTATTGTAATAGTCACAAGTTAGCTCTGCTGGGTGTAATGTCGCTCTCTCGCTCAAAAAGTTAAAAACGCAACTCTCTCTCTCAAGTACTCTCTACTATAAAATTAATTTCTATGAAGTTCTACGTTATAAAAACGTATAATTTCACGATTGTGACCAGAAACGTTTAGTTGTCCCAAACTAACGTTTACCCATATAAATATCCTATTTATGTGTGTATTGGTGGAAAACAAAACCTGTTGGTTTTGTATGCTGTGGCCCAGTGACAACAAATGAAAGCTGAAGTCTAAGTTAAATTGTTGGTGGCAGCTAGTTTATGGTATTGTTCCAATTCCCAATATTTAATTGAAGAACTCAAGGTAACTCTGTAAAGTATATTCATGGGATGACTGTGTCTAACAAAAATACCTTGGTAATTGTTATTTAGTGAATAACAAATGATCAAAGTGCTCCATTAGTTAAAACTTGTATAAATTAACAAATAACTTGTTTTTCTTCAAGATATTTTGGTGTCAACTTTATGTTAATTTAAACCCAAATTTGGTTTATGTCAAGTAACATGAATATGTCAATTAAGAAAAATTAACAAGTTTTAGATTAACTAATAAATATAAATCCAGTGCATTTCTTTTAATTAAACTTTCTCTTTTGTTAAATTTAAGGACTAAACCAAACAATAATAATTGTTTTTAACTATATATTGGTTTAATCATTTTGTAATTAACATTACTGGTTTAAATGGCGTGTGGATGAATTAGAATTAAGTACATTTACTCATAAGGTTATTACAAAGCTCTCTTTTGTTTTTGATTATGTGTTATTACACAAGTTAATGTTTATTTACGGTGACAAGTGTAACCTATTTACATATTAATTGTAATAAATTATAACCCAGTATTTGAAGTGTTTATTTGCTAGTTTCAGTCAACCTTTTATAATTGAAGGTAAACAAACTGACACAACTGTCATAAGAATCCAAGAGCAAGATTAAATTTGATCCGGTTGCCTTATGGTGTTACAATTAGATTTACCACGCGTTAAATCAATTTTCTATTTCTGTAGAAACAGATTAGAACCCTTACTTAGAAGTGACAAGATAACTACGAAAAGTTAGATTGCCCACTCTAGGCCTATTATCGGAGATATGGTATTATTCATCAGGAAGGGAGAAATAATTACCATGTTTTTGAAATGCTTTTATTAATTTAAAAGCTCCAAAAATAAAGAAAAATAAAAGATACTAATATAATATATGGATAGTAAAACAGGCACAAGGCAAACAAAAAATTATTCTAAAGTAACAAAAACAAATTGACTCCTAAAAAAACTAAACAAGATCAAAACTTAATTAGGTATCTATATAAAACACCAAAAAAAGCCAAATAAAACTAAATAACAATATCAAGTTTCCTCGATTTAAGCTGCATTTCGTTAAGTACTTTCTCGGCACTAACTGAGATTTCTGGATATACATACAGAAGAGTTAAACCATTTAATCTGTCTTCACTTATTGTATTTCGTAAGTAAGTCTTTAACAATTAAGGTTTAGAAAATGTTCTTTCAGGGGTTGCTGTGCTTACAGGTAAAGTACAAAAAATCTTTAACAGTATAAATATATTGGAAAATATATCCTAATCACACATTACTAGGGCATCGAGAGCGGAGCTCGGATATTTTTCTGGTGCACAGGCTTCAAATTTTCTATACTCTATTTCAGAAGTGTGTAGAGCAATAAAACCTCATTAGGTATGCAAAAGTGGTACCTGGTGATCCACCAATATTTTATGCCACTACCTTAGTTGGGTATTAGTTTCAATGTAAAATTCTTTCTTTTCGTTGATTGCAGGTAGTGCCACCCGGTTTTGGGTCAATTTATGAGTTTTGCCCATTGTTACCCACTGATAAACATTGAAAATGGTTCGCCAAAGGCGTGCAACTGGGACTTGTTTTTTACCTTATAATTAATGTACTTAAATGCTATTTTATTTTAGAAAGTTACTTTTGTTTAAATGGAATAATATATTTTTTTCACAAATTTATTGAACATAATATGTAGAGTAAAACAGTTGAAAATGTCACTTTTGGATCTGGCACTTTTTGAACAGTGTATAACAATTTTAAATTATAATAGATTGTAGTCTTCTTCGTCATCTGACGAACTGTCATCACCTCTTGACATTATAATTAAAGGATCGACTGTCTGATAGATGAGGTTGTCAAGATCCCACATTTTGCCCTCTTGCTTAATTACATGCTGGACTGCTTTTCGCCAATTCTCTGGTGTCGCTTCCGTAATGGCTTGATCAAACAGTAGCTTAACATCTTTCATTTTAAAAGTCGTGTTTTGTCTTGCTACAAATCCTTTTACCTGCGCCCATATCAGTTCTATAGGATTTAGTTCGCAATGATATGGCGGTAAGCGCAGTACAGTTATATTTTTCGGCTTTATCTTCCACGGCGTATTTCATGAAACGAGTTTTGTGTAAGTTTGCTATTGCCAGCAGTTCTTTTTTTTATCAAATTTGCTTCAAACGCAATACCTTTTGCAGTCAGCCAATCGATAATTTCTTGCTTTCTCCAACTTGAAGTTGGCGTCTTCTCTATTCGCCGTGAATGATAGCTTGCGTTATCCATAACCACCACCGAATTAGCCGGAAGAAATTTTATCATTTTACCAAAATAGTCCTCGAAAACGTCTGAGTTCATGTCTTCATGGTAATCTTCTGTGCGAGTCGACTCAAAGGTTAGCAGACCTTCTTTTAAAAATCCCTCTTCGCTTCCAATATGTGTGATTATAAGTCTTTTTCCTTTTCCCGAAGGTACTTTAATACCCGTAGACAGGCCTTCTATGAAAGCTTGGCGAGCACTGGTTATATTTTTGTCTTGCCACATTTTTTGGACTATATAACCTTCGTTAATCCACGTCTCATCAAGATAAGAAACTTTCTTTTGCTCCCTGCGGTACTGCTTGATACTTCTCAAGTATTGTCGTCTCCAACAAACAATTTCGTCGCTCTCCAGTAAAAGTGCTTTGCGGTTATGCTTTTCCCAGGTAAAATCCATATTTTTTAAAGTTTTCCATAAAAGTTTTCTACTTACCAACGGAATACTGTCATCTCGGCCAAGCTCCATTAAAATTTTGTCTAGGGTGGGTATTTCCTTTTTAAAATAAACAGAGTGAACTTTTCTTCGAATTATACATTTAGCATTTTCATCAAGGACTTTTGTAGGTCGTCCTGGCTTTTGCTTGGGAGATTCCACTTGACCTGCTACTTTTCTTTCCCGCAACAATTTGAAAATGGTGGACTTTCCAATTCCACTCATTCGAGAACATTTTTCAACAATTTCTTGCACAGTAAAACAAGGGTAATCGTGTTTTATGCAATCATGTACATTTAAAATAATAACTTTTTCACTCAGCGATAGTGGAGAATTTTTGGTACATCTTTTCGTTGGACTGAATACCTCCATTTTTTAAATATTGGGATAATAATATTGTGATTACACTACAGCGTAGCAGTGACTACTAACGTTTAAAATATGATTTAAAAGTATTTATAGTCTGTATATATTACCTGACCCCATTTTTGCATGTTACAAAGCGTTAAAAGATAGGTACCTATACAAAAGGATTAAAAGTATTTATTTAGTATTTAATCTCTTTTAAAATAAAGGCATTTAATCCGTGAAAATTAAATTCATAAATATTATAAGTACCTGCGCCTATGAACTACCACGAAATGTAGCCAAACAGAACGGAATTCCCCAGTTTATTGCTCTATACACTTCTGAAATAGAGTATAAACCAAAGTTTGAGTTCAGCAGAAACCATAGTAAATGAACAATTTTCTAAATCATTTTTATAAAAATTTACCAAATACTTAAGACTTTGAAGTTGATTATCAAGTTTCTTATTTACTGATGGAATCAGACAGTTAAATGATTGTAAAATATCTTTATGTTTAACAAATCTCTCTTCTAATTGTAATAAGACGCAACCTAAAAATGGAATAAATATTGATATTCTGAAATATTCTTCAGTTGTGTTAGTTTCAACATTTGTCCTATTTTTTTGTCTGCTAGTTATGCGTGGTTTTGTTATTTCTAAACCAAATAAATTGTTTATATTTTTTTTGCCCCTGCAAAAATAGTTGCAAAACTATTATCTGCTTTATGACGTAAACCTTTAAGCTCTTTTAAGCAATCTTCAGCCAGTAATATTGCTTTGCCTAAATCAAAATTAACTGATTGCAGCAACTCTGATAACGGAGTCGTAAATGCAAAAACATGTTCAATTACATAAAGAGTAATGAGGAATTCCGATGTACTTAAGGTGTTTAGTAACAACTTGCTACAAGTAGACGTTTCTTTGTCTGGCCACTCAGCTGTTTCTTCTAAAGCCAATACCACAGAATTTAAAAGCTCTCTCATTACGTTTACTGAATCTTGTCTTTGAACCCATCTAGTAGCACAAAGTTGTTTTAATCTGTCTCGTCTTGATCTCTGATTATCCGGCATTTTATTTACTTTTTTTGTTAAAATATTTTGACGTTTGGGAGTATTAAAAAGATTGTAAGCATTTTCAATAACACCCGTGCAATTTCGTACAGCCTGGACAGAACATGCATCGGATATAGCAAGGTTAAGGGAGTGTGAGACGCAATGAACATATAAAGCTGTAGGATATTCCTTTCTTATAATAGCCTGTACCCCAGAAAACTGACCACTCATTGCCGCTGCCCCATCGTAACCCTGGCCTTAAGATTATTTAAATCTAAACCCCAGTTTGTCAAATTTTCGATAATTGTTTTTGTTAAATTATGCCCACTGGTTGAAGTTACCGGAATAAATTGAAGAAAGGACTCTTTAATAGATAAATTATCGCATACGTACCGAACGCAAAGAACAAACTGCTCTATTTTGGCAATATCAGTTGTCTCATCTGCCAAGATTGCATAATATTTTGCAGATTTTACTTCTGCTATTATTTTTTTGTAAAATATTTGTGTTACATGCATTTATTATTTCGTTTTGTATTGTACTACTTAAATATGTTGCGTTATTAGCAGAACTCAATATATGTTTTTTCTCCCTAGCTTTTCTGGGGGAGGGGGGGGGAATTGCCTTCTTTGCCCCCACCCCTGGATACGCCAATGTGTGAGATAAAGCTTGACGGTCTTTTTAATTTTTTTCATAGGTAAGTTTTTTACATTCGTTGGTAAAGTGTTATATAATGCAGTATCTGGTGAATTCTTTCTTGACAATACCTATGTGGCCGCAGAAGCGATGCAGAGCTTGTTGGATACTGATGATAGTCCGAGTTGGACTTATTTTTATGTATAAAGCTTAACTGGAGATAAATATACAAGCAGGGTAGAGTTAAAATCCCTAAATCTATAAAAAGTGGCCTGCAATGGTCTCGGTAGCCCGCCCCGCTCATTATTCTCACCACCTTTTTTTGCAATATAAAGATATCTAATGCTTTAGCTGAGTTGTCTCAAAGTTCCAGTCCATATCGCATGTGAGAATCAAAAATAACATAATATGCAGTGACTAACGTTATTCTCTCCAAAATATTTTTTAAATTTCTTACTACAAAGATACCTCTGGACAATTTTTTTTTTGAAAACATATAACAGATTTATTAGCACTCTCCCAAATCAAATCAAAAATGCTTTATTGTCAGAAAATTTACATTTTATCGACAAAGCTAAAGGAAAAAAAATACAAATATAAACAAATAAACATAAAAAAAATACTCAGACAAAATGCACACAAAGTAAATAGGTACATAACAAAACAAAAATACTGTACAAATTATCAAATTGTACAATTTGGTCGAAATACATAAATAAAATAATATTTATATACAAATATACACACTATTATATGTATAAAATTGTCAAAAACCTTAGTCTCAAAAAAAAAACATACAATAAAAAGCAGGCAAACATTTTGCAAATAATAGGTAGCTAATAACGCCAGTGTGTGTGCTTTAAAAGGAAATATTAAAAAAGTCTTTTACTGTATATTGCGAAAACAACTAAAAGTAGTCATCGATTTTATTACGGAAGGCAGATGGTTGTGCATTTTTATTGCTGCATAAAGTATAGAGTTCTTTACTAATTCCGACCGTGGATTTGGAGATGAAGATTATGATCAACGTGCCTTAGTAAATAGCTGTGGGATGGTCTTTCTGGAATCTGCGACACATGTTTGCGGATAAGGCAGATAGATTCAAATATAAATAACGAGGAAAGAGTAAGAATCTTATATTTTATAAAATTTACTTGGCAGTGAGCTCTACTATCAAGTCCTAATAAGTAGCGAAGCGCTCTCTTTTGAAGTTTAAATATACGCTCAAATTGGGTCCTGCCAATACTGGAGGAATTGCCCCTATGTCTTATTAGCTTGGGGTAATTCCTCCAGTATTGGGAGAGTGCTAATAAATCAAAACCGCATTGTACGTACGATGTTAGTAGACTTTCCTTCAGAGAAACTTGCCGTGGTACTATAAAAAAAGAAAAAATCCTAACTATAATTAACATCTATATCTTGGAGTGCGCCTGTCAAGTACATAAAAATAAAACTTTCAAACTACATGAGATCCGGAGATCTTAATTTTTATGAAACTCGAAATGCAGATAAATTATACATCCCTTTTACCCGGTTGTCGCAGGTACAGGATGGTCCGGAAATTACATCTCTCAAAATTTTTAATCATCTCCCATGTAGAACTAAGACTTTTCCAACTTTTAAGAGGGCTCTTAGGACCATGTTAGCTGACTGTCCTTTTTACTCGTTGACAGAGTTCTTTAACTGTAGATTTATTGACTAAATTAAGTTAAATTCGTTTCCCTTTATATCTTTGTAATTTTATACTATTTTTATTAGCATTGTAGTTTTTTATTGACAATTCCTATACATTGTTATGATGTCCATGGAAATAAATGATTTTATTTGATATGTGTGTGCGCCAACTCAATCTGTCATCCAAAGTTATCCCAAGGAGCTTGACATATTTTCCAGATGCCACTTGACTGTTACTTGAGAATATAAGCTTTTAAGTTTTGTCAACATTTAATTTTAAGTTATTGTTTGTAAACCTGACTCAGCTGTCTGTAATATTTTTTCGCTATCAGATTTCAGAGCATTTAGATCCCTGCTTTCCTTTTTAAGTGTAGTATCGTCTGCATATTGCATGCATTTATCTCGAAAGATGAAACTATACAAATGATTCACATATATGATGAACAACAACGGCCCCAATATTGAGCCTTGAGGCACGCCGCTAGTAATGCTACTGTAGTCAGATTGTTTTCCAACAAAATCTACATATTGTTTGCAACTTGACATATGAGATGCAGATATAACTCTGATCTCTCAATAAGAGTGTTTCGACTCCAGAAGAGAACTTTGAGGACGATTTTAAACCTTCAGTGTAGGGAGCACTGTAGACCATTTTTCATAGAATTAAAAATTTTAACCCTTCCTTCTATATACATTCGTTAACTGTCTTGTTGAAATTCATAAAAACAAAGATAGTTATAAAAAAATTAGATTTTTTCTCTTATAACACAAAAGGTGCACAACAAGTACGTCCCCCTTATTTAAAACTATAAAAATCAAAGAATAGTTCACTGCCCTTAGTCTTTACAGTAAATTACAATGTTCTACTCGCAAGCTATATCCTAAAAAATTCAAAGTACTCATCAGAGATACTCTTCTAGAACACAACTTTTATTCTGTTGATGAGTTTGTAACCACGCCTCTGAATAAATGACAAATGTGCTCAGATCTTGACAAATTTTCTGTTAAATTTAATTGTACTTTTTTATTACTATTATAACTTTGTTCAGCAACAGTATTTATGTTCTTGTTAAGATATCATAACTTCGTACTTGTTTATATTTTAAACAATTACAAAGTTATGATAAAAATTATATTATTATTACATTTTAATTTAATAATTATATTATTAAATTCCAAGAACAACCCCTTATACCGTAACGGTTCAATTGTTTGCCCATGCAACAACATGTTTCCCCTTCTCAATGCCCTCGACCACATCTGCCACAACATCTATGACTGCTTTAATGGTAGATTGGTCAGTTCTAAAGCCAAATTGTCCCTCATACAACATTTTATTGTTTTCAAAAAATGTCATAATATTACTTCGAATATTTTACCCAAAACTGGTAAAATTGAAATAGGCCTATAATCAAGGTGTGTCAGTGGTTTGACAAGAAATGCTTTACAAGACTTTATGATTTTGCTGTTTATATTATAGACGTCCATGGAATGAGTTAATTTCATACAGTCGATAGCCAGATGAACATCATCCTCTATTACTGGCTCTAAAAGGAAGGTTTTGTTGGACATGGGTGTTATTTAGTATTTCAATTTGTAGATCCTTGTTGACATTGAGATCACTGATACTGACAAGGCCGGATGCAACAGATACCAAAAAAGAATTATATTCATCAGGGGTAACAGAACAGTTTCGATTTGTGTTGGACTTAGTTTCGTTCCTTTTCTTATTTATTATCTGCCAAGTACATTTTATTTTGTTGTCAGATTTATTTATCACATTACCATAGTAATTTTTTTAGCTAATTTTATATGAGAGTTTTTTTATATCTTATACAAATTTTTAAATTTTATATTTTGTGAATTGTTACTAAATAGTTTAATCTCTGATAGCTTTTCCCTTTCATATTTTAAATCAGCGTCAAACCATTTCGCCATTTTTTGAATATGTTTAATGTTTTTTATGGGAAAAATAACTAGATAATCAACACTTTGAGAGTCATAATATGAAAACTCGCTGCTGCAACCACAACTAGGCGCTGTTAGCGAAGATTCTTATTAATCGGTGAAAAACTCTGTAAGCTGCATTAACTGTAAGGGAGCTTTCCACCCAAGCTATGCTGAACAAGCCAAAGTCATTATTATTACTGAAAAAAAATGAAAAAGTTGTGAAGTGCTGTAAACAAACAACTGCAATTACAATGGACTGTTTGCTGACTTCAAGAATTCTTTCCAATTTATATCCGACTGTTTTGAGGAACGGAAAAAGGCTCTGGAAAACAAGTATATGAAACTGTTAAAAAGTGAGAATCAAGATCTAAAAACAATATTGAATGCACTCGAAGACAAAATAAACTCACAAGAACAAAAACAAAAACAAAATAATATTATAGTGAGCAGAGTCCCACAACAGCCGAATGAGACTTTAAAAAAAGTTGTTGGAAACATATTCTAAACTATAGGATTCACCCCAACTGGGAATGTGGAAATGTACAGGGTTAACAAGCAGGAAAGGGCCCCAATTCTAATAAAACTACAGAGTCATGAAGAAAAAGTTAAATTACTCAACGCGAGAAAAGGGACTAAAAGTGCATTCATGCAACCTGACAGGGAGAAACAACTTGATATTCTTTAATGAGGACTTAACTATTGCGAACCAAACATTATTCAAAAAGTGTAGAGATTACAAGAAAACAAAGGTCATGCATGAGGTGTATTCTCGAAATGGGAAGATCTACCTGGGGAAGAAAGAAGGCGAGTGACCAATAAGAATCAGAAATGAAGCAGATCTTAGTGACTAATAATTTGTAGGTTCTTTTGTGTGTTAAGGGCAAAAATGTACAAATTACAATTTAAAAAAATGTTTTCCTTTTTATGTTCTATTAAGTGAGCTTCTTAACGAAAATAAAAAAATTACAGTTAACACTGATGAATTTCAAGGTATTATTAAAACATTTTACAAAACAAATGACCTTAACATTCTACTTTTAAATATACAGGGCATAAAATCAAATATTGATAAATTTATGGTGTTTTTAGAGAGCTGCAATCTTAGAGACTGTGGCTTACTTATTCTTACAGAATGTCACAAATTGGAGTTAGTGCAACAACTTAACATACCGGGATTTGAAATATACTATGATTATGCTGAACTAAATAAGTTTGATGGCATTGTTATATACATAAAGAACCAAATAAATCCTAAAATCTCTACAAGAAAACTAACAAATAGTAAGATAAGTATAACTAATAAGGTAAGTGTGCCAAATATTGCCACCTTAACGCTTAGTTATAAGTAATTCTTAAACTGTTATTAATAGGTGAGTACAATTTTACGCACGGGTATAAAAATGCATTGTTTCTAACATTATTTTTTATTTAAATCCAAAAACTAAATAGAAACTAAATTAATGTAAGTTTTTATTGGGGTCGACAATGGCAATATTGGGATCACCAGACCTCCTATTATTGCCACCCCATGTCAATATTAGGAACTACAGAAAAATTAACAAATTATTCTAAGACAACAAAAATTGATAACTTAAAAGATAAGTAAACTTTCTTATTGCGATCTTTAGTCATTATGGAACTACAGATTAAAGATAGAACAAACAGTTAAAAAAAAATTAAGAACAGTAAGGACAAATAAACCTTTCTTTGTCATTTTTAGTTAGGCCTACACAGGCTTCATGAACATATTTATAACAAACTATGCACAAGCGCATATCTTCTTCCCGGCAGGTGTTACAAAGAAAACAAAACCACGATTTTTTTGGTTCTTCTGATTTTTCCTTCGATTTCTTTTTGGTACCACTCTTTGCTTCTCTGACAACTTTGGTTGAATCCAATTTTGGTTTTGGCGCGAAAAGATCTTTGGTAACTTGCTGGGCTTTACTGTTTAAAGCCGGCTTCCTTTTTACTGTAGGTACTTTGATTTCGGGGGTAATGAGCAATCCAATATCTTTAAACGAAGTATCTAAGCATTTAGAGTCGGGTGTTGAGTACATATTCTGATTAGAGTAACCATAAACTCTAATCTCCTCTGTGATGGTATCATCTTTTTTATTTTGTGGCAGTTTAGTTAGTCTCTTTACATCTTTTTGTTTTTGTAATAGTTTATTTAATGGTATTTCATCGTCATCGCTGCTTTCATAGTTCCCAATAGCCCTGGTGTTGAGTTTCTTAGTCTGTGTAGTCTGTTTTTTGTTTCGACTAAACTTATCTTCTAAACTTTTTTTTTCAAATTTACCAAAGGTTCATTTTCATCGGATATATCGTCAACTGAATCATCGTCAAGACTAAAATCCGATAGTGATTCGGTATCTGTGCTAGAAACGGGACTCTTCTTTCTTTTTTGAAGCGGTTTTTTTAGTAGTTGATATCCGCTTGTACTCGCGTTTGCGAACTGAACCGCAACAGTTTTCTTTGGCACTTGATACCCGCTTGTACTTGCTTTGTTTTTGTCTGCAGACTCAATTGACCTGCAAGAACTTTCCACGACATCTGATACACCTTGAGAATTATTTACTACGTCGTTTTCTTCTCTGTGGGTGATCAAACTTGGTGCATAAGCCTCTTCAGGTATAGCCTCTGGTCTAAATGGATATATACCGGTGACTTTAAAACCAGAAATAATGTTTGATGGAATCATCGCTTTGAACCAAACGGGAGTAAAAATTTCTCCAAACCTCATTTTCGTAATTGCTTTTCCAGGGTTTATCATTAAAAACTGCAAAACTTCTTGATCCCAAAACGTCTCAAAACTTTTAAATACAGACTTGTCCATGGGTTGCAACTCATGTGAAGTGTTG
Organism: Anthonomus grandis grandis; assembly: GCF_022605725.1. Classification (NCBI taxonomy): domain Eukaryota; kingdom Metazoa; phylum Arthropoda; class Insecta; order Coleoptera; family Curculionidae; genus Anthonomus; species Anthonomus grandis. The sequence goes on from NC_065546.1 coordinate 4,704,763, forward strand.
CTTGGAAGACAAAATAAAGTTATGCCCATGCGGGGTCTGCTGCATTAACTATAGAAATATCAAGGTGACTTTTAGCCCCATCGAATATTAGTAGTGTTGGGCCAGAATTTTTGAATGAGGAAAAATGAGTAAGCCATACAATAAAGGCTTCACATGTCATGCTTCCTTTATTTGTGACAATTGCTTTTGAGCCAGGTGGCAAGTGATCAGACCATTCCGGTTTTAACCTTTGTCCTTTAAAAAGCACAAAAGGTGGTACTGATTGACCCAGTGCGTTTCCACAACCTACAATTGACACATTCTCAACACACGCGCTTTGCCCATTTTCTGGCTAAAACAATTGGTTGCTTATGAATTGTCAATCTGCACCCTTTTTCGTCCATATTATAAATGTTACCTGGTTTGTCAAATAACTTTAGCTTTTCGATGGTGTCTCTTAGCTTATGAAAGTAGTCATCAACGATTGGCCTATTAATTTTTTGGGCTCGCGCCATATTCATTTGTTAAGCTCTTCGTTTCGATACGTCCGGATGCCTAGTTAAGAATAACTTGAGCCATTTTCTACCAGCCCTATTCGAGATTTTAGAAAACGGATTTGAAATGTTTTTTGCTGTTGCATAAGAAAATACACTTTTCATTAAAATCTTGCTTGTTATAGGCATTCCTACCTCAGCTAGTCTGTGGATTCTTTGCACTAACTCATTTTCTTGTTCTGTAGTTAATACTGGTGACCTTCCGAGCTTTTTTTTAGAATTTTGGGTTCTATGATAAAGGCCTAGTGTTGTATGAGGTATACTGTATTGCTTGGCAGCAACTTTGATGGACATTCCATTCCCTATGGCTTGCAACGCTGAGCGTAGGTCTTCTTCTGACCACTGAGCTCTTTTTCTTGGCATTCTACAAAAAAAATTATATTTTGTTCCTAATATTGCCATAGCTTCCTAATATTGCCACTGACAATATTAGGAATACTTAGTGATGGCAATATTAGGAACAAATGACGTAAAGAAAAAAAAATACATAACCTAAAAACACATATAAAATAATTGAAGCAATTTATAATTCAAGAACCATTGGATGTACTTACATGTGCTTATTGAAAAAAATCCAGAAAATATTAGGTTAGATTGTATTACAATCAACGTAAAATGTGAACTTGTTTATAACGCGGAGAAGAAAAACAAATAGCGTGCTCCTACGTCTGACGAAAGACATAGACTAAACCTTTCGATGGTAAAACAAATGGCCGACAAATCAAACTAACTTTTGGTGCTGCCATCTAAATTTTAGTCTCGATACTGGCTGAGTAAGGAGGGGTGGCGATATTAGGAACAATGGCAATATTTGGCGCACGTACCTTATTAATTTTAAATATCACAATTATTAAATTAGTATAGATGCATGCTACCGTTCCCCAAACTCGAATTTTACTGACTTTAAATGACCTAGACCAATTTTTATCCTCCTTAAAATCATTTGACGTAACAATTTTTTTGGGCGATATTAACATAAATATTTTGGGAAATGACAAAATGATTATCTATCCCTTTTAAATTTATATGGTTTTACTGCTTCATTTAAAGATATCACCAGACCAGTATCTGGAACATGCATTGATCCTATCTTCCCTAAAAATAAAATTAAAGAAGATCTATTAAAAATGAAACCGATTATTTTAAACTATGATATAACTGACCACCTTCCAATAATATTGAATGTCTCACAAGCACAACAAAAAAATGATGCTCCAGTATACACTAAACTAGATTATGAAAAACTAATATTATTAGCGAGAAATGTTCAATGGAATAAAATCCTGGAAATAGAAGATCCTGACATTGCAACTAAAGCACTAACAGACTTTATTATAGAAATTGTTAGGAAATCTGAAATAAAAATTAAAATTACAAATAAAAATCGCAAACTTAAACCTTGGATAACGAATGGTCTGTTAAAATCTATAAGAACTAGAGATCAACTTAAAAATCGCTTAAAATTAACTCAAATCCTGACAAAATAAATGAATATAAAAACATTCGAAATAAATTGAACAAATTAATTACACAAACAAAAAATAGTTATTATACCGGAAAAATAAATGAAAATCCGACAGACATAAAAAGCATTTACAGACTTGTCCAAGAAGCAACAAATGGAAAAAATAAAACAAATGAAAGATTTCAAATTACGACTCAGAACAACGATTTAATTGACAACGATATTGAAGTGGCTAACCTTTTTAACGAATATTTTATTAATGTGGGAAAAAACACCCAAGTAAACCAAAAAATTAAATACCATTCTCTATGTTTTTAAAACCAACTGAAAATGAGGTAATCAAGTACATAGCATCTTTAAAAAATAATTGCTTACCAGGTGAAGATGGCATTAGCGCAAGAACTATAAAAGCTTACACAAATATATTGTTAAATCATTAACACATATTATAAACATTGTCTTTAATATTGGTTGCATACCTTGCCAATTTAAAACGTCAGTGGTTCGTCCAGTGCATAAATCAGGGCCCAAAACCCTTTTAGAAAATTACAGACCTATCAGTGTTATGAACAATTTTGGCAGAATATTTGAGAAGAGTCTAAAAGAACGGCTAATAAACTACACAGATAAAAATAATTTTCTGTCAAATAAGCAATTTGAGTTTACTGCAGGATTGAGTACTGAAGATGCTTTACAAGAGGTAGCTACCATCTTAACAAAAAATATAGATAAAGGAAAAAAATGCCTAGCTTTATTTTTAGAGCTATCTAAAGCGTTCGATACTGTTTCTCATCCTAAATTAATAGAAATCTTAGAAAACTATGGCATTAGAGGTAAAGTCCCTTCTTTATTTAAAAATTATCTACAAAATAGAATTTAATATACAAAAATTAGTGAGTGTTATAGTAATCCAAAGATAATCAATGTGGGTGTACCACAGGGAACCGTACTGGGACCAATTCTGTTCAAAATATATGTAAACATTTTATTTAGTCTTGACATAGGGGGTGAAATTGTTTCTTTCGCAGATGACACCACACCAATATTTACTGCTGATACCTGGGATGCAGTAAAAAATAAATTATGTAATGGACTTTTAAGAATAAAACACTTTTTAGATTCTCATAACTTATCATTAAACATTAAAAAAAAATATATATATTGCCTTCTCATTAACTAATGTAAATCGTTCGAATCTATGAAAATATTATGATTAATACCATTAATGAACCTATAAATGCCGTAACAAATATAAAATACCTGGGTATCATATCGGACCAACACCTAAGCTGGGATTTGCACGCTCAATATCTTACTGCAAAAATCAGGGCGGGCCTTACTAGGAAAATTTTATCTATTAAGAACAAAAAGATACTAACAAAAAAACTTCTATTGATGTTTTATAAATCTCTGATTGAACCGATATTGCGATATGGAATCTCAGTTTGGGGGGGAGCAAGTGCCACCTATTTGGAATCATTAAAAATAATTCAATTTTCAGTTGTAAAAATTATGTTTCAGAAACCAAGGTTATATCCCACAGTTGAACTTTATTCAAAAGAACTTTGCAACTTAAAAGCTCTTTATATATTGGCTATATGTCTTTATACTAAAAAGAAATATAACACTCAAAACCTAATTAACCATCGCCATCAAACAAGAATAAATTTGGAGAAACACATCATACTACCACAAAGTAAAAGACCATTAAATCAAAGATGTATAATATATCTGGGTCCAAAATGTTGTAACTTATTGCCATATCAAATAAAGTCATTAAATAATAGGAAAAAATTTATTAAAAAAGCGAAAGATTATATCTTTGAACATCAAACTTTATTCTCAATCTAAGCTCACAGGAAAAATAAATAAATAAATAAAATCAAAAAATGATGTTAGTACCTATCTTAAGTTTATATATACTGTGTTAATATAATATTAGTAATTTATTATATAATATAGGGTAAATCTTTATGTAGATATATATTAAAATTCTGATCATAGAATAGCTACAATTATGTAATTATAATTATTAGGCACAGATAGGTTCTTCACCTAGGTGCTTTGTAAAAAAATTACTATGTCTTTGTTTATGGATTGTAGAATAAAAAATAAATAAATAAATCCAGAGTTCTTGAGTTGATGGAAGACACGAGGGGAATGCTATGTGGTTGCCATAATAAATTAATGAAGTTCGTCCGAAATCTTGAGACTTTGGAACTGAAAGATGCTACATGGCGAGGATGTGAGGACACTTATTATAAAGAACTAGAAAGTCTCCTGGAAATAACTACATCGCGAGTTGGAAGGGAGCAGGCAATGAAAATAAGTCTTAAAACAAAACATGTAGTTGGATGAATAGCCATAGTTGCTTATTCCAATACAGCTATCTTGGGCTTTTGGACACTGATCTAGAAAATAAGAAGATAAATGATTTCTTCATGTCATTTTTTATTTGATTCCAGACATTTAAAATGTTTCCTAGAAATTCAAAGTAACTGTTGTTCTTAGCGTCTTTCGAGCACTGGAACGAATTCCTCTCGACTTCTTCATTCTCTCCTTTCTTCCAAACGTTTGAAAGTAATTTTCTGTTTTTTTTTCAGATGTTTGGCGTTGAAGTAATTTTTGTTTACATTCTCTCATTTGTTAACATTTTTAGCTATCAGATGGTCCAATTTAGGTTTATACAGTCCTGGATTTACACTAGGGGCAGTCGGGGCAAGTGCCCAGGGCGGCAAATCTCAAGAAAGAAAAGAAAATATTTTCAACGGTTTTACTTATAAATTACCACGGGGAATGTTTACATGTAAAATATTAAGGGTAAAATTTGCTTTAATAAAGTAATTGCGAAGATATCATCGAACAGTCCGCAACACAAAAAGTCAGACGCGTCTTTCGATGAAAACACGCTCATATACATCTTTAGATTTCTATAGCTGTCAGATCGTTTTTCGAAACAGTTAATAATATTTTCATTGTCTACATGATCAAACAAGTCTGTAATTAAAAATCCGTCTCCATTTTGCAATTTTACATCTTTCAATTCTTAATAAAAAGTATTTTCCTCCTGTTATTTTTTATATTTTTTGTCTTAACCTCCCTTCGTGATAAAAAAAAGACGAAAGCAAATTATATTTAATTGGATACAAAATAATTTCTAAAATAAGGATTTTTTTACTGGTATTTCAATATGATAGTTTTAGATAATATGTAATCTAATATTCAAATTGACCTCAACAAATAACAAACCTCAGCATACGATTTTAAAGTCCAGTTAGAGATCTATTAGAATCTTTGATGTGCCGCGAATAGTCCGTGTGCCGGTGTTGCTTGTATTGTCACATGGCATGTATGTTTAAATCGCAAAATTTTATGTGGAAAGAGTCATACAGTAATATTCTAAGCGATATTTAATCGTTCCAGCAAATAAATAAATATTTTAAACATTTTTTTTTAAATTTATGCATTTGATTCGTAAGATTCGACTACAGATACCCACGCACTATTTTGTTAGACGTCTGACCTCAGTCGCAGTCACTGCAGCGTGAAAAGTTGCACAGGTCCGGCCCTAAAATTTATTTGTATTTAAAATTGTATTATGCGGGATTATTGGGTTTGGTTTTATAAAGTTAGAAGATCAGGATAGTTACTAGATAATATTTAATTAAAATATAAGATTTAATTAAATAAAATCATTTTAACCAAAAATTTTCATTTAATAAGTTTAGTATTTAGCGCTATCAGTGGGGTGTTTATAATAAGTGATGCGAGAATAGGTGGTACAGTGGTACAGGTGGTATTAAGGCGTTAAACATATACTTTTTGATATAAAAGGGTAAAATGTTTTGGTTTGTCTTCAAATTATATAAATTTCCTTTTTTTTGGGTATTGAGATTTATGTATTTTCCCAGGGTCGAAATATTTTAAGGTCTTTAGGTATAATACCAAAACAAATCCAGGGTAAGAATTGATAATTAAATTATGTTCTTTTGAGTATTGACTTATTAAGTGTAGTTATGGTTATAGCTTAGGTGTCATCAGCATACTCAGAATTCCTCACATTTGGTAAATCAACAGTGTATATTAGGAGAAGTAAAGGATCTAGGATTGACCCTTGTGGCACATCCGAATCAATACGTTTAGCGTCAGAGAAAATATTATTAAATGACAAACACAACATTATTAAAAACATAGTACTAATTTTACAATGAACAATCGATACCATCAAATCATTTTTAATAATCGAGATTAATATGATTAATATTTTTTATCAGTTGTTGGCAGGTTAAATGATTTCCTTACTTTGTGATTTTACTGTTACATTTTGTTAAATTTCAGGCAACAGGGTGAAACCACAAATAAAATAGAAAATGTACGTTTTTATGTTATAATTGTTATTTGTTAGTGTAATTTTAATAACGCAGCTTTAATAACTAAGACTTTTTGATATAATGAACATTTGACCCTACATTTTTGATATAAACAGTGAGAGTGATGAGTTAGAGAAAAAAAAATAAACAATTTAATTTAATGAAGATTCTAACTTGAAATAAAAATAGCTATCTTTTAAATTTAAAAACCAAATACTATGCCTATAATTTGAGCATTTTTTTTTAATCTCAAAGCAATACATGGCAAAACTTAGAAGTAAATATATCTTTCATTATTTGTCAATTGTTTTTTTTTTTTTTTTTCGTTTTTTGGCCTTGTGCTTGGCACATTTAGCCACGTGTTCCAATATAGGAACTCATTCATAATAGAACAGGTTGCTAATATAGTATTTAAATAATTATACTATTGGGTAGTATGACATTGTATCTAATAAAAAGAGTACAAAAAAAGGAATAGTGCAAGAAATATTAATACTAGGGATCTTAGACAGGGTCACACGCTTCTCGTCCTGGAGCCAATGCAGGACATTTTTTAAAATAGAACATAGGGGGGCTCGGATAGGTAGGTAAACAATAGGGAAAAAACAAAGGGATCTCTAAGTAACTAAAATTATTAACTAGTGCATATACGTTCAAGTTATATTTTCCTTTTGGACAATTTCAAAAATTTTATGAAAATAGACTCCATTCTATCGTCGGCAATTACGTTTGCCATAAATGAAGTATGACACATAGGAAGCAAGCCAAGCTCTTTCAATTTATTATGAAGAAACATCACTGCGTCCATATTATTTTTACATTTAAATAAAATATGGTTCAAATCATCAATTGACTGGTTGTCACAGTTACATATATATGAGTCATTTATTCCTAATTTATGTAAATATTTATTAAAATTACCATGACCCACTAGAAATCTGAAGAAAGATGTTGTCAAATATCTTCGAAAGTTACATTTGGAAACCATACTATAACTGCTAAGGGACGCTTTTATTGAAGTGTATGTATTTGAAGTATTTGCTAAATATGTAAGATATTTTCTTTTCCAAGTTTCTGAAGATCTCTTTCGGATAATTGGAACTATATCACTAAAGTGTACTTTGGAAAGAATCCTATCTGTCTTAATTGCTTCCTTGGCCTCTTTATCTGCCAATTCATTTCCTAGCAATCCTGTGTGTCCTTTTAACCAAATGAATGCTACCTTAGTATTATATTTATTAAGATTACTGATAGCCTCTCGAATCTTAAAAATAACTGGGTGTTTAAAATTATGTCCATTTTTTAGTGATTGCAAAACTGATTTTGAATCAGAAAGTATTAAAAAGTTTGAAATTATCTTAACATCACTACTAAATTCCAGGGCCCTTAATATTGCTAATGCCTCTGCAGTAAAAATAGAAGCATAATCCTCACACTTGTATTTTCTTTTAATATTAATTTTCGGAATAATAAAGGCACAACCTGTACCATCAGCAGTTTTTGATCCATCTGTGTATATTTCTAAGTAATTTTGAAATTTACTCAAAGTATCCATAAGAATAGTTTGATTGGCCTTATGACAGTTCGTAAATGTAGGAAATATTATTGTGGGGTCAAAAAAATTAACCCCAAAAGCTAATTCGTACATCCATAGTATATTTGTTTCATTAATGAATTGATGGAGGTATTTTGTTTCAGTATAAGCTTCAGCCAATGGAGGACTGTTTTTATTCAACCAATATTTATTAGTTAAATTAGACATACCCAGTTTGTGAATTTTAGCTATTAATAGGTTATTCCGATATTGCACATTTTTAATCAAAAGTTTTTCTGCTAAAGTTTTTCGTCTTATCTCTAATGGTAGCTCATTAGTCTCTGCCAGTAATGCTTCAATCGGCGTGGATCTTAAGGCGCCCGTGACTAATCTTAAAGCTCTATATTGTATACGATCAACCTTTAGTAGTTTCGTTTTAGTAGCAGAACCATAAAAAATTGAGCCGTTATCCAGCAACGATCTAGTAAATGCTCGATAGAACATTAAAGATGTCTTAAGATCAGAGCCCCATTTTCGGGCAGTGACTGATTTTAAAATATTCAAGCTCTTTTCAGCTTTTTGTAAGGTATAATTTATATGGGTATTCCATGTCAATTTTTGGTCTAAATATACACCAAGGTATTTTAGTTCTTTTATCCATGGAAGGGTAATATTACTTAAAATTATTTGATTTTGTATTTGTAGATTGTGTCGTGTGAAAATTACTAACGCTGATATTTTGCTAGAAATACTAAATCCATTGCTTGGAAAATATTTATTACAAATAAATTTGTCAATTGTAAAATTTTGTTTTGTTTGTTTTGACAGTGTATAGTATTTCCATAATATTTTATTTTCAATAACAGGCGATTGAGTGGATTCCACGCATGTTTTTGCCAATTTTGGGCAGTCAAATCATCATGGGTCTATTTTAAATTTAATGAATTAACATATTGTAGTATAAAAATTTGATTATTTTCTAAAAGTTTTTTTTTAATTTAGTAGATTGAGTGTTTTTTATGTTTTATTTTTTTTTTTTGAACTCTAGATTTTAGGCAATTTATATATCTATTTTTTTCCAAAAATCCAGCCTCGAATTAAATTTGAATTATTTCAAGCAAGTAAATTAATAATAAATATATAAATAAAAATAAATTGTAATATATTTCAAACAGATAGGACACCCAATTACACGAGATACAAAAAAATTTTACAAATTGTTTAATAACACAAATAAAAAAAACACACTCCCAACTATTAAAGGTGATAGACCCATCCTTAAAGATCTCTTTAAAAACAAGTCGAAAGTAATACAAAAACAGCCCAAAAATGTATTTGGGTACGGCCCCGTAATTCTCAAAATCAGTGGGATAGAGAGAGATACACAATCACTTGCACAGCCTAAAGTAGGAATCGTCAGAACGCATGTGTTTTATCTTTGTTTAATAGACTGGCTAAAAAGAGTTGAGAAATGAAAAATGAAAAATAAAAAAATATGTAAAACATGGGGTTTTACGTACATTTAAAATGATTTCATAGATAAATTATATAAAATTTTGCCATTTAAACATGTATATCATGCGACAATAAATACGACATAGGCGCACGGACTATTTAGTGCGGCATCTGCGACACATCAAAGATCTCTGAACTGGACTTTCCCTACTCTAACTTCGCTAGCTAAAATCACCTCAAAAAAAAGGGCGGCCTTTTTTACAGTGCCCAGGGCGGCATTTTTTGTAAATCCGGGCCTGGGTTTTTACTAAGTATCTTTTTTTTTGTCACAGAAAGCTTAACATTTATTTTTTGGGGAAAGGGGCATTGGAAGTCCTTTATGTAGAAAGTTTCCTATAAACGTGGACACTGTATTTTTACTGTCCAGTAATACTCCTGTCGGACTTTCTCTAGAAAAAGTGAAGATATGTTTGTTTTTATTTATGAGGCACGCTATTTCTAAGATATAGGTACCAAGGCACTACGGAATGGTGAAAGAAAGTATTTTCTCTGATCTATATCTCCTAGTCTAAAAATTCCTGGAAACCGTAAAACAGATCAGATATTCCCAAGACTACGTCACCGACGGAGAGGCCGCCGGTTAAACAATCCGCGTCTACCAATCGATCTAAATGCGCAGGCAGGGGCCAATCCCGCCGCGGAGAATTGTTGACAACACGGAGCCGCACAGTTCGCTCCGGTCTTTACTCCGGGCGAGGAATGGACTGTTAAGACGTGAATCCCGAAATTCGGCATTTCGTCACACTAATAAAGTGACAGCCTTTATAAGACGTTACGTCAAAGCATTTTTCACTATTAAGACGATAAATTATGTACTGCTTGATCGCGATGACACTATGGCTGCGTGGATTAGATTATGATTGATCGACTGTCGTTTCGTTACTTATTTTTGTCGCTCGAAGAAATCAAAACAAGTTGATCAGGTTAGTTTTATATTGACCTTGACACTTAGTTTTAAGGGATATAGATCTTATTCAAGATTTTCTGCTGCAATAATATTTCTGCCTAATATTCACCAATATACTAAATTTAGTTTTAGATACGTATAGAGCTTTAAAAGCTTTGTACGCCTTAACCTCAATTGCACCAAAAGCCGGTTAATATGTTATATAAAATCGCGTGTCAGGTGTGTGTAAATTATTATGTTTTGTAGATAATTGGAGCAATTAGTACCTATAGTTATTTGTTCCAATTATTCAACCGCTTAGCTATAGCAGATGCCTCGCTCACACTATAGCATAGATTGGGTTTAAGCACCAATGTTTTTAAATGTCTTGAACATTGAGGAAATGTTTCTTATAGACCAGGAGCGTTTTTAATTCTCTTTTGACGTCACTGGTCCTATACTAAGAGATCATACCTTTGCTAGGTTTCTTATAGTAAATTTTCATTATTATGGAGAATATTTTCAATAAATAATAAGAATATTTATTCCCGTGATATGATACTAGCAGCCTTTTTTTAGATTAACCAGTGGTTTTATTTGAAAGAAGGGAAGTCTAAGTAATTAAATTCTTTCTGTCTTTCTTTTATATTTATTAGCTCTTAGGCATTAACATTTGCCCCGTATACAAGGTGATCCTTGGGAGCGGGAAGTTTTGATAATGTTGTTATTTCGACACTATGAACGTTGGATTGTTTTGTTCAATTATCTATCACCGTAGGCCATTTAGTAAGTATGGAACAGTGGCCCGGTGAGGAACGTGGTTTTGTGATTAAATTGTACTACAAAAATAACATTTCCGAATTTATTTTGATATTGCTTAACACGACAGAGTTCCTTTGGCTCATGCGGTAAGTGAATGGGTACGTAAATTTTAAAACACAGGTTCAGCTGTTAATGTCAGACATTAGGGACCAAGAAAAAGTGTAAGAACGGCGATCGCGTTAGAGAATTTGTAGAGCACAGTGCCAAACGTTCAACAAGAAAGCTAGCCCAGGCATAAATTGCATAAATATCTCAATTTTCACGCATACAAAATTCGAATAGTCCAACAGACAACCCAAATCGTTTACGTTTTGCTGAAACTTTCGTTGAGAATGGCATCGATATTCGCAACTTAGGATATAGGTATGACAAGGCGCACTTACATAAATTCGGCTATACCAACAAGCAAAATTTAAAAATATACAAAATATACAAAAAACTTAATAAATATACCTGGACTGCCAATTCAATGAAAAGTAAATTACCACTACTAGGCAGTGCTGCCAGATGTGACGTATGAAATTATCAAACTTATTTTTCTAAGAGAGAGTATTGAGGAATGGAAATAAAAACATTGCGTCGTTAGTAAAAAAAAAAAATAAACTATTACGCGTATCAGTTTTAATGAGATTTACCTTAGAAAAAACCCGTTCACAATCTGCATTGGAATGGGGTAAAATAAGGATACCCAAAATAAATGCGCCTAAATCTGCATATGGTTTGGAATCTAAAAGGTCTTTCTTTATAGATATTTTATACCAATATTTGTCAATGTTATATTAATATCCTCATCAAACTCATTTAGGCACTGACAATATAGCCTCCACTGGTCATCAATTTTTTGTTTTTTGTCGGTATCTTGAGGATCTATAAATTCTAGGTATTAAGTTTTTTACCCCTATAAGAGACTGAGATCTTGGCTTACAATAATTCTTATCAAATATAGCTAAGTTAGATAAGATACTATCATTAAAATTAAACCTTTTTTTATCTCCATAGCAGATACTATTAAAAATTGACGACATAGGATGAGGAAGTCATCTTGTTGTTGCTGATTTAGTTTATTAATTTTTTCCATTACCTTAATAACAAGATATACTTGGTATAACTCTATAAAATATATATCGTTAGATGTATCTATGTTTTGCAATTCTGTTTGATGGACATAATTGGGTTTTAAAAAGGTCAACAAAAAAAATTTAAAAGTTTCGCACATTTTAGTATAAACTGTTGTTATAACTACTTGTTCGTTTCGAAAATAAGTGTTTAATTCGACAAATGTTGGAAGAATTCATTGGAGAAAATTAAAAAAAAGTTTAGTTTCACTGTCACCTAACCTATTAGCTATGGTTTCAGATGCTAGTAATCTATGTCCAATCCACTGCTGGGTAAAATATAGCTGTAATGGATCCCACTGCTCAATAATTCTGTTAACTACCATGAGCAGTGAAAGCCACCTAGTCTGCGAAGGCCGCAAAATTTTGTGAGGCTGAACTTGACAAAATTCTTGGAATTCTAAAAGCTGAGCTTGCCTTTTGCTACTGTGTTTAAAAAAACTAAAAATATTCCTAGCTAAGTCTTCACAGTGCCGTGGAAGAATGAAGAACATGCTTCACTGGCGCATAAATGGAGAGAATGACATATACATTTTTGAATAACTATTCCAGGGAAGTTAAGTTCTAATCGAGTAACAACAGAATTTTTTGACCCAAACATTGTGTTGCAGCCGTCCGAACCAAAGCCTTTGATATTTTCTAAGGGTAACCCGGATAATGTAAATACAGCAATAGGCTTGTTGTATATTACCTCAGCCGTAGCACCAGTATTTGCTTCATCAGCATTTTTGCCAGAAAAACTAAACTGCACTAAACTAAAAAATCTAAGTTACAACTTTTTGACATTTTGAAGAAAAGTACCGCACGTGTTTCCGTGCGTATTATATACGGAATAATATGTGCGTATATATTATTCCGTAAATATTTTTTACGCTGCTTATATTTGTAGATTCGTCTATTAAAAAACTAAACCTTTTATGCCTTAGCTCTTCTACAAGCTCCTCAACAACAACATTTCCCCAAAATATTCTTAATAATGCCGGTACATTTGGTTCTTCCCATTTGCATGTCTTTGGCAATTCTGGAATCAGAAAACGTATTTTTCATAAGGGCACTAAATGATCTGACAGTTTCATAGATAAGTTATGCTCAGAAATAAAAGCGGCTGCTTTGATCTCTGCTTGGAAAATTTGATCTTGAGCCTCATTCTTTTCAAAAAATTAAGAATCGATTTTAGGTTGATTTGATGCCAGTCCCTTTACAAGCTTCATGTGTTTAACGCCATTGCCGCGATTTTTGATGACTGTAATATCATCTTGGAAATCAGTGTTACATGCAATACACCTTGCCTGTAGAGTATTATCTAAAACACAATAAATACCAAATAAATCAAAGAGTGTCCCACAGTCCCACCAATTATTAATTACATAATTTATGTAATATTAAGCCACCGAATTTATTTATTTTATTTATCCTGTTTTTTGTTATTTCGATAAATTTATCTAAAGAAAATAAAAAATCTATATAGAAAGGTCAGTTATGCAAAAATATTCGTTTAGGTATACCGTTCACGACGCCGCATCTAATAAATTTAATCAAGCTAAGGCTAAATTATTAACACCTCACTAGTATAAACTATACATCGCCAAAATATGACAGAATTAGATAAAGCGTATTAGGATATTCCCGAAAAACCAATTGTTTTATCTAAGCTTAACACCCTGCATCTCGTAAACAAACCGCCGTTGCGGACACATGTTTATCTAAACTTGTATTAAAATAACCTAAAGATTCATTTGTCAAATTTATTGTACCTAATATACTAAATTAACACCCTGCATAATGGAAATATAACACTTACCTTTAACAGGTTTTAACCACGCCTTAAAAAGATTTTCCCATTCCACCCTGTATTGCTGAGGTCTTTCCTGTCTTTGCATGTTTTTAAAACGTTTCCTATTGATGTTTGCTTCAGATTCCCAGTCCGAATCAGAAGAATATTTTGACATAGTTGCAGCGTTCATTTTACACGTTTCAATTATAATATTACCAATTACACAGTGAAAAAGTAATAGCTCTCTACCGTAGGCTTTAATATGTATGATTTCATTTTTATTTCACGTTTTGTTCGGTGATTCCCACAACTCGTTACCGGCGGAGCCCACGCCGAGCGCCGTTTAAAGATTTGGATTTTATTGATTTGGTCTTGAACTTGCACATAATTGAAAAATAGCTAGTAGGGTGGAAATATAATGGGTAGATGCCTAGATGGTATACATATACATTTTGCCAATAATATAAAGCGCCCCTCACACGATCAGTATTACTGACAGTCTTGAAGACTGACAGTATTTCGTCAGTATTTTTCACGCGACATGATCAGTCATCAGTCTGCTCGAATCGTCTCTTGAATCGTGTGTTCAGTTACCAGTCTGCTGAGTGCTGATTTGCTCCAATCCTCTGCTGCTTGAAGCAGTTAAAGCGTGTTCGTTCGCGTCATTTATCTGTTAGTTATTTTGCTATGGACTATAAAAAGAAAGCTTGCGCTGCTATTTTGATTTTACATTTAACAAGTGCTAAACGTAATAAGCAAACGAGACGCTGGATTAAGCAATAGATTAGTCAACGTGAAAAATGTACCCATCTGAATTTATAAAATTTTATTAAAGACACAGACCCCGAGGATTACATTGCTTCTTAGCGTATTGATTTGTTTTTTACATCGTCAATGGTCGCATTCGGTTTGTACTGCACAAAAATTTAAGCAGAGCGTCATATCCTCTTCTTTTCTTATCTCTGTCACAATATTCAGATATACTTGAATTCCACAATTCGGGTATAGACCTA
This sequence comes from Anthonomus grandis grandis, assembly GCF_022605725.1. Lineage (NCBI taxonomy): Eukaryota > Metazoa > Arthropoda > Insecta > Coleoptera > Curculionidae > Anthonomus > Anthonomus grandis. Next base: position 4,719,790 of record NC_065546.1, read on the forward strand.
TATAGGTCTATAAATTGCGTTAATATATTTTTTTTCCTTTTTCTTCTGCTTCACACAAAGCGTGTGAAGCTATCGAGCTCAGAGCGGTCGTTTCCTGAGTTTTTTTCATTGTGCACGGTACTCAACTTATCTCTGCCTCTGTCTCTGCACGGTGCACGATTCAGAATTCAGACTGACGACTTCGAATGACGACACGAATTCAGACTGACGACTGTTGGAATGATTGACAGTCTCGCCCTCACACAGTCAGTATTTTCATCAATCTTTTAGCTTCTTCAGGATCCCGAAAATCACATCAGTCATTTATTCACGACTGACAGTCTATCATTATTTGCCCTCTCACGATCAGTATTAGTGACAGTATTTTGAAATACTGTCAATAATACCGTTGATTGAATATTTGGGAAAAATATTCAATCAACGGTAATACTGACCGTGTGAGGGGCGCTTAACTCACGTTGTGGTCAAAATCCTAAACTCTCTTGGTAGTTTATTAAGTTTGAAATGTATTTTAACGTTTTGAATTATTTTCTAGTGAAATTATGTTACAATTATCGAATATGGTACAAGTAATATTTCAGTTAAATTTTAAGGATAAATTATGTTACATCTGGGAGCACTGCTACTAGGTGGCCGCCATTTTGCGTGATTGTGTCCTTTCGATGTTGGTCACTCTGACAAATTTCAGTTGGGCCAATTGTAGGAAAACAAAACAATTAGTTTTTGAGAGGTTATACTTACAAATACAAAATACAAAGTTACATTTAGTTAAGAATTTAAGATAGTTGCGTTAGATCTGTGATTTTTCTTATACTTCTTTAAGAATTTCGTTAAGAAAGTAATCCTCACCTAAAATGAGAAAAAGTATCAATTAACTTGGGATAGATGCATGCACTTTAAAATATTTGTTTTATTATTCTGATAATCTGGAATCTCATAAATCTAAACTTAAACTTGATACCATGGGCGCCGGGAGGGAGGTGCACTTGCACCCCCCTGGACTTCAAGAGAATGTCAATTACTATATATTTGCGTTTGCAATAAGACGTAACACAATCAAAAATTAAAATTTTATTAAAACACAAAAACGATAGCCTATAATAGTTTAATCTAGAGCCTTTAAAGGCGCCTAGGTTATTGTCCAAAGACCTTTAAAGCCTTATCAACAAACTCAATATCTTCCTCTATCATCTCTCGATGAACGCTCATCAAGCAAAGGCCGCTTAGTCTCGCGTCTCCCATCGTTGATCTATTCCACATCTTAACCCGCCGTAATGTGCTAAATGAACGTTCAATGCTGCAGGTTATCGCTGGATGAGTTATACTGGGGTTACCGAACAGATGTAGTGGTCACGTGATTGTTCTGCGCCGGAGGTGTGGCCTAAAGCCTCGATAGGGTTCATGACTTGGGGTTTTATTTAATTTTATTAGTCGAGCGGCTATAGATCGTTTTGGTTGAATTTTCTGCTATTCGAATATTTGAATCTTCGCAATATTGAAAAGTTGAGATTGTGTTTATTCAACAAATAATGGCTAATGCGCCACGTACACCCCCATTGTCACCCCCAAGAAAAGAGTACGAAAACATTTGACCATTGCTGAAAAGGAAGTGATTATGAACATATATATATAAAACATGTGATAACGAGCATCCAGCATACAACAAAGTGCAAAAAGTCCAGTTTACAGCAGAAGCAGCAAGTAATAAATATTTTTAATATACAGTGTGTCCCAGGATGAGCGAATTTATACGTGAAAATGACAAAAAATTTGTGGTTAAAATTTGAGCGTTTGGCATCCAGCCCTGCTTGATTAAAAAATAAAATTTTGCATTTGCATAACAAAATACTCAAAAGGGATTATTATATCATTACCTGGCACAATCTCAAAATAGGTTTGGACCCATTTTACAGGCGACCGTTATATATTTTAAAAAAAGCTGCTTACAAAGCAAAGCTGTACGGTAAAATAATTTAAAATAAGTAGGCATAATTCTCCTCGTCTAAATCTGCCAAGGTGGCATCGATGGGCGGGCCTATATTTCGCGCACATCATTTACTCCATCTGTTCGGTAATCCGACTATAGGCCAATCTTAATTGCTTCACGCACTGCTGGATAAAATGAAGTGGCTTTAGAAATTAAATCTGCATATTCTACAGATTCGTTGGACGTAATTCCTTCTTCTGCTGACTTAAACATCTCGTACCACGTAGAAGCCTCGGCAACAAAATTCTGTAAAAAGGCCCCATAAAAATTCCGTATGTCTTCCGCTACTTGTAAAAACGAGGCTTTATCGAGCTCTTCTCATATTTTCGGGATGTAGCTGCATTAGAGAAAATGATTTTTTATGTGTAGCGGAAAATCGAGTTTTAAGAGACGAAATAACCGAATCTAAATATGGAATGAAAATAGAGGTTCTAAAAAACTCCTCTACATTTTCAGATGGTTGGTTTGATCGATAGATTTGTCTTGCTATGATTCGAGGACGCATAAGCTCAACATCCAGTTCCCGGCAGATTTTTTGAGCTCTTTCAAAAATTATGGCGAACTCTATTGAGGAATTATCTCGATGAGATTGAAGCACGGTCGTCAATTTATTAATATGGTCAAGAACTTCTTTTGTATTTATATTTACATTTTGTAATTGATTGCACACTGGTTCGAGTTTGACAGAGTAGCAAGCAATTACTAAGAGCGTAAAAATGTATGTTGAAGTTGTCGCAGTCGTATAAAGCTGATATGCTTTATTTTTTGTTTTTGAATTTGGTGCAGCAATGGAAAGTTCTTCTAGAGCTTGTACAATCGTAATAAAGTTCTCAAAAAATATCCTTATACTTTTGTATTTTGCTGTCCAACGCGTTTCACAAAAAAAAATAAATATTTGGTATTTCGTTTCGTCGCAATGTGCTTTCTCTAAAAAAGTTTATGATATCCTTTGTCGTCCCAGCGGCATTTCTTACTTCACTAACTTCATTGATATCATTGATTACAAGATATAATATATGATTTGCATAGTGGAAAATAGTGCTGTAGGATACTTATCACTAATAATTTTTTGTACACCACCTATATGACCAGCCATTGCAGCACACCAACCTTGACCAACAAGTTTATTAAAATCCAAGTTACAGTCTTCTAGAAATTTAATGATTGTTTTTGAAATGGTGTTCGGATTTAATTCTTGCAGAGGTACATATCCCAAAAATTCTTTACAAATGACTGGCATTTTATCTCTATAAAACAGGAATGTACCGAACCCCAATTGATAATTGCTCTGTCCCACTTATATCTGCAGTTTTATCTGCTAACACAGAAAAAGTCGAAGCCTGCTTTACTTCCTCAATTATTTTGCGTCTTAGAACATCACCGCAAATGTCTATTAATTCATTTTGAGTTTGATGCTTCTTAGCTCCCGAATCTAAATGGCTTTTCAAAACCATGTCCCCAGATTCGACCCGAAAATTTAAAAGATCTGTAAAAACGGACCCCTGGTCTACTTTACCACGAAGTGGAAGATCTTGCCGTCCGCAAAATAATATTGTCGAGATAATTGATTTAAGTTTTACACGATTTTCTTCAATTTCCTTGTGATAGGCTGTATTTAAAGATTCATGAACACTCAATCTCTTTCTATTCAAAATCTTTTGAAGAAGCTAGTGCATCACAATGCCACGCACTTGCTGCGTGAGCTTGAGCCACCTCATTAAACTTTTGATACTTCGGGCATGGCGAAATAATAAACTATCCTTGTATACCACGCCGCACTGGAGGCGGAAATTAAACACATATTCGACAAAGAGGTCCTTTTGCTTTAGCTGAGTAGGCCAACCATGGGTACATCGAAAACCACTCACATCGAAAGGCCCGTTTAGCACTAGAATCCACGTCATTTTTAAAATTGTAAATCTGATTAGGAGTCCAAGGATGTTTAAGTAACTTGAAACGAAACTCGTCATCAATTTTATAATTAACGTCTAAACATAGCCCGATGTCCAATAATGAAGAACTTATGCAACTGCTACTGGTAGTATCTTCTGTAAAGAAGAATGATTTTACTTACTCAAACATCAAAACAAAAATAAGAGGGTTAAATCTATAATAGATTTAACCCTCCTGTTTTTGTTGCACCCAAAAAAATTCTGCCTGCGGCGCATTGCTTTTCTTGTTATGAAACTTATTTATTTCGAATTAAAAATATATGCACCCCCCTTAAGAACATTCTGCCGGCGCCCATGCTTGAATCTTAAAAATCTTAATACCATGAAAATTTTTGCTTGTATTTACTTAACAAATTTAGTTAGAAACACTTTTATTTTCTTTCTATTTTTACTATTACGACTTTTACTTTCCTTCTATGTACAGCGTTTTGACAGACAGACAATTTACAATTATTCGGTTTTGACAGTGAACCAAATACGTTTAAATAAGGATGGTGATACATTACCCACGTATTAAATAAGGAGGAAGCTATATCGCCTATTGCAGATGATATACCCCAGCATCATATTTTACAAATCGCCAAAGACTAGGTAATCCCCTATACGCTTACGCCAAACGCCAGCGTCGTCAACTTCATTACCGTTATTCAATATATTTTTTGTTGGCAACACTAAAAATGTTCAGAGTGACCAACATCAAAAGTACACAACCACTATAAAAATGGCGGCCCCCAGGCAGTGGTCATTTTTAGGTATCGTAGCCATACCATCCATGAGAAATGGCGGTCCTTACTTTTCTGAAGATGAGAATGATAAGACTGTTACAGTTAATTTCGAGCGTTATACCAATATCATTAACCATTTTTTTTTGAGTCAGCAATGAAACAGATTTGCACATAACAAAAAAATCGTGGTTTCAGAAAGATGGTACTACTTCGCACTAGCGGGGCCTTGAACGCTTTGCAAAGGTTGTTTCCGATACACGTTATTTTTAGGCGAGGAGAAATTGACTGGCCTGCAAGGTAGCCAGATCTAACGGCTTGCGTAAGACTACAGCTACTAAGTCTAGAATCATTAAGGAGCTTGAAACGAAAATTATTGAAGGATTTGCTAATATTCTCATTGATATGTTGCATAGGGTTATGGAGAATTTCCACGAAAGTATTGAGAGAAGGGGAGGCCATTTAACTGGAATTATTTTTAGGAAATAAAAATGGCATATTCATGTTTTACTGTATTTTATTCAAATTAAATTCGCGTTGAAATCTAAAAGTAATCAAAACTTCCCAACGACCATCTTGTATAATTATCCTTAAAATGTACAAATTACCAGTTTTGTTAGTCTTCTGTTGACTCTGGATTTAGCATGCGAATGCATTTGGCGTTCTCTCCTATTCGAGGTTTATTATTGATGTATTTTTTTACATTTTCACGAATTAAAAAAAAAATTTCTTATATATTTCAAATCCTTGGACAAATTTTTAATTGCGTTTCAGGTCTTTGACGTACTTTTTTTCTCATATTTTTTATCACATAAAATAAATTTGCAGTTCATACATTGTGTTGAGGTCATCGTTTATATTTTCCATTGACCAGAAACATTTTTTTGCGTCATCCGGACTCTCAAAAAAAAATTGCGCCTCAAAAAATATTTGCGTCATTTTTAATATATTTGAGGGTGTTGAAATACATTTTCCTAATACATTTTTAACCTGAAAAATAAGGAACTTTGACGTTATTTAACGTGATAAATTGACTATCTTATATATATTTTTCGTAGGGACTTCAAAAAGCCTTGCTGTTAAAAGAAAATCCAATATTTCAGTTAAATTTTTTAACAAGGTAAAATAATCCTTAAATAAGCCATTTTATTTCCTATTAAAAAGTTTTCACTTTATGTTTAATAGGGTAAAAAAGTTTTCCAATTAAGCCTTTTTTTATTATACTAAATTTTTAAGTACATGCAGCATTTAAATCCTTAATGAGTCCGCGTTTCTAGTCCGCTTTTTTTTACAATATTTACCACAATTCACCTTGAAGAAATACTCAAGCCAGCTGCAAGTGCCCTTATTTCATGTTCTTATATTCCTGGAGATCTATTGAATGAATTGCCATGCTTAAAATTATTTAAAAAAAGACCTTGACCAAAAAAGGTTGAATTTTAATAAATCTTTTAAGACTGACTGTCTCACAAATCGCAGATGGCACGACGACCGGCCCTAAAAATAAATTAAAAACGTAGCTGAAGCAGTTAATTGAAAAATCTAAAATCTGCGGTCTGTAACTGATTCTGAGAAGTATGCATTAATTTCGCTTTAAATGAAATTTTTATTTCAGTTTAAAACCCGCGATATAGCGTATACTTAAAAAGTAGAATTGCAAAAAATATACAGGGTGTTTCAGAACTATGGGATCAAACTTCTGGGGGTTGTTCAGTGCAACAGAAGAATCCATTTGAGTATAGGAACCCATGTTCGGAAATGCGTCACTACGCCATTACGGCCCTAAGACGCGTTAAAATTTTTAAAAAACATTAATTACCTAAATAGGATCTGCTGCATTTATTTTTACCTTTTGTACATGATACCATAACAACAATTGTTTAAAATCAAAGCTTATCAATGTCATGTTTAAAAATTTTATAGTTTACAATTTTTAAACATTTATTGCTAATGGAAAACTTTACTAATCAAGAATTGGCGGATATGCATTTGGTACAAGGAGCAACAAACTGCAATGCACGAGCAGAATCGCGGTTGTATCATGAACGTTATCCCGAACGACAGCATCCTGGATACAAAAAGTTTTAGTCTACGAAACTCCAGTAGAATAAGTTGTTTTGCAAATCAGTGTTGTATAAGTTAGTTTGCAAATCAGTGGGAAATTTTTCAATTGAATTTCTTTCTTTAAGCGGTTAAAGTAATAGTGAGTAACGTTTGGCAACTAATACATTCATATTTGAAGAACATTCCTGAAAACAGCTGAAAAAGTCTTAAAGTGGCGAGTTTTAAGTTATAATAAAAAATTATTCATATATAATTTTTAATACCTAGTTAAAAATAAACTGCACCAAGACATAATTATATAAAAATCCATGATCTTAAAAAAATAAAATTCCGATTAAATATCGTCCTGTCTATCTTGAAATAAGGAAATTTATTGTTTGCAGACGTTTTCTAAACGAAGGGTAAAAAGCAAATATTAAAAAACGAGGTGTATTTTCCTTTTTTCAGCAGATTTTAAGACATTTTTGAGTATTTTTATTCTTTTGTTTGTTTTCTTTTCCTCAGGCGTTCTTTCATTTTTGCCTTGTATATGCCGAGAATTGCGAAACAATGCAAATAAAACAACGGGAAAAATGTGGGACATATTTGCTTTACGTTTCACCCCATGGTTATTTGAACGAAATATTATTTGTAAAAAATATGTGGGACGAATTATCCGTGTAGGAAGCAAAAGAAGCATTGTTCATACTGCCTTATGTTTATCATTTTTAAATTAAAATTATTGTTCTAGCTAAGTATCTGCATGAAATGGTGATAAAAATATAAAAAATCTTTGACTGGTTTTAGGATTATATTTAGAATAGAAATCAGGCTTCAAAACACATCGAGTATTAAAAATTTGGTCTAGATAGATTTTAAATTACAATAATTCAGATTCGTTAAAATTATAAATACAGTACATAAACTATTAGAACATTAAATATATGTCTCAGATGAATTTAAAAAAAAAAATAAAAAGATAGCGAATACCGTAAAAAAATTACTTAAAGTCCTGACGATTTGATAATAAATCAATAATTTATTTATATAAAAAAGTTTAAGCTCATTTGTAATTTTTTTTTCATTTAAAGCCTTATTGATCCTGTTGGTCAAATTTTGTATATAATATGTACATGTTGTAAGTTTTTTCAATATTATAGTACTTTGAATCTGGGATTGACTTGTCTGTTTTCCTACTTTATTCAAAATAGATATCGTGGGATACTGGTCCGTAATATCAGTTTTTAAGGTATAGGAATCTTTAGATAATTTTTCGTTATTTTTAATAAAAATGTGATTAAGACAACTTTTAGAAGCACATGGTATTCTGGTATAATTATTGATTAAAGACACATGTGCATATTCGTACAAAGTATTAAGATATTCAAAACTATCCGCCTTGTTAGATATGATATTTATGTTTATCGCCGAGTAAAACAAAGTTCCAAAAATTAGTGTAATTTATTTGTAAACTCCATAAATTGCAACTACAACTATGCGTATTCTTTCCACTTGTCATATGTGGACTTTATATATACTGTCACTCCATCATTTTTGTTAATGCTTCTCTGTACATGATAAATTTACAGAGAAGAGAGAGTACAGAGAACATACGTTAAAAGAAAAATTTCCCCGGAAATATGACCACTTTATCAAAATGCTTGCTTCTTACGTTATAAGTCAGTATTGAAAAGTTTTTTAAAATTGCGTTTTTTTTAATGTATAAAAAAATATATATTCTCGACATATTCTATACTAACCTCGGGGTCCCTATAATTACGTATATATTCATCCATTTTCTACCCGTATCCGAGATAATTTCCACATTTTCCGGGATACCCCGTATATGGCATATGAAAAGCATTTACTAATAAATCACGTCAATAAATAAACTATGAAACCAGGAATAATATTAACAAACTTTTAATCGAGGTATGAGCGATCATTCTGTTGTATTTCTACCACCAAATTAGTACAACTGAATAGTACATTATGAAATAAATCAAATTAAATCCTTAAACAAATTTCAAAAATTATAATTAAATTATACAAATAATGATGAAATTAAATTTATTAGATAAAATTGTTAACTTCTGTATGTAATATAAATATAACAGAGATTACGTACAATATCATTTCTTGTATGAGCGAAGAAAATCTCATTGTCTCATTGACTAGCATTACAGATGATTACCAGATTATCTGATGGTAAGTAAATGCCAAAGAACCCTTCCTTGTGGCCACTCTTGCGTATTAAGGAAATTTCATTTCGATTCAATTGTTTAAGATCAACGCTTATAAATGTCAATTCTCAATGTCATGTTTAAAAATTTTATAGCTTACAATTTTTAAACATTTATTGCTAATGGAAAACTTCCATTACCAATCAAGAATTGGCGGATATGCATTTGGCATACGGAGCAACAAACTGCAATGCACGAGCAGCATCGCGGTTGTATCATGAACGTTATGCCGAACGATAGCATCCTGGATACAAAAAGTTTATTGCGGTTCATCGGCAGCTCGCTGAGACAGGCATGTTTAAGACCAAGATGAATGATACTGGTGTTGCTCGAACCGTAAGAATGGTCGAATTTGAAGAAGAGGTGCTTCAGCGAGTTGCCGATGAACCATCAAATAGCACACGTGACGTCGCTAAGAATATGAATACGAGTAACGCTTCTGTCTGGCGGGTACTACACGAGCAACAACTCCATCCTTACCACTTCCAGAAAAATCAAGGTATGACTGCAGCCGATTATCATCCTAGAGTTCAATTTTGTCGATGGCTTCTGGATCACATCATTGCACAACCATTTTATTTCTTACGATATGTTTTGTGGACCGATGAAGCCTCTTTACAAGAGACGGTATTTTTAATAGTAGGAATAGTCATGTTTGGGACGAAGAAAATCCTTATGCAATTTTTCGAAGAAAACATCAGAATCGTTGGTCTGTCAACGTATGGGCAGGCATTGTTGATGATTATTTAATTGGGCCATACCTTTACGGTTAACAGGACCTATTTATCTGCGTTTCTTGGAGAAGGTTCTCCCAGAACTCCTTGAAAATGTTCTACTAAACGTTAGACAGCAAATGTAGTTACAGCATGATGGAGCGCCGGCTCACTTTGCTGTACAAGTACGCGAGTGTTTGGCTCAGCGGTTTGGGCACCGTTGGATTGCCAGAGGTGGAGCAGTTTCTTGGCCTCCTAGGTCATCCGATTTAACGTCGCTCAATTTTTTCTTGTGGGGACATTAAGTCTTTAGTCTACGAAACTCCAGTAGAATCAGAGCTAGACTTAATTGGACGAATAACAGCAGCATTTGAAATCATTTAAAACAAGGATAAAATTTTTAGTGTAGTCCGCCGAAATCATGTGCGGCGTTAAAATCGGTGTATTGAGGTTGGAGGAAGACATTTTGAACAATTGTTGTGATGGTATCATATACAAAAGGTAAAAATAAATGCATCAGATCCTATTTAGGTAATTAATATTTTTTTCTAAATTTAAACGCGTCTTAGGGCCGTAGTGGCGTAGTGACACATTTCCGGACATGGGTTCCTATACTCAAATGGATTCTACTGTTGCACTGAACAACCCCTAAAAGTTTGATCCCATAGTTCTGAAACACCCTGTATGTCTCATCTATAAGTTTTCCAACAGAAATGACGTCACACTAATTGGTCTGAATGATCTTGCCTCGATTATTAACGCCCGGTCTTAAAAATATAATTTATACTACAATAATATATAAAGTTTTTTTTCCAATTTCCAGCAAGTTAGAATGTATTTAAATAAAATATTTCTGGAGATTGTTATAAAATAATGCAGCTAATAAATTATGTAATTCATATTAAAATTATAGATAATGAGTATGAACTATTAAAACAGTAAATATTGGGTATCCTTAAATAAATTTTAATAGAAGTAGAAGTTTTAGAAGAGTTAAAAAAATTAAAAAACGGTAGAAAAAAAATTAAAATATACTTAACGAAATCTTATATTATCATTGGGATGATGTTTCAGTATTAAATCGAAACGTCGATGTCTAAATTATTTATGTAAGAATTTTTAAGTGTGGCTTACATCTGATACCAATAACATATTACAAAGCAATAAAATTACTTATTCTTGAAAGTTTTTTTTTCAATGCTGTATTAATAAAAAAAGTTTAGAAAAGTACTATGTTTTACATTTCCTACTTTCTCGTCAACATTTCTAAAAATTTCATGTCAAAATTTCTATGTTTTTACTTTTGAGTTCTACTCTAATTTATTTTATTATTGATAATTATATCCATAAACCTTAAAATTATTATGCATCACTATGTTTCTTAAAATTAATTATATTAATAGTCGCCATTTCCCCTGAATGGCTTAAAATGTTCTCGCCAAAATTGCTGAGGAATATTCTGTGCAGCTAGATTTAAGCAATGGCAATTCATATACACTTAAGTTATGCACATTTTTTAATTTTTCTTGATTCCTTTAGGTTCAGCTTTTATGCAAACAAAACTATTAACCCCTTCAAACCTGATTTTTTTTTAATAGAACAAAAAAAAATTTGATAGAAATTAATGCTTAAAGGGAGCTCAAAAGTGATAATATATACAATATATATATATATATATATATATATATATATATATATATATATATATATTTTAATCATTTAAACAAAAAAAAGTACGTGCATAATTGTGCACAGGGGGCTTGTATCACAATGTAATAATACCTTTGCAAAGTAAATAAATAGATATTCATATACTTGCATAACATATTTATTGATGAAATTATACATTTTTATTTTTAAAAAAATGTGTAAAGAAAAACTTGACATTAGAATGGAATTCATGTGGTATAAGCAACAAGCACAAACTTACTTTCTATGATACAATAAAAAACAGTTTCTTTCTTTTTTTATACAAATGTGCACATTACATTTTTCACAAAAAAAATGAGTCTTCTTATTGCAATTTGAGTACTTGCATCGTTTTCCTTCTTTGGCTCCATCAAGTTGAGGCCTACGATCAACACTATCATACCGAATTGCAGGAATAGTTCTGGTTTCTTCATGTCCTAATCTTTGTTTTTTTCGCGGTATTGTTGGTGTCTCGCTGCCACTAGGTCTACCTCTTTTATTACCTTGAACTGTCTTATTTGCTTTGATTAAACTTTCACCAAGCCGCATTTTCAATTCTAAAAAAAAATTGTTCTTTTATTGGAATATTGAGGATCTTACTATCTTGTCGATATTCAAACCAACTATTTACTGCAGGAAAATCCACTGCATGAAAAATCATTCTTAGGGTCCATTTTCTTGAACAAATATAAATTCTATACAAACTTCATCTGATCCAGAAGTTCAACCCCGAAGCATTTTTTAATCTTATCCCATCTAACAACAGTATCTTTATTCCCAACACCGACAAAATTTGAAGCCAAAACTACACTACGATTGTCCATCCATTTTACCAAAACAACATCATTATCCTTACTCTTTAGTTGTTCGTAAGTGCCTCTTCATTGCCTTTTCATATCTTTGTCGCTGCTCAATGGTGGGTTGCTAAATCGATTGACTCTAACGGTTCCCGCCGATGATATTTTTTTTGACTTGACAACTTGAAGGGCAGCATAGGAAGGAAAATAGTTGTGAAATTATAGTTTGTGCCCTTCATTTGTTATTCTTTCGGAAAGTTAAAGTACTATTGTGGCACCAAATCCAAACATTTTCATTAAATCGGCACTCAATCCTGTAGACCCGCCTTGGTATAAAATAAAGTCATAGGCCATTCCCGATTTTCCACATAGAACAAACGATTTTATTCCCCAGGGTGTAGGTTTGTTTTTTATATATTGAACAACAGAAAAATGTCCTCTAAAGGGAATAATCTGCTCGTCGATGCAAAGATTCTCTTCCAATTTCAATTGCAGACATCGTTTTCGAATACCTTCATATAAAGGTCTTACCTTATAAAAGTTATCTGTTGTATCTTTGGGAATGTCTAAGTTGTTTACACAATGCAAGTTAGAACGAAGTTGAAAAAAACGATCTCTTGACATAGTTTCCCCAAAAATGTTGATACGCAAAGTTTTATTCTAATATAAACGTACTTGCAGAAACTTCAAGCATCCTGCTATAATGTGTAGACCAAACAAGCTTTTATTTCATCTGAAGTTGTAGTTTTTAATCTAGTTTTACCATTTTTAAAAGCGTACATGTTGGTAAACTTCAGCCATTTCTTGAAATTGAACATCGTCTATATATTTACCGAAGTATTGTAATGGATCTTGAACCTCAGACTCAACAGACGTATTGATATCCGTTTCTTCTTTCCATACAAAGTCGGGGGGCAAAAAATCATCTTTAGTCCATTTTAAAGATTCTTTCGACGTGACAATTTTGCTGAATTCGTACTGTTGTGATGTAGGAGGACCAGCAAAAATTGACAGGGGCAAGTCATACTCGTCATCCCAGTGCAACTCCGGTATTTCCACTGTAGTGGGCCCTTTTTTGTCAGCACCCAGACGAATGATATTTTGCGCACTGGGTTGAGATTCTTCAAATTTATATAAATTATTACACTCCCATTCCTCCTCACTAAGTTCAATGTCGGAGGTTGATTCCAAAAATTGCAATAAAACTGCAACATCTTTTTATTTTTCTGGGTCGTACATTTTCCCTCAAAAAATACACCCTGTATCTACTAACGTCAAAATAAAATAAACACTAATAAGATATAAAAAAAATATTTTATTATTCGTATGCCAAACGTGTATATAAATCGAATGCACAAACAAATACAGATTATGTTTTTATGCTTATAAATACATATTTTTATCAAAATACTCTAGAAACTAAATTTGTCTATCCCTGTGCTAAATATTTGTGTAAAAAACATTTTAGATTTCATTGATTATTATGGATTTATTTTTATTTACAACAGCTGATTTGGTGCATGCCAACAAATAAATGAAAATTCTGATACTCCTTCCATCTATCGTATCCCAAATCGATAAAACTTTAGAGAAAACTGTACAACTTATTTATCCAGAGTAATATTCCAGACTAGCTTAAACTTATACCACTAGAGGGTGACACTTGAAATAACTGTGCATAATTATGCCCAGAGGGTTAAATTAAAGTCGGCTTAAAAATATACAAATTTCTATCGGTCGGCAATACGTTTTCAAAATTTTATTGACTGACTACTGCTCTCGTAAATTTTTATTAGATTTTCTGCGAGGAAACATTCGTTGTATTTGAATGTGAATACATCTATCGAAACTATTCAACTTTCGCAAGTTGTAAAAGTTTTCAAATTACTCGTAAACCGAGATACGTGCACCTGAGTTCGCTTCCGTTAAAAGTTTTGACTTTCGAGTGCATACGACAGCCTCGGCTAGCAAAAGAAGTTAGTTTACTATAATATTGTTTTTTTTTTCATATTTTTCTCTTTAAATCCCAAAGAATTTTTTAATAGAACTCTCGATATTCCTCGTCAACATATTATTCTGTAACTCCAAAATATTAAATAGATATACATATAAGCTTCTTTATTCGTACATGAAGGATGTTCTAGTAAAAGCTGAGAGTAGGAGGGAACGGATAATTAACCAAATTTGTTTTCAACGATAAAACCTAAAAATCTCTTTTTTATAGCGCCATCATTATCTCCTGTTTAAACGAGGGAACCGTATTAAAAACGTGCTGAATTGAGCTTAAAGCTTAAAGCATTTACTAATAGTAATTGGATGGTTTTAATGGATTAATTATGTAAAGTTTTAAAAATAGTTATTTTTGTGCAATTTTGATAGATTTGAGTTAAGATCAAATCAAAATTTCGATTTATTAGTCTTACGATATCCTAAGAACACTAAATATTAGGTTTCCTTAAAACAATTAATTAATGGAAATCCAATATTTATTCTTTCTAATGACGATTTAATACTAAATCGAAACGTCGAATCAAATAGTAAATTTATGGATATTTTGTTGGATGTGATAAGGCTGAACTGGGATGTAGCTTATAAGATAAAAGCAATGTTGCATAACTGTTCATTTCTTTTAATACTTTATTTTCATGATTTAAGTACAAAATAATTGATAAAATACAAACATGTCGTAACTTTCACTCTAACACCTTTTTTTATGTTAATACACTAGCTTTATTATTTAATTATATTATTATATTTCTAATTATATAACAGAATACTAAAAAAAAAGTTTAGATTGTTTGTTAAAAAATAACTGGTCTACATTCATTTAAATATATAAGTTTAAACAAAGTGTTTCAGTTTTGTCAAATGGAAAATATAGAGACTGTATGCTATCTCTAAAGGGTTTGAGCGGGAATGCTATATTGTGGAATTTACAATTTATAATAGATGAAATTTAAGATATTTTTCTTGAACTTGTTTTATGTGTAGTCCCTGATGAGTACTTTTGACGTTTCTTTTGACGTTATATTGGGCAGAGATTTAATAAGCCAAAACATCGGTGTTTGTTTTTTGGGTTTAGTTTTGACTCGTGAAAAAATTTTTTTTTTAATTTTCAAAAAAAAAAAGTAAATTTAGAAAAAAATTGATACTGACGTTGAATTTTGTCCAACGTAGACCCTATCGTTTAGCTCCCGTTGAGCGTGAGATTGTGCGTTATAGGGTTTCAGAGTTATTAGAGGCCAATATAATTAGAGGTTTTATCTGTTTTGGCAGATGCCGGCCTTTTATTCAATTTAAAAAAAGTGAAAATTTCTTAAAACTGGAGTTCAGTACCTGGGGTATCTAGCTTCGTCCTAACACTGCCTAAATTTCTGCACTAAGTAATTTGCCAATTCTCAAAACTCCTACACAGGTCTGCCAGTTTTTAGGTTTGAATTCGTAGTTTCGACAGTTTATGCCAAGTTTTTCTAAAACTGCGGCTCCTCTGTATGCTCTTACAAAAAAAAACTTGCAAAAATCTGTTAAATTGTGTGACAATCACGAAGCTGCCCGGCAGACATTATTAAAACATCTTGCTTCTGAACCCGTGCTTTCTATTTATGATCCAGATTTGTGTACCGCGTTGCACACAGATGCAAGTTCTGAAGGCTACGGCGCTATTTTATTACAAAAGAAAGATGGTAAATTACGTGTGGTTGCGTATTTCAGTAAACGTACTTCTGAGGTGGAATCAAGGTATCGTTCATAATAACGCTGTTAAACATTTTAGGCATTATCTGTATGGGAAATGTTTTACCGTTGTATCAGACTGTCATTCTTTAAAAGTTTCTAAAAAAAAAAAAATTATTTAACACCTAGAGTGCATCGTTGGTGGACATTTTTACAAGGCTTTGACTTTGACACTCAGTATCGTGAAGGTAATCGCATGAAGCACGTCGATTTTTTTCATGAAATCATTTACCTATTTCTAATATCAGCAGCTGCGCATCTATTGTAAAAAAAGTTCATATTTTAGAGTTGTAAAGAGATTGGCTTCAAGTGGAACAGCAAAGAGATGATAAAATTCTTCAAATAATTTCTAAGTGGAAATCTCATGAACTGCCTACTGATTTATTAAAAAAATTTATGATGTTCGAAAATATATTTTTTTGAAGAAAATAGAGAGAAATGAAAAATCAAAATGGCTTCCAATTTTTCCACGTTCTATGGCTTGGTCCATAATCAACCATGTTCGAAATATGTCAGAAAATTTGTAGATAATTGTCTTATTTGTAAAGCATTTAAGAACAAAAGTGGAAAGTCACAGGTTCAGCTACATTTTATTCCCAAAATTTCAAAACTCTGGCATATAGTTCACATTGATATTTCTGGAAAATTATGAATATGCTTTGCTAATTATAGATGGTTTTACGAAATTTGTTGTTTTATATCACATTTCTTCACTGACGGGTAAACAGACCGTTGATTCTCTTCGGAATTTTACTCATTTATTCCGAGCTCCAAGTCGTATAATATCGGAACAGGGAAAATGCTTCACTAGTTCCGAATTTAAACATTTTGTTCTAAAAGTAATATTGATCTTCACTTCATAGCCCATGGTGCAAGTAACGTAAATGGTCAGGTCGAACGAGTAATGCAGGTCCTTAAGAATACTCTTAAGGTAGTTGAGGCTGAAGAATCAAAAACATGGCAAGATTTGGGAGAGGTTCAGTTTGGGAGAGGTTTAGTTAGCCTTAAATAGGCATAAGACCACGGGGTATAGTCCGGCAGAAATGTTATTTGGTACTAAACTTCACTCATTAGAATTAAACAGTTTGGTTTATCAATTTTTGGATGATGATGGTAACACGAGTCCGTCTGTAACTAAAATAAGAGAAGAAGCAAGTAAAACCATAAATAAATGCGCAAAATTAAAAACGGAACGTTTTAATACAAATAAAGGCAAAATAAAATCTTTTGTCGTAGGTGATTTTTTTTACGCTAAATGTAATGAGCGAATGTTGTCAAAATTAGATCATTTAGGGGAATTAGAAGTTTAGGGGACCTTACAGGATAAAAAGAGTTTTAGCAAATGATAGATATGATGTAGAAAAAATAAATGGGAAAGAGGGGTTAAGTAAATTTATTCACGATCAATGTCTGCTTGTGCCGACTAGTCAAGGACAAGAGATATTTGACTTTGAGAGTGATGATGTTGAAGAATGTGTGGTTGAGCCAGTGTCAGCTAATGAGTAAGAATAAGTAAAGAAGTTTCTTGTCAAAAAAAAAACAGAAGTAAGGCTAATATTAGACTGCGGGATGATATTAGCAAGTTTATAGAAGCAAAGATAACTGCGGTTATCTGATACTTGATAGCTGTTGCGATAGCTAGGTCAAGTGTAAGAGTAGTAAAAATAGTTGCGGCTATCTGTTACTGAGAATAGCTGCTGAGGTAGCTAGATGAGAAGTTTAAAGACGACTGCGGTTGTCTGGGGCTTAACAGCTGCTGCGGTAGCTTGGTTGAATGTGATGTATAGTAAAGATAACTGAGGTTATCTGTTACTTAAAAACTGCTGCGGTAGTTTTTGGCTTCAATACGTGGTGTATTGAAAAAAAAAATTAGAATTATGATTCATCATCATCATATGATGTTTCACTAATCACTGCGGTGATTTGTTTTATGTGTTACGAGGGTAACAAGGTATTTAAGAACGAAAGTTGAGTAAAGAATGGTTGGAATGTAAAAAGTATTTGTTTATGTGATTTGTTTGACCTGTCAGGATGGACAAGCGGTTTTCTTGTTTAATAGTTGTTTGGGTTGTTCCAGGTGGAACAATGACCTAGCGCACGAGGACGTGCGACATGTCAGTATGGCCGTGTCGGCTATACCTATTTTTCTAAGAATATTAAGATAAGGATTTGTTTTAATTAGTAATAGGCTTGGTATTAAGTTACTGTCACCGATCGGTGGTAGGCCGTCCATTAATTATTTTTATGCGTCTGGGTTCATGTTGATTTTAAGTTTATTTAGAAATAAAATAAAGGACATGACTCAATATCTTTTAAGAGATATCGAGGGAGTGGAACGAAGCCGGGAATGAATGCTTGGAGAAGCATAAAGGAAAAGAAAAGGCAGTCTTTTGATGATAGATAGACCGGTTCGGATCGCTAGTTCTTTTATTTTATTCGCGACGGTACTTTATACTGACGTAATTAAGTGTGTGTTTTCATGAATTACGAGTTTTACTTATAACGAACATGTCCGCCGAAAATAATAATACTGACTCTCCGACATACATAACGTTTTACTCCCAATTAAATCTAAAAAAAAAATAAAAATATAAAAAAAAATAAAAAATTGAAAAAAAACAACTGTTTTTAAATATTAATGACTGGGCTATCCAAAATTTACTTTAAAATAATTCTAATTAAGTTTTGTTAATGAACTTATTCTTTTTGCTAACATGTGCCTGGAAAAATTCATATTTATTACTTTTATTACTTATTTGGGCAATTTTAGATATCTTAATAATTAAGCTTTTCTTAGGTCTTATTATTTTTTTTTAAGCATATAGGAGAATGTTTAAGATACTGACAATCCTGGAAGGGGCTGCTGAACTTCAAAGTTTAGACGCGGGGGTTAAAAAGAAACAAATTTACTGCAGACAATTTTTAAAATGAATAACGTTAACGTTCCAATCACTTCATGCTACACACCTTTATCCACACATTATTGCACTGTTTCTCGCACAATGCCTAAATGTGGGTTCCAGGGTTATTATTATTAGCCTTTATAAGGGCACGCAAAGAAAACGCAGCTTTTTATCGGTAACCCCTTAGGTAATCTTTAGTATTGAAAGATAAATCAATGTCATAATTGACAACTAATTTAATCTATAACCTCAATTTAAAAAAAAATACAGTAATACTTTAATACTTAATTTATAATTGAAGGGGTTAGAATAAAAAGGGTGCAAGTGCTTTTTTTCGATAATTTGGTTTTCGGCCATAATTCAAAAGTTAAGATGCATATTTATTGGAATAAAAAGGATCCAAGTGATTTTTAATACTCCTAGCGCCATCTCTTGGTCACTAAATTAAGTAGGTTATTAAATGTTAATATTTGATCCCATAGTTCTGAAACACCCTGTATAGGCGACGTGGTGAACGGCAGATCAGATTAATTTTTGTCAAACTGAAAGCTTTGGTGGTGGCTCTATCATGGTTTGGGGAGGAATTCTTTTGAGATTCTTTCTCGCGCGAAGCTAGTACCAGTGAATGATGCAAGACTAAATGCTGACAGGTACATAACCGATATCCTAGAACCCCATGTAGTGTCCTATATGCCATATATCGGTGATAATTCTGTGCTAATGCATGATAATGCTCGTCCACATGCTGCTAGAGTTGTTCGGCAATACTTAGAAGAGGTCGAGATACCCACCCTAAATTGGCCTGCACGTAGCCTGGACCTTAATCCGATAGAATATGTCTGAGACCATCTAGGATGGCAAAATCAGCAACATCTAGCACCAAAAAGAACACTAGATGATCTTCAAAATATTCTTTTTGACTTCTGGGCAAACGTGCCGCAGGAATACCTCTAGAACCTGTTTAGAAGCCTTCGAAGACGAATGGAAGCTGTAATTAGAGCCAGGGGCGAGTTAAATTCACATAGCATTCGCGGACACGTTTCGTGCAAAAATCCTAAGTTGGTAGAACTACATGGATTCGCACTAATGATGAACATGGGACTCATGTTCACTTATTATGCTCAAAAACTCGAGGTAGTCCTTTACAAACAATTTCTATTCCAAGATTGAAACTGTGTGCTTCTGTCTTGCTAGCAAAGTTATAGTTACTAAGGTTCGCAGTTTAATAACTCTAATATTTGACAAGTGTATACTGTGGTTAGGCTCGACTGTTGCTCGTTCGTGAATAAAAACTTCTCCCCATAATTTACAAGTTTTTGTTGGAAATCGGGTAAGTCAGATCCAAGAAATGACAAATATGTCCGACTGGAGATATGTTATAACCAGCTCTAATTCAGCAGACTTACTTTCTCGAGGGTCCAGTTATGTTGCACAAAGAGAGTAATTTCCCAATGAAATAACCGACCTTGCTAAGGGTTACAAATTGAACTTTAAAAATAAACTTTTATCTCTGACACCCCTTTTGCATGATAGCGTTATACGAGTGGAAGGAAGACTTAAGAAGTCATGCTTTTCATATGGAAAATTAAAATTAATATTCAAAATTGAAAATTAAATGCTTCATTGTGGTCCTCAATTACTCTTATCTCACATCAGGGAAACGTATTGGCCAATCGCAGCTAGAAATCTAGCAAGGCGTGTAGTTAGAGAGTGTATAATATGTTTTAAATTTAAATCCGAGTCTCCTAAACCTTTGATAGGTAATTACACTGAATGTCGAATGTCGCCACAACTTTCTTTTTCACATACATGTATGGACTACGCTGGTTCATTTGTGATAAGGATCGAAATAGTCGCGGATCTAGTGAAACATCGCAATGTTATATCTGCGTCTTTATCTGTATGATGACTACAGCAGTACTTTTAGAACTTGTGTCTCTATAACGGCACGGCAAAGCAAATTTATTAGTATTATTAACTATTTCCAAGAAAGTTCGAATATCCTCAATTCACCGTTTCTCTAGCCAGTTGCCAACCACGAGTTATCTCGGTTTTGACTAACTGTTTTACGGCGCCCAGTACGAGTAAACTCGTGGCGTTTGCGTTGAAATTTGTGGTGCTGGGCGCTCGCAATAGACCAGTAGAACACATTGTGGCATTATTTTAAAATTATATTTTCATCTTGTTTAGTACAGAGGAAGCAAAATGCAGTGACACAAAAGAAAATTAAAAATGGTTTTAGTTCTACCAAAAGCGGAAAAACATAAACTGTGCCTTAAAAATAGGAAAACTTAATTGCTAGTATTCACAGATAGTTAAGATAATAATATGAAGTTTATAAAAAAAAATATTAAAAAAAAATTGTTTAAAAAATCTTGTTTATAGTCATTTTTACTTTAGGTGGTAGTCCTTAAAGCAATTTTTCACACATAAGGCTGGTTTTTCTTTACAGACAGGACAGAAATAACGTGTTTCTCGTCGAAGTTTATTCGAAGTACATACACGGCAAGCTCTTGTAGGTCGTTGTTTTTTTCGGTTGGTGGTATACCTTCCAAATAGTGAAAATCCCGCTGCTGTACGCTGCTAGACTAGGGACTTATTTTATCACCGAGAAGAGTAGATACAAACATCTCTCTAAATTTTAAAGATTTTATTCTGCTTCCGGTCGATTTACGAAACAGCAAGTAAGCGTTATGTATATATATTTCGAGAATATGCAATGCAATCTTTTTCGGCCATCTAATGGTTTTTCTTAGTGCGCTATAGTAACTTAGCATTTGATCGGACTGGTCGATACCTGACATTCCTGCATTGTAGTCCTTTATTATATTGGGTTTCACAGAAACTTTTCTGTTCCTGTTGCGCACTTCAATTATTTGTACTTTGTGCATATTTGAAATCGTCAATACCTCTCGCTTGTCCTTCCACTTGCAAACAACTATTGATTTGCGTCTTTGCCATATATACATTCGCCTTTTTTTAGCTTTTTTTGAAACGACATATTTTAGATTTCCCTTTCGATTACTGCGTAAGGTGCCACAAATATACAGGGTGTTCATTTGAAAACTTCCCACCACGGATTCATCGAAAACCACTGTTTAAAAAAAAACGCCGAAATACGTCAAAAGGTTTGTCAAGGGGACAATTTTCTAACCTAAGATTAGTTCACCCTCTTTAACCTTCTGCTCCCAGGGTCATCCCCTTAAAAATTTGAAATGGTAAGGGGTATCGAGTAATAGCTTGTTTAAAAGGTCTTTCGAAGTCTTTTACTTTGACGTTTTTTCATCGTTTTTTACGTGATTTTTTTAAATCGGTCGATTCGTTTTCAAGAAAATTAGAAAAATCTTTGTTTATCTTAATTTGTTCAGATAGAAAACAAAAATATTTTTGTCAAAAATATCAGTTTTTATTTCAATAAGTGTTCAAAAGTGACATTTCCAGCAAGACGGCGCTCCTCCTTACTATGTTCTTCCCGTTCGGCAATCGCTAGACGACGAGTTTCTATATATAAATGGATAGGGCGAAGGGGGCCTATAGAATGGCCTGCTAGATCTCCTGATATAACGCCGTTAGAATTTTTTCTATGGGGTCATTTAAAATCTATTGTGTTTACTCCCCAACCTGAAAGTCTGGATGAACTTCGTCAACGCATCATCGACAGCTGCCATGATATCCCACAACATGTTTTTGAAAATGTCCGTCAAGAATTTGAACATCGCCTATATCATTATTTGGCCAAAAACGGGCAAAATTTTGGTTTTCGATAAATCGGTAGTGGGAAGTTTTCAAATGAATACCCTGATGTTTTTTTCGCTGTCATGTTATTAGTTAAGCCCACTGAAAAATTATCAGTATAAAGTACATAACCCTTGTCTAAAAGATTCGCATAGTTCATATCATTTTACCCCGTACTTATGCTTCTTATTTTTTATGTATTGTTTTAAAATAAGCCTGCCACGCCATAAGACCATTGATTCATCAATGCATAAGTTTTTGTCTGGAACGTAGTGATCCTGCATTATTTTGTTGAAATGATCAAGGACTGGTCTAATCTTAAATAAACGATCTTCAGTTACTCCCGAATTGTCAGCTAAATGCAAAAAATGCAACAGTAACTGGAACCGATTTCTGCTCATAACCTGGCGCCAAAAGGGCATCTTGTACATGATATGTTGAGACCAATAATATTCAATAGATGGGAAGCTACATGGACCTATATGTAAAAGACGACCGAAAAATATTTGCAGTTCATTTGGGGTGGTTTCGACCCATCTGGTCAATCTGGATCTTGTCAAAGGATGTTTTGCGATCTCCTGGGTCGCATACAAATTTGTTTGTTGTACCAAATAGCTTAAAAACTCATTAGAAAAGAATAAATTTTCAAGATATTTTATCGTTACGGGTTCTTGAGACATAAATCCAACATCATTTACCAAAAAATCAAAATGTGGTGGCTCCTCCTCAATGTCAACCCACTCTGCGTCTAAGTCTGGCACTTCTGGTAGCTCGTCTTCAATACGCTCGTCCGCAATGTCAATCCACTCAGGATCTAAATGTGACTCTTCGGGTGGCTGGATTTGATCC
Organism: Anthonomus grandis grandis; assembly: GCF_022605725.1. Classification (NCBI taxonomy): domain Eukaryota; kingdom Metazoa; phylum Arthropoda; class Insecta; order Coleoptera; family Curculionidae; genus Anthonomus; species Anthonomus grandis. Next base: position 4,743,155 of record NC_065546.1, read on the forward strand.
TGATCACTTTCACTTGAAGTCTGTTCACTAGACATTTCATATTCCGGGTCCTCATCCGATTTATTTTGTTTTTTTCATAAAAAATTTGTGGCGTCGGAGAATGGTTTTTATATAAATGTCATGGCAGTCAACGTGTTAAGTGCATTTTTCTTATTCAAAATTTTTGAACGCATTAATCTGATACCTTATTTAATGCTATTACGAATTTTAATTTGCTTTTCCTCAAGTTGAATTTGCTGCTTAGACATTTCTTGAATCATAAACAACTTGATTAAATACATCTTTGTAACAAGGACAGTGTGCTAAATACAGACCTGGCCACTAGAAATTCCAAGTGTGATAGCTATGAGTATTGTGTCTAACTAGGCAATATAATGGGCACATAAAACACTGGGTTATAATACTCAATATTAAAGTTGTACAACTAGTTAAACTAGTTAAAAGGTTTTAAACTTTAAAGTGGAACAGTTTTTAAAAAATAAACATATTTGTCAAACTTTTTTCACCTACGATCCACCTAGATTTTTACAACTAAGATAATAAACAGAGACAAATTCTACAAGACTTTTTTTATGCTATTTATTGGAGGCGAAGATTAATACCAGAAAAAATGAATACTGATCCCAAAATCTACGTCATTCAAAAATTTCTTTAAATAAAATTTCCTTAATGTTTCTGATAACTGATTGAACGATTCAAAAGCTTAGATAAAAACAGCAGCGTCAAACATTGTTGTTTATTTTAACAAAATTTTCTCTTAAACATCTATTTTACTTACACATAATAAATTCTATTAAGCCAATCAACTAATTTCATTGAAACTTAATATATTTACTGGCTTAAACCCAATTTCCAAACTCATTAATTATTCTCGCCTTCAAAAAGGCACCGCATTAGCTCCGTCCTTCATTTTTTTTCCGCAAAACCTGCGCGCAGTTAATCTTGCTCCACGAAATTCCACGTTTGGCTCACAATACTTGACATATCTACTTCACTTAACTTAAACTAAACCAAGCCGCAAGAAAACAAGGCTCCATATAAAAAAAACTCTCTGGTACACCCTGCTAAATCCACTTGCGGCTGACAGCGGAGCTCTTTCATGCGCTTACCGCTCTCCACAATTTAAATTTCGTCTGTCAGGCCGTCTCTGTTCATCCCTTGTACTCAGATTTGGCTCATTTATCTTTGAAAATTGAGTCTGTGCAGGCGAAAAAATCTATGGATGATCTCACTAGTGAAGGAGCGAGATTTAGGCCGAAGGGTTTTTTTTACTAGCACAATAATTGGCGTTTAATGACTCCGAACATTCACCTCAAAGAATGCAGGATCAAGTATATATTCTGTCGATGTTTTAATCTCTATGAGATCATCCTTATATAAATACACAAAAAAGACAAATAAAATAATAATAATAATAATAATAATAATCTTTATTTAGCAAAATCTGCTACATAAAAATAAAATACATATTATGGCATTTAATATAATATTAAAAAGCAATTAGCAATCATTGAACGGATTTAATACGTTTTAATTGAATAAAATTAATTAAAATTTGGAAGGATTGGCTACTTCTAAGACTTCCAAATTTAAAAATTAAAAGACAAAAGAGAAACATTCTATAAAAATGTAGATATCTTCGATGTAATGTAAGTATATATATGCAGTTTTTTATGCTAATAGAATCTCCTTCATTTTATACAGTGTGTCCAAGATAAGGATGTCTATCATGGCAATCTCGGCAGCTATAGGAGATACGAGGTTGATTAAATTAGGGAAAAGTTGCGCATTTTAGAACCTAACAATACGCCGTTTAGAAAGTTTTAAACTTTTGAGTAGTTCCGAAGATATTCGAGACTAGAGTTAAAAACCGAAATTTGCCGATTTCGTTTTTATTTTTTTCTGGCGTTATTTAAAGAGATATATAAAAACAAAAGACACTTGCTCATGGCTACTTTTTAAGCTCTAAAAAATAACATTGCGAGATTTTTCGTACAACGTTTCGTTTCGAAGAAACCATCATCAACTTAATTTTTTATATGGCGCGTAAACAAGTACACCATGTATAAAATAGCATATTTTATTACGATTATAATGATGTATGACACAATATGTTTTTACAATATTTAAATTGTAAAAACTGATTTTTTATTAAATTCTGATAGTTTTGATGTAGTAGGCTGTGAAACAATGACGTTGAGAAAATGTCAAAACTAAATAAAAATTAAATGTCAAAATAGTTTTTATTATAAACATTATTTTTTATTCTTTTTATCTTAAGTGAAGTAAGTAAATAGTTTTAATTATTTGATAAATTTAGTTGACATTGTGTTTTCCATTTTCTTAACCCGCGATCACTAGTGCTGTTAGATTTTTTCTAATATTTTAACATTTTCCATCAGTAAAAGACCAAGAATAGTATTGCGGCAACGCCGGTCCGGTGAATTCCTAGTTTATCTATCGCAGTACTCCCCCCCATATTGCGTTTTGTCTACCGCCATTAGGGATGGCAACATCGATTAAAAAAACCGATACATCGAAATATCGATACATCGGTTTTATAAATATCGATGTCTCGATATATTGAGTGGCTATGGCTAACATCGATATTCCAAAACATCGATGTTCCAAATATCGAAAATGTTTAAATGAAACTAAAATAAGGAGAAAAAAAGCATTGTTAGCCAAAAAATATATTATACATATTGTATGATGTACAAAAAAACAACTTTTAACTAATAATATCTAAGATATTTATATTTATATATATATGTTTTGGAAAAGATAAACAAAAAACCGAGTAAAAAACTTTATAACAAATACAAAACACAACAAACGTGAAAAATAATTTTAAAAACTTAATGGTTACCAGTACTCATCTGGTAGAGTATTCAAAATTCAAAAAAGTAATTTTGACAAAAGTTTTCCAGAAAGTCGGTTTCTTTCTTGGGAAACTGTATCCCCAGCTAAAGAAAATAACCGTTCAGAGGGTACAGAAGTACATACAACTCCTAGATATTTTCTAGCTACTTTATATAAGTTTGGATATGCTGCTTTAATTTCCTCCCATATTTCTAAGGGGTTGTCTTTTAAACTGGCAAGTGGTGCATAAATATATAAACGAACTTCTGGACTTAAATCTGAACTACTGATGCTACAACCCTTTAAGTCTCTTATCCTATTAACTTGTTCTTTTTGCGTAAGTCTTATGAAAACTCCAAATATCAACTTTATTACACTCCTCTGAGTTTTCAAAGGTGGATGTTATTTGGATTTCATTATTTGCAGCCATTGATGCAGTCTGATTTTCGAACTCGTGAACCATTTTACTTACTTTTTGTATTGGTTATTAAAATGGACGTTTTTAAATCTTGGACCTAAAAATGCTCCAAGGCCTAGTAAATTTGAGTATTGTCGATTCCCAAAACGCTTCTCGATTTCTTTTTCTGATTCCCCCTTTAACGAAATGGTTAAAAGAAGAGTTAGATTCATAGTATGTCATGTAAAATTTAGAGTTCCATCTGGTCGAAACATCTAAAAGAACTTTTCTAATTTTGCCTTCTACAACATCTTGTCTTACTGCTCTTTTCTAAGGCTATCCGATGCGTTTATACTTGCTTTAACAAATTTTACAATATTTCGCACCTTTAATAATAAACCATCAAGTCCCGAGCGTTGCAATGCATTTTCTACAGTCAAATTCAATGTGTGAGTAAAACAACTTAAGTGCCTGTTCATGCCACAAATTTCTAATTGCCTTCAACATTTTGGCATCATTGTCAGTGACTATAGCTGTGATCGAGTCATTTTTTATATTCCAGTCTTGTAAAACTTTATTTAATATGTCACTAATATAATCAGCGGTATGGGATTCCGATAGCTCAATGACATCCAATGAACTAGACGTCATATTTATGCCTTCCAAAAAATGAACAGTTATGCCCAGAAAACTTTTCATCTGCATCGTCTTGGTCCAAATATCCGTAGTTAAGACTAAATTATCAATTTTCGCCAAGTTTTCCTTATAAACAGTAGAAATTGCCTCATACTTTTTAATTATCCTTGATTTTATCGTATTTCTGCAAGGCGCTTTATATAAAGGAGCTAATTCTTTAATAATTTTTTTAAAACCTGCATATATGTATAATAGTTATGAATCGGCAAAAATTAGTATGCCATCGATGGTTAAGTTTTTGAACGATATATCGATACATCGTCAACTCTAAATATCTAACCGCCATCCACGAAATTTGTTTTAGTAGCTTTTAGGCGAGCATGACGAGGCTGTTAGACGGAATGTAATGCGCGAGTTATTACGTTCACGTTTTTTTACAAAGTTGTTAGATAATATCTAACTACTGTTGGAAGTATTTAAAGTTGCACTTTTACAAAATGTCATATGAAAAGGAACAGCAAAGGTTATTAGCACTTTGGGAAGCTTCTGAAAAAACAGATTTTTTACCTGCAGTAGAGTGTGATGTCTCAGATGAAGATGCACCATCTGAACACAGCGACCATGACACGGACACCGAGCATTCTGATGTCGACGACCTTGAACCTCAAAGGACTAAAACGGTGGCTCCCAATGAACTATATTACATTGGGAAAGATGGTGTAACAAAGTGGTTAAAGCATAAAGACATTATCCGAAGTAAAACGCGTTCTAAAAACATTGTAACAAAATTACCGGGAGTAAAAAATGCTGCCAAGAATGTTAAAACATATATGGATTGCTGGAAAATATTTTTTCCAGATGAAATTATTGGGTATATCGTGGAATGTACAAATCTACAGCTTGACCTGATGAGACCTAAATATCAACGTGAGAGAGATTGTTTGCCGACTAACTTTGAAGAAATGCACGCTTTTTTGGGAGTTCTGTACTTAGCTGGGGTAAAAAAATCTCAACATTTAAATACAAATGAGCTATGGCTGACAGATGGAACAGCTCCGGAGTTTTTTTCGGCAGTTATGTCTAAGAGCCGATTTCACTTGCTAGTACAAGGTATTCGATTCGACCATAAGGCAACCAGACAGGAAAGAGCAAAAGAAGACAATCTGGCTCCACTGCGCTATATTTTTGATCATTTTGTGGAAAAATGTGTTCAGTACTATTCCCTTGGGGAATACATTACCATAGACGAAATGCTAGAGGTGTTTAGGGGACGTTGCCGTTTCAGATAATATATTGTCAATAAACCAGCAAAGTATGGTATCAAAATATATGCAGCAGCCGATGCAAGAACATTTTATACCCACAATTTGGAGATATACGCTGGAAAGCAACCAAATGGCCAGTTTCAATTACCTAATGATGCAGCAAGTGTCGTAAAACGTCTTCTTACGCATTGCAGTGGAAGTGGTAGGAATGTAACCGTTGACAATTACTTTACTTCGGTACTGCTAGTGAATGATCTATATCAAAATCACAGACTGACCTTAGTAGGAACGCTAAGGAAAAACAAAAGGGAAATCCCTAACTTATTTCTAAATACAAAAATTCGTAACAAAGCCTAGCTAAAATGTTCTTATGTTATCCACATTCCACGATACCGACGAAATTGATGTTGACTCTGGTGACGAACATAAGCCTTCGGTTATTACATTTTATAACCTTACAAAGGGAGCAGTGGACGTTGTAGACAGGATGAAAACGGAGTACTCCGTTACAAGGATAAGCAACAAGTGACCACTCACTATCTTTTGCTCAATGCTAAACTTTGGAGGAATAAATTCCAGGATTATTTATACCTCCAACACCGGAAATAACGTTCCTCGAAGACAATTACTTAGTGAGCTTGCAAAACAACTTGCTCATTTACTAAAGCGTGCTAGAATTCAACATTTTTCAATCCCCTTGAAGCAAAAAATTCGAAATGTCCTTGGTTCTGAAGCACCTCTAGCAGAACGAGCCAGCGAAGAACGAATTGGTATCCAGCGAAAACCTAGATGCTCTTTTTGTCCAATCAGAAAAAATAGATTTACATATTACCAGTGTGATGTATGCTCCAAACCTATTTGTAAGGAACATACGATAAAAACTACAGTTTTATGCCAGGACTGTGTTATGCAAGAAGACGAATAGACTGATTGCACTATTTTAATAATTGTCTTTTTGATAACGATTCTGCTCATTTAATTTCTAATACATTTTTGTTTGTTTAATGTTTCCTTTTAATGGCCAAAGTGCGAATTTCTGTTTATTTTACGAATGTACTTTATGTTTTATGTTTCTTAAATAAATGTTAAAACAAAATAATACCACACTGTATTTTATTTTTATTAAAATTATCTGAAATTTATATGTTAGATTAAATCTAACACGCGAGTGACAACGTAATAATTAACCGCGCGAGTGATCGCGGGTAAGGGTACAGGTCATTTCAGGAAAAAGTACCATTCTCGGGTCAGCATTCGATGGCTAAATTCCTCGGTGAATTATTTCTGATGTTCCAATTACAATTTTCTAAAAAAAAATACAAACTGAATACTTTTAAAATTGCACGAATATAAAATAAAATATTTTGTAAAATTTCAACTTTTAATAACAGTATTTATATACAAAATCTTTTCCCTAAATAAAATTATTTAAAAGAATTTTATTCACGAAATAGAAAAAGTACAATTGAATTGAAAAGATAAAAGTAGTAGTTTTAAAAGGCGATCTTTGATGTATGCCAGGGAAGATAAATTAAATTCTTCAGAGGTATTTCTCTCAGTTCGAGCGTCGTTCTATGCAAAGCATTGATGTTGCAGACGAAAAGGATGCCAGACATCTCTCTTGCTCGAGAATTTACATTTTAGATATCCTAAGATCTAATAAAATAAATCAAGAGGTTTACCCAATTTGAGACGAGGTAAATGATCCTTGATTTTTCGCAATTTAAAGTAATTTAATTAATTAATTGAATTTTATTGCTTACTGGTGAATTCCAATTTTATTATTCTTTATAGTGAAAATTACAGTTTTTGAAACAAGAGTATTAGAAATAAGCCTTTTGACATTTAAGATTTTAAGCTTATAATACTAAGCGTCAAAATAATATAAAAAAAGTGAAACTTTGGGATTTCGTGTTTTTACTTAATAAATTTATGACTTTATACTGTTATAGTTAGATGTAAATAAAATGTAAAGGTTTATTTATTTCTATACGATCATGTGTAAAAAAGACAAATTGATTTTAAAAATATTTAATGCCTTAAAATTTTACTATTTTAGTACCTATATATTAACTAGTTTGATATTTTATTATACATGTAACCAAAAATAAATGTATCTATATAAAGTCCAATCAAGATTTGTAATTTTTGTGTATAATTACATTATTTACATTAATTTCTACTTATATATAAAAATCATCATTTTATTAAATAAACCTTACATTTATTAAATAAAATCTTGCATACGTTAAACAGATATAATACATAATTTTCATTGAAAATAGTTTACTATAAGTCATGTAAATTATTCAAGCTTATGCAGGGTGTTTATACAAGAAATTTGGAAAACATTTGAAGTTTCAATATTCGTAGTAAATATCTCTTTTTACCTGAAATAATCATAATTTCTACTGTGACATATTTACTGGGAACTGTTTAAATTTAAAAAAAAAAATCGATATACATTATATCGATACCAATATTCTAATAAGACGTATCCCACAAATTTTCGATTTTACGTTTTTTACAAAAATGGTTTCAATTCACTGTGTTCCTTCGAATTCTAATATGTCGTAAAAATCATTTAACTAGAAATATTTGTTAGGCGCCTTTTCTAATATGTCGTAAATAAAACATTTTTTTCTTTCTGATAGGTCGTATACCACAGTCGCTCCATGGTTTTACTAAGTGAGTGGTAATAGTATATACTTTGTTGCATTATTACAATTAAAAAGGGTATCTTAAGCGTCTATATTTTCAAAATGTCGAAGGTAAGTTACATTGTAATATCTATTATTTTCTTAACGCATTAAAATTATAGTAACAATATTTGCTTTTTAAATAATTAGGTCATATACGTCGTATTGTAATTCTGAATAACCATGTTGTATGCGACATATTTATAAAAATTATTGCTTAATACGACGTAACGATACCATGTATTTTGTGGCTTAGGTCGTATTAGAGCTATAAATAAATGTATTTGTATGGGTTTGTCTGAGCAAAATCTATAAGAATAATTTATAATTTAGGCATTTTAAGCCAAATTATAAATAAAAAAAAATACTGTGACACCTATAGAAATTGAACGAAAAAGAACTTTTTTATTTAGAGTGAAACTGGTTATAGCTATTTATTTTTTTATTTTACCTTTAAAGTTTGTTATGGGTAGATATTGTAAGCCTTTTACTTAAACGGACTATTTGTTTTAGATCTCTAATAGAGTAGCAAAGATAATGACAAATGGCTTTAAATCAAACCGAAATTATTACTAATGAACCCAAATTCATCAATGACGAAGTAAATATTAACGATATGATGTACAATATGCCTTACGATTTAGAAGTAATTAACGAAGATGACAATAACTTTTTTCAACACCCCTTTGATAATCACAGCGTGAACGTTGATTTTTTGCATTCCGCAGACGTAATCTATGACAGTCTGCCAATAAATTGACTTAAATAATACTATTGAAGCACCCCAAACGGATGAAATAGATGAAGATGACCTATCTCTATTGGAACTTAGAAGCAAGATTTGCCAAGCTAAAAATGTACAAGAGCCCAAAGATAATTTTGATTCCGAATTTATACGATTATCACAAGAAGACGACTTAAATGAAGAACAAAATCAAAATAACCCAGATGAAGATAACCCTGATAAAGAAAACTCGCACGAACATAACTCAGATGAAGATAGCCCAGGTTTAGTACAGTCTGAAGGTAAAATTTAACATCAGTAAAATACTAAAGATGGGAGAAAATTGTTGGGTAGAGGCCCAATAAATCTAAAATTTCTTGACTTAAATGTCGAGGTTTCGACTTCAGTAAAGTCATCCTCAGGACCCCTCGATGGAAACCAGATATTATAAGTTTTATACTTTAAAGAACATAGTAGTTTTTTACGAAATTTAAAAAAATAAACATTTTAAATCCGTTTACCATTGTAGTGTCCTAAAGATAACTTCATAAAAGTCGAACGTCGATATTTAAATAAAGAAGCACTACTTTTATTGGACCCCTATTCAAAAATCATCTCCCATCTTATTCGATTTTGGGTTGTAAAACCTATTTGAGAATCAATTTCTTTATTTTTATAGATACAAAAATAGCTGAAAAAAGAAGGAAGAAAAAAGCTAATAAAGAATTATGGGATAAAAATGGCAACAAAAGAAAAAGAATGATAGAAGAAGAGTACATTGGATACACAAGATCTAAAGACGGGACAGTTAAACACGATACAAAAAGAAATAAAAGAATACTTGGACCTAAATGTATGTCGAGTTTTTGTAAAAAAGCAGCAAATCGTTTCTGCCACCTTATGTCAAAAGAAATCCGACAATCAATTTTTAAAACATTTTGGAATATGTCCTGGGAGCAAAAAAGGCTTTACGTTTTGCACATGACTAGTTACGTTGAAAGAAAAAGAAGTTACACAAAAAATCCATCCAGAAGACAAGGTTCCTTTCAGTACTATTGAAAAATTGAGGACGGAAAACACCAAGTGTGCAAGCAAACATTGCTTGGTACGCTAGGTATAAAAGAACGAATGGTTAGGCACTTGGTGCAGAATTTGAGAAAAAAATTGAATATCCTTGAAAAAAAAACAGAAAAATCACGATTTTTTTCAGGCACTTTTGACTGCAGCTGTCTTTGTCTAGACAGTTGAACAATTTAAAAAATAAACTTAAATTGCCTTGAAAAAAACAGAGAAATTAGGATTTGTTCCAGGCACTCTTGGCTGCATTTGTCCTTGTCTAGACAGTTGAATAAAAAAAAATTAAATTGCCTTAAAAAAACAGAAAAATTACGATTTATTCCAGGCACTCTTGGCTGCAGTTATCTTTGTCTAGGCAGTTGAAAAACCTTAAAAACAAACTTAAATTGCCTTGAAAAAGAAAGAAAAATTATAAATTTTTCCAGGCAATCTTTGTTGCAGTTGTTTTTCTCTATAGTTAAAGAATTTGAGAAAAAACATTGAATATCCTTGAAAAAAAAAACCAAAAAAATCAAGATTTTTTCCAGAGACTCTTGACTGCAGTTGTCTTTATCTAGGCAGTTGAAAAACTTATAAAACAAACTTAAGTTGCCTTAAAAAACAACAGAAAAAGTACGATTTATTCCAGGCTCTCTTGGCTGCAGTTATCTTTGTCTAGGCGGTTGAAAAACCTTAAAAACAAACTTAAATTGCCTTAAAATAGAAAGAAAAATTACAAATTTTTCCAGGCAATCTTTGTTGCACTTGTTTCTCTCTATAGTTAAAGAACTTAAGAAAAAAAATATATATCCTTGAAAAAAAAATCACGATTTTTTTCCAGGTACTCTTGACTGCAGCTATCTTTGTCTAGGCAGTTAAAGAATTAAAAAAAAACAAACTTAAATTGCCTTAAAGAACATAGAAAAATTAAGATTTGTTCCAGCAACCCTTGACTTCAGTTGTCTTTGTCTAGGCAGTTGAAAAACTTAAAAAATAATTTATATTGCCCTGAAAAAAACAAAAAAACGACAATTTTTTCCAGGCAATCCTTGTTGCAGTTATTTTTCTCTGTAGTTAAAGAATTTAAGAAAAAAATTGAATATCCTTGAAAAAAATCACGATTTTTTCCAGATACTCTTGACGGCAGCTGTCTTTAAAAAATTTTGAAAAATTAAGATTTGTTCCAGCCACCCTTGACTTCAGTTGTCTTTGTCTAGGCAGTTGAAAAACTTTAAAAAAAAATTTTATTGCCCTGAAAAAAACAAAAAAACGACAATTTTTTCCAGGCAATCCTTGTTGCAGTTATTTTTCTCTATAGTTAAAGAATTTAAGAAAAAAAATGAATATCCTTGAAAAAAATCACGATTTTTTCCAGACACTCTTGACGGCAGCTGTCTTTGTCTAGGCAGTTGAAAAACTTAAAAAAAAATTTATATTGCCCTGAAAAAAACAAAAAAACGACAATTTTTTCCAGGCAATCCTTGTTGCAGTTATTTTTCTCTATAGTTAAAGAATTTAAGAAACAAATTGAATATCCTTGAAAAAAATCACGATTTTTTCCAGACACTCTTGACGGCAGCTGTCTTTGTCTAGGCAGTTGAAAAACTTAAAAAACTACTTAAATTGCCTTGAAAAAAAAATGACAAATTTTTCCAGGCAATCTTTGTTGCAGCTGTCTTTGTCTAGGCAGTTGAAAAACTTAAAAAACAAACTTAATTGCGTTAAAAAACAACAGAAAAATTACGATTTATTTCAGGCAGTCTTGGCTGCAGTTGTCTTTGTCTAGGCAGTTAAAGAATTTAAAAAAAAAAAACTAAATTGCCTTGAAGAAAATAGAAAAACGATAATTTTTTCCAGGCTGTCTTTGTTGCAGTTGTTTTTCTCCATACTTAGAAAATTTAAGAAAAAAATTGAATATCGTTGACAAAAAACAGAAAAATTACAATTTTTTTCAGGCAGTCTTTGTTGCAGTTTTCTAGGCAGTTCAAAAATTTCAAAAAAAAAACTTAAACTGCCTTGAATAAAACAAAAAAAAATTTTTCTCTCTCCAGATAGACAAATAATTTCTAATTCATTAATTACCCGGAAAAAGACAAAAATTTCGACTTTTTTTCCAGGCAGTTGATGCATTTAAAAAAAATTCTCATTTTCATGTTTTTTTTTTAAGACTATTCAAGTTTTTTGATTAAAATCTTCAACTGCCTGGAATTAAAACCAAATAAGGCAATTTTTTAAGCCTATTAACTTAATTGAACATCTACTTAATTTAACTCATTTCAGGCAATGGTAGTCAACTAGAAATTGTACATTTTGTTTGTTATTTAACTGCCTGGAAGAGAAATTTTAATTTTTGTCTTTTTCCAGGCAGTTCAATAGCAAACAAAAATTTTAATTATTCCAAAAGATAAAAAAAGTTTTTTCTTACTTTCCAAATAATCTACTTACTAAGATCCAAACCTTTACTGGGATTATTTGTTACTGGCAAATTTGTTTGTTAAGTGTACACTAAAAATATTAAAATGGCTCTTAGATCCAATTAAATTATGCAAGTATTTTGATAGAGTTAACGGGATTTTTCAAACTTTGCGAATTAATTCACTTTCAGAATTTAGTTCCTTGAATTTAAATTTTATTTAAGATAGGTACCCTTTTTTAACATTTTATGGTTTTCTGTTGGGCGCCAAAAATGTTACTTGAAATTGTTTCTTTTGCAGATTAATTATTGGTTAAATGTGCGCAATTTTTCAAGTTCAAACAAACATTTTCACATAAATTTATAAATTTTAAAAATAAACAATAACAATGTTAATAATGGTGTGCATAATGGTGAATGAGGGATCAGTATTTGGAACACAAAATAATCAGGAGGACATAAACAAAAATAAGACTTATAAAAAAAATACATCAGTACATTCAGTTGAACAAAATAAAAAGCTAGAACAGTTGCACCTATTTTTAGATAGTTTGCCTAAAATTGAAAGTCACTACTGCCGCAAAAAGTCAAACAAGTTATATCTAGAGGAAGATTTTAAATCAAAAACTGACGTATTTCAACTTTATAAAAACAAATGTCTAAACGAATATGTGCTGCTCTTGTCAATGAGTACTTTTCTAAAAGAGTTTGACGAAATGAATCTTGCATTGTTTAAACCTAGAAAGGATCAGTGCGATTTATGCTGTGGATACAAAATGAATCAGATTGACGAAAATGTTTATCAGAATCATATTTTAGCAAAAGGTCATGCTCGAAAGGAAAAAGACTTGGACAAGAAGAAAATACAAGATCAGTCTTTTTATTGCTTTACAATGGACGTACAGGCCGTCAAATTATGTTCTCAATTACAAGCAAGCTCCTTGTATTATAAAACAAAATTGCAGATACACAATTTAACCATCTACAACTTGTCAAGCCATGCATGCAAAAATTTCCTGTGGAATGAAACAGAAGGGGAACTATGCTGTTCAGTTTTTATAACCTGCATCATCAAACATCTGACATCAGCTTTGGAGGCAGACAAAAAACCTATTATTTTATACTCGGACAGTTGCGGTTATCAAAATAAAAATATCGGTCTGTCCAATGCATTGTCCTTTCTTGCAACAAACTTTAATATTGAGATTGAACAAAAATTTCTTGAGAAGGGTCACACTCAAATGAAGTGTGACTCTTCTCATAGCCTTATTGAGAGACGATTGAAGGGAAAAGATATTTTTCTACCAACAGACTACATTAATATTATAAAAGATGCCAGAAAAAACCCAATGCCTTTAGAAGTTGAATATTTAGACCACTCGTACTTTCTTAATTTTGACAACCCGAACTTGATGAGATATAACTCAATTCGCCCAGGAAAATCAAACCGTTAAAGGTGGCAGACTTAAGATGTCTAAAATATTTACCTTGGGGGGAAATCTTGTATAAAACTAAATACGTCGACCCGTATGCAATTTTACCACAAAGACAAAAAGGAATTAATTACCTTGGATGAATACGTACCCAGGTCCTTATACAGTAAAATGTTAGAAATTTCAAAGAAAAAATGGATGGATTTACAACAGTTAAAAAAAGTGATTCCAAAAGACACGCACTACTTTTACGACCTAATAAAATATTATGAAAAAACAGAAGTATCAAACAAGAAGGTAAACAATACAGAAGTACAAAAAAATAAAAGTTCCACAAGAAAGACTGATAAGGCTGTAAAAAAAAGTAAGGGAACAAAATAGTCATATTAGAGTTCCATTTTGTAAAGATTTGGATTAGTTTTTTAATATTTGTTTTCAATTAAACTTCTGTTTCCTAATTTTTTCTTTAAAAAAGTTTTGATAAGGAATAAAGTAAATTCGTTTTAAATATAATCGTTGTTTAATTTGTCTTAATCCACAATATTTACAATTTAGCTATCGTGCTAACATGACAACTACAAAGAAATATGTTGTATCCAATAAAGTCATAATATTATAATAAGACGTAACCCACTTATTGCCGCCAATTTAAAAAATAAGTGAAAAAAATCCTCATAATCTAAAACAAATAATAAAAAAAAAAGGTATTAAAAAAAACATTTTTTTCTTAAATACTTAAAAAATATACGGTTTTTTCCTTCTCCTCAAAAATTTGGGTTTTGTGGGATACATCCTATTAGAATATTGGTATCGATATATTTTATTTATTTTAATCTGAATCAACTTGAAATTGTGCATAAGTTAGGGCCAAATTAAATTGATAAATTAAAAAATATCGCAAAGATCCGTTTAAAAGTAATATGACTTTATATAAGCAAAAGCCCTTAAATTTAATCACAAACTTCTCAATTGGTAGTTTAACTATAGGCGATAATTAATCAAAATCAAATTGCAATTTCCCTAGGGGTGAACAACGTTCACAAAAACATCAATCGGAAAGTGCCGTGGTCTCTACACTACCTCTGACAGATAGGAAGATAACGATAATAATAATAATAGCGTAAATGTTGCCACTTGGAAGTCTGATGGACCCAACAAAATGCCATTTATCAAAACGGGACAGGTAGGCATGTCTTCTGCCTCGCTGTCAATTTCAGAACGTATTGCTTATCTTTAACTTACGGTACATTACGTTTCCATGTAAATCAGATTAAATTACCCCCCCAAGAAAGGACCAAAAATATGTGTTATATATGAAATAGAGTGATGGGTTTAAGATGCGTGGACGCTGAAGAAATTCTAAATAGTGATTTATCTCTAGAATTACAAAATTTTCTTGTTAAGGAATTACTCAAATGAATATGATATTATTGAACTTGGTATTTTAAGCAAGAAATGATTTATGTTTAGACTGCTTGCTGCTTTTGCACTTTTTAACTACCTGGTGCCAGTATTAAGGCAACTTTTCTTTACATATATCCGTGCATAATTTTAATGGATTTGTTTTTCATTAGTTAAAATTTTCCACGAATATTTTTTTTCTTGCTTATTTTCTTGAATAAGATAGTATGTTTAATTTGAATGCATATGGTGTGCATTATTTAGGATTTATTACAAAAAATTGTTTATTTAAATTACGAAAACGAGAACGTTTTTCTTTAAGATCTAATATACGTGCTTAAACACCATGCATAACTTAAATCGACATGATCCTTATTATTTTTAGCTAAAAAAATGTGATATGTCGTAAGAAAGTTTAGTGATTTCCTACTTTATTAGCAGTATTATTTGGTAACAGTATTTTTTGTGCTACGTTTGTAATTTTCCTTTGCAGACATCCTTATTATTACTTAAACTGACTAACCAGAACAATAAGATTAGCTATAAAAAATTGCTTGTTTAAGTTATAGGCAGACACATAATTCAAGATGATAGTATAATTAAAAAAAGTATTTGATAATTGACATATCTTTGATTTATCGGTCTTTTTATTATGACTTGAAAGATATTTTACTCAATTTCTTAGTTATGCATAACTTAAATGGACATGACTTCTATACACTAGAAAATTGTTGTTTACTAATAAAAAAACTTTTCTTTTTTCTTCATTTAGTACCATTTTCGCATAAAAAATAAGAAAAATGAATTGTTCCAAAACTAAAAAGCTTGCTAATCCCAAGCTGTCTACGTCCGTAATCTCTTTTAATTCTTCTTACAACGTTTAATTAAAGTAACTTTAGAATGGGATTAAAGCTTTTTAAGGTCTACTTAAAAGTTTCTTTGGTTTTCACGTTTAAAAAATTTATTTTTCTTGAAAGAAAAGATCTTGTTTTTTGTGCTTTTTTTTGTTAAAAGTATTTATCAGTCTCTTCCCATTTTGAGGATAAAACGGCAGGATAAATATTAATTCAGTTGATTAGTAGTTGTAAAACAGAGACTGACAGGATCGTTAATCTTGCGAAGAGTTACAATTTATTTATCAATCTGCCTGGGCAAAAACTACAGTGGAAACGCGTAACTTCTATACCAGACAGGGGCATTTGTTTTATAAATAGATTGATTACCGACGTGACGTAACAAAAAGTAATTTTCTGTTTTAATTTTCAAGTCAGTTTATTTACACTACATTAATTTTATAATGCCAAAGAGTTGCTTTGTACCGAATTAATTTATTAGAAATATATATCCCTAGATCTAATAAATATTTTTAATATTTTTCTGTAATAAATTTATATTTACTATTGAAAATATTTTAGCAATTGAACAAGAATAGGCTATATCTGAATAGAACCAAAAACCGGAAAAGAAACTAAAATATTTAATAAATTCTATATGCGTTGGATTCGTTGTTTAATATTTATTACTTTTCTTTCTTTTTTATTTCATTTTTTTAGAGAGAAAAATTTCGTTTTATGGTTTAGAAAAACAATATATTGTAACGAAATTCGGGAACACACTTTTATTGTCAACGTCAGAAACACTAACCTAACTCGCCTTGAGTGTCGTTTAATTGTTTCCAAGGTTTTGTTTTTGTTATTGTTTTCCAAGAACAGTTTCGAAATATTTAGAATTATCTTAATTGTTTCTGCCCAAAGAGACCAATAATTTTAGGAGAATACTGACAGTCAAAGCAAGCAAGTATACAAATTCTCGAAAATTAGAACTACAGGGTTTTACAATAATATAACCTAAATAACTTAAATTGGGGCCAAAATGGGGCTCTCGAACAAGATGAACTACTTAAAAACTAAACACTATAGATAAAAATAATAAACCAAACGTAAGTAGAACTCTAAAGAAACCTTACGAATCAACTTTAACTACAGAATACTAATAAAATTGTACAAAAACTAGGAGAATAATTAACGTATTTACATTTTCATAATACTGCTTCCCTCGCAAGTTTGATCGTCCCGATCAAACATGGGACCACCTGAGTCATGATAGGGCGCTAACCGGACGATGTTTACAATTTTCATCTTCGTTGTCGGATGTCGCTGGATACGGTACACCACGTCGTTGATTCTGGTGACCACATTGAATGAACCTTCCCAATCCTTCTGGAGCTTTGGTGACTTGCCCTTCGTCCTCCGTGGATTGTATAACCAGACTTTATCCCCAGGATTAAAACCGGTAGAATTTGACTTTATGTCATAACGTGATTTCATTCTGTTACTTTCTAGATGAAGTTTATCCCGTGCTTGTTCGTGAACAATTTGTAAACGCTCTTGTAAATGGTCGACGTACTCCTCAAGGGTTTCAGACTTATGGGGTCTTCCAGTAATAATGTCCAAAGGTAAACGAAGTTCATCACCGTAGACAACTTTTGCCGGGCTTTTTCCAGTTGACTTGTGCATAGAAGAACGATATGCCAATAGGAATGGTTGTATACAGGTATCCCAGTCGGTTTGCTTAGAGTTTACCACCATCCTCAAATAGGTTTCAAATGTGCGGTTAAATCTTTCAACCATTCCATCAGACTGAGGGTGTAGTGGGGTTGTACGGGTCTTATTGATTCCCAGCAACTGGCATACTTGTTGGAATATTTGTGAGTCAAAGTTCCTGCCTTGGTCTGAATGTATCTCTCTGGGTACACCAAATCGACAAATCCAGTTCTGGAACAGCACTTCAGCTACTGTCATTGCTTCTTGGTTTGGAATCGGATAAACCTCGGGCCACTTACTAAAGTAATCCACAGCAACAAGAACATATCGGTTTCCGGAGCTACTAGTAGGAAAGGGTCCTGCTACGTCTATGGCAATTCGTTCAAAGGGTGCACCAACAAGATACTGCATCATCTTTCCTCTTGTCCGGGTTCTTGGGCCCTTGCTTGACGAACACTGCTCACACTGTCAGCACCAGCGTTCAACATCTTGATAACTGTTCAGCCAGTAAAACCGTTGTCTCACTTTTGCCAAGGTCTTACTAACTCTAAAATGTCCTCCTCCGACACCGCCATGAACAGCTTCAAGAACTTCCGGAATCCGTTTTCGAGAAAGGACTGTCAGATATGTCTTTTCTTTTCCATCTACGCTTTCCCAGACTCTTTTTAACAATCCATCTATTATAACCAATGAATTCCATTGAGACCAATAAGCTTTTAGTTCTGGAGATTTGTCAGAAATGTCTCTCCATTCTGGTTTTGAAATTTCTTGAGGTTTCAGTTCGTAAATAAGACCAAATACTGGGTTATCACACTGATCTTGGATTAAACTAGCTACATCCCACTCTTTAGAACTGTGAAGGCCAATACGATTACAAGTAAATAACTCTGGATACTGTTTTGATTCCTTTTTAAAACAATGTTGACATGTTTCAATACAGGGTCTTCTCGATAAAGCATCGGCATTTTGGTGATATTTGCTTTTCCTATGTTCTATTGTAAAGTGATACTCTTGTAATCGTTGAAGCCACCTTGCTATTTGTCCTTCGGGGTTTTTAAACTGAAATAGCCATTTCAACGAAGCATGGTCGGTTCTAAGGATAAATCGTTGACCATACAAATATTTATGGAAATGTTCAATAGCTTTTACTGCTGCCAATAGCTCTCGTCTGGTGACGCAATAGTTTCTTTCTGGTTTTGATAACGTTTTACTGAAATAAGCTATCACTTGCTCGCCATCTTCATATTTTTGTGATAGAACGGCCCCAATTCCAACATTACTTTCATCGGTATCCAAAATAAAAGTTTGTCCAGGAATCGGATATGTTAAAATTGGAGATGTGCATATTGCTCTTTTTAACCGTTGAAATGATTCTTCACAGTCTGTTGACCAACTAAATACCATTTTGTCCTCCGTGAGATTATGTAGAGGCTTTGCAAGATTAGCGAAATTTCTTACAAATCTTCTGTAATAGGTATAAAGGGCCAGAAAGCTTCTTAACTGATGTTTGTCAGTGGGTCGTCGCCATTTTTCGATTGCCTCTTTTTTATCTGGATCAGTCTTGACACCTTTTTCTGATATTACATGACCAAGGTATCGAACTTGGCCTCTCGCAGTTTAACAAATACCTTTTGAATATTCTTCAAATGATCTTCAAATGTTTTCCCCAGTATGATGACGTCATCCAGATAAACTAAACATGATTCCCAAGTCATTCCACGTAAAACTGTTTCCATAAGTCTCTCAAAGGTAGCTGGAGCATTGCAGAGTCCAAAGGGCATTACTGTAAACTGCCAAAGTCCTATTCCAGTCGAGAATGCGGTCTTTTCCTTATCTTCTGGGTGCATCTTTACCTGCCAGTATCCACTCTTTAGATCGAGTGTTGAGAACCATTGTGAACCTGATAGCGTGTCCAGGTTGTCGTCAATTCTTGGTAGTGGATAAGTATCTTTCTTAGTAATATCATTCAGTCGCCGATAGTCTACACAAAATCTAGTGGATCCATCCTTTTTCTTCAGTAGCACAACTGGAGATGTCCAAGGACTCTGAGAAGGTTCTATCACTTCTTGTGTTTTCATTTTCTTTAAGCATTGAGAAAACTTCTCCTTTTTTAGCTATCGGAATTCTTCGAGGTGCTTGTTTAATCGGAACATTGTCTCCAGTGTTAATTCGATGCTGCACCAAATCAGTTCTTCCCAGGTCATTATCGTGCAAGAAAAACACATTTTGATTTTGTTTAAGAAAACGTCGCAATTTACTACACTGGTCCATGGTTAAGATGGCAGAAGATTGGCTGTTGGAATGTTGTTAAGCCAATGGTGACTGTAGCTTCATGCAATCCAAGAATCGGGATCCTTTTTCCATTTGCAGACTCCAGAATTAAATTGGGTGGTGCTGAAAGCCTACAGTGTGCTACGATGTTCGGCTTCACGATAGTATGACTTGATCCTGTATCCACTACCATCTCACATTCACGGCCGCATATTTTTCCCGGTACTACCAAGCTCTCTCCAGGATGTGGCAGCCGGTTTAATCTTATACGTGGGGCTTGGTAGCACCCAGCCAGCTTGAAGTTGAAGTTTTCCTTGGATCTCTTAAAGGCTTGGGGCATTGGCGTTTAAGGTGCCCCTCCTCATTGCAATTCCAGCATTGCAATGGTCTTTTAGGTTTCCTCGCTAATAATGATTCGTCTTATTGGTGTCTGCCTTCTAGTTGCTTGAAAAGCTGCCTCATACTCTAGTCCATGGGCCAAAGCTTCTCATATACTTTTATGATGAGCCATCCTTAGAGCGTGGTTAGTATCTGGATCTCGAACTCTGTCAATAAAACAATTTATAGAAATTTGTTCTCGGAATTCTGTTGGGGCTGAAGGGTAAGCCAGATTTACTAATCGAGCAACATCGGCCTCAAACTGTTGGAGTCCTTCCTCGGGTTGTTGTCTTCTAGATTTCAATTGAGCCTGGTACACTTGTTGTAGATGGGCTTCATCGTATCTCATCTCTAAGGTACGCACCAGTACGTCGAAATTGAGCTGATCCTCAGATGGCACCATTCTTAAAATTTCTGTAGCTTCTCCTCTAAGGCTTAGCTTAAGATTGTTTGCATTTTTTTCGTTATCCCAGCGATTTCCCCTAGCAGCGGCCTCAAATTGATTCAAATAGGTACTCCATGCTTTGCCGTCGAATCTTGGTGGCTTTACTTTTATCATTGTTTGCATTCCAGGATCGGGATGAAGAGGAGTCCGTTTTACTTTTATCTCTAGTTCTTGGATCTTTTTTTGTACTTGCCCCAATTCTTCTTTTACCGTTGCTTCAAAGTTAGTCATTAATTGTTTCTGATTCTTGTTTAAGTTGTAAAACTTGTTCCTCTTGTTTTCTGTCTCGTTCCTCATGCTCCTTTTTAATATTATCTTTTAAATTAAGTAAGCATCTTTCATGGTTCGAATCAGGTCTCCATTTTCCTTCTTCAGGTCAGATTTAATTGTCTTTAGTAAAT
Organism: Anthonomus grandis grandis; assembly: GCF_022605725.1. Lineage (NCBI taxonomy): Eukaryota > Metazoa > Arthropoda > Insecta > Coleoptera > Curculionidae > Anthonomus > Anthonomus grandis. The sequence continues at coordinate 4,764,079 of NC_065546.1, forward strand.
CTTCCTGTTTCTTGTCTCGGTCTTCTTGTTCTTCCCTCTGTTTGCGGTCTCGTTCTTCTTGTTTTACTTTTTACTTGTCAGACTTAATAGCAGCTCAGCTAACGAAATTCGGGAACACACTTTTATTGTCAAAAACACTAACCTAACTCGCCTTGACTGTCGTTTAATTATTTCCAAGATAAAAACTGACTAAACAATTAAAACTGAGTGAATTGTCACGAAGCGCGTCCTTTTTAAAACCCGATGGAACAGTTTCGAATTATTTAGAATTATCTTTATTGTTTTTGCCCAAAGAAACTAATAATTTTGGGAGAATACTGATAGTCAAAGCAAGCAAGTATACAAATTCTAGAAAATTAGAACTACAGGAATTTACAATAATATAACCTAAATTGGGGCCAAAATGGGGCTCTCGAACACTTAAAAACTAAAACACTATAGATAAAAATAATAAACTAAACGTAAGTAGAACCCTAAAGAAACCCTACGAATCAACTTTAATTACAGAATACTAATAAAATTGTACAAAAACTAGGAGAATAATTAACGTATTTACATTTTCATAATAATATCAAGGTTTTCTTTTTTTCACAATTCTCAGGTAAAGTAGATAAATTAGATTTACAGCGGAAAAGTTATAAACAAATATTTATTTTTGCTTTTAGTTTAGTTTGAATTTAAAGGTTTTTTGAAAAACTTTTCGTGCAATGTTTTCTGATCATAACAAAAAAAAAAGCTTTGAAAAATCAATACTAAAAAAAAACAGTTTTGGCTTTTTTGAAAATGACTTTACGAGGTTTTTTACTAAAATTTATCACAGTTTTACTAAAAACTTTTTCGCTTTATCTCGCATTTGTTACTCTAATGCCAATATTGAGGCGTTCTTAAAAATTTGTTAACCGTATTGGTTTTTTTATTTAATTTTTTCATTTTCTTGATCATTATTTACTTTACCTTATCAATTGTATTTTACTTAAAATTAAAAACCCTCGTTTAGACGACTTTTTTTTTAAATCCTTTCTTTATACATATATCGAAAAAGCTGATTTCTATTTAGGGTCAATAAAATAGATTTACAAAAAAATTAACTGTCTCAATAATATAAGCCTTGATTTAAGAATAATAGTTTTCACAACTATTAATTTTTAAATTTATTTTTAAAAATTAATAGTTACCGCGAAACAGTCTTTACGCGGTTTTTTAACTAAAAAAAACTTTTTTTTTCTAAAATTTTTTATAGTTTTACTTAAATCTTGTTTCCTTTCTTAGTTGTTTTTTTTTGTTTAATTTTATTTAGTTATATTTTCTATATGGAAAAAGTAAACTGGCCACAAGCTGCTGTCTGAAACATAAATAATTATTTTTTAAATTAAAGGAGATTTGTTTCCTAAAAGAAAATTAAACTCCACAATGGAAAAAAATTGTTGCATTACTTTTAATTATGATAAGAGGAAAAATGAATGAAGAATAAAAAAAGTGCTTTTAAACAGCTTGTATTTGTTAACTTTATTACAATGTTTCACGATATGTTAGAGCTTTCTGGAAAATTTATTAACTATTTCGATTTTATTATTTAATTTTTTCACAATGTATAACTTTCTCGTCATTTAAATCCTCATATGATCCTCTATTTCCAACTTGCCATTAATTATGACAAGTTCGAGTAGAGCGCTTAAAAATAATAAATAATCAAATTATAATTTTGTTGTAATTGGCAAGAAAATCTTCTAAAATCCCGGCTAATATTTGTATTGGAAATTCTCGAATTTCTGATTCAGCGATATTTTAAAGCCAAACATACATATAGCTCACGTAACTTTGATATATCTAAAGATATTAAATCTATGAAAATACCGCTTTATTCAAAATTTCATTTTCATCGTAATAGAGAAAATAAAATAAATCGACTACGTGTCGCTCTAAAACGCAAAACTGACGATATATCGTATGACAGCGTGGTTCAAATATGCGATATTACCAAAAAAAACTTGCATTTATAGGCGGCTTTGTCATCTGTGCATGATAGGAGCATTCATAAAATTATTTCGGGTGACAGGAAATGCCATTTCTACACATCTGTGTCAGATATATTAAAATAATACATGAAATTCATATAGGAATATATAAAGATTTAACAGGTAAATATACGTTTTGACATTGTTTGCATTTTTAAACCGTTTAGTTTAAGAGATTTATCGTATCTACGTGATAGATAAAATTATTCTTAAAAATGTTTCCTAGTTTTTAATTTGCTAAATCACTTTTGTGACCCTTCATTAAAAAAAATACTTAGAATGAGTGTATGAAAAAAGGTTAAATTTGTTGATACTATAAGAATTACATAAGCAAAATAAAAGTCGTGCATAACTTAAATGGTCACGATACTCACTATTTTATATATTCTTTGCTACGTCTTAAAGAAGCTGCATATATTTCTGCAAATTTTTTTTAGCTATGTAATAATATATACATGTTAAAAATAATAAACCATATGCTTTTTATACGGGGTAATGCTTTGGTTTTTGTTAAAAAAGTCGATGATATAAAAAAAGTATCTTAAAATTTTTTTAAGCGTTTATTTTAAGTTTAATACTCACAATATATAGAACAATAAGGGGTTCAACAATTAAAAAAAAAATGAGTTGCCACTATTTTGTTTTTTTTTACCGAATAACATTATAAACCTTGCGTTTGATTTCTATATTTTTAGAATTTTTTGCACTCTAATAAATGCCGAGAAGCCGCAAATCCTCAAAGATTTATGCAGATCCTTTTATTGATGGATGCTATCAAAGTCGGCACTATGGGCCATATATATCTTCCATTGACTGGTTTTCGGAAACAAGACCCGAAAGCGTCCGTAGGTTACTGATTTATTTGTGCGCCACCACTTGCGTCCTTACGTTTCAGACTGAATTCTATCAACGATCAATTTTCTTCTTTGTTGAAGGCGGCGGTCAGTCTTCAACACCTGTGAATTTTATTTATTTTTTTTTTCATAAGAAATATCACAATCCTATTCGTCTTATATTGATATACACCTTATGAATGGATATTCATAGACGCTGTTTATTTTAAAATCCTGATTATTAAAGTGTTAAATATGTTTGTTATATAAATTAATAAATATTAATCAAAATATTTGAATAATTGGACCGAATTGTTCGATTCTAATTTACTTCGCACATAATCTAGATTACTGACAATCTGGCTATACAGTGAACAATAGCGTAGTTACAGCAGTTGTCTGACGAGATGCACTCGAATAAATTGCTTTGTCTTGACAATGTTGCCTCAAAATTTACGGCGTCACAATGGCTCATCTTTATTTACCGGATTCAACTTTTACGTAAAGATCTCTTCAACCATTGATATACAATTGCCAGAATAATTAAGTTCGAAAACTAAAAAAATAATTTAATTAATAAATAGAAGTATCTTCGGAAATTTGTTAGTAAGAAAAAATAAATTTGCAGTTTAGAGATGTGGGTCGCACTAGAATTTAGAAATTCGATGTTTCGAAGACTTTTACTTATTTGTTTAATATAAAAAAAGTTGATAGGAATCGATAAAGTATTTAAGATCGTTGTCTTTATTTATAAGAATTACCTCCTTTAATAAGATATAAAACAGTTGGGTTATTTCCCAATATAGATCAGGTAGAAATTAATTAGTTACTTTAGTTTTTATCGTTTCCTAAATTTTGTAATGCATTGACAATATTGTAGGTTTAATATTAAATTGTAAGGAAATATTCTTTCTGCTTCATTAAAATAAATGATTTTTCATTATTCTTTTAAATAAATGGTAAAACAAGATAACCCTGCCTTTATGCCACGTTATATTCGTATACAAATGATGATACAAAAACAAAAATTAATCATATATTTTAAAGCTTTTTTTTAAATTTTTAAAACCAAACCTGATACTCTAATCACCATTTCCGGCAAGTCATTTCGCACTTTCAAAACATAGGAATGATAAATTTAACGATCTAACATTTTACGGCCATATCTGACATGAAACTGTAAAAGACAAATTATCGATAACGTTTGAATCCTGGGGATGATAAATTAAAGAGATTTTCTTTATGGTCCCCCGGGAACGGATGCGATTGTGTCGATGTTTAATTTATATATTTTTTAGCTAATAGTCGTTTAAGATGTCGATTAAAATTCTAGCACACATCTTTATCAATTTTTATATTGTGATAACGGGAGGTTTAATTATATTTTATTAAAACAACGTGTTTCTCTGATGTCTAAAATAAGTCTATATTTTAATTTAATAATTTTGTACAAAGAATCCAAAATTGCTTAGCTAAACTATTACACATAAAACAATTATTAATAAACATATTGTTACATTATTTGACATACTTCTGCAAATGAACTGGCATGAACCCTGACTAAGCTATTGACTAATATATGTAATTATAGTAACTTAAAATATTACGTATGTATTACGTAGTACTATATGATAAACTAAATTCTAAATAATATTATATAATTTAAAGCCTCTATTATTATACTACAATATATTCATTTAATTAATTTAATGGAATGATCCTTGAAAAGATATTTTATGGCCCGGGCTGCAATTATATTACTTAGTATTTCTAGAGGTTTTAAAAGTGTATGACCTATGTGGCATTTGAAGCTACAACAAACATGATTTACTATTAAACGTTCCACAATATTAGATTTTTCTGCAATGTATGTGACTCTTCTACCATAAAATATCTTCAAGACAAAATTTTGCAGCTGCAAAACATCGACAGAACTTGTCTAAAAAGGAACAATGAATTTAATGGAAATCGATGACATTTTGAGCAGTCATTTGAATGACTTCATGACTCTAATAGAAAACTACTCTGACAATAGATAAGAATTTTTATTCCACTATCACATAAATAAAGCAAGAAATTTTTTTTCTTTCATCTATATTTATGGACAACCATAACGAGTCAAAATTCATAACCACCACCAAACCAAAAAAGTCTATCTCAAGTCAAACCGACTTTTTAAAGTCAAAGTCAAAATATGCTTTATTTGTTTAAAATAATAAATTGTTATTTACAAAGCAATTAAAAATACCTATTTTATCTTTAAATAATAAACAGACGGCACTGAACAAATAAATAAAAAGTACAAAATAAGAAAACATACAAATAAAATTTTTGTCCGCAAATTCAACGTCACCCATTAAAATGCAAAAAAGAATAAAAATGAATACATACACATAATAAATAGAATAAATATATACAAATAACAAATAGGAATTAAAATAAAAATGAATTTTCATAAAATTCCCATAAAGAATAATATGCCTTCCCCACTAAGTGTGTACGCAGTCGCTGTCTAAATATATTAATTGACGTTGCCTCTTTAATGTTCCTTGGTAGGTGATTAAATACCTTTATTCCTTCATAGATGATAGATGCAATCTGCGTGAAGGTAGATGTAGGGATAGGCAGATGCAAGTTGTACCTAGGATTTTCTGCCACGAATTTATGACGATGTTTGTATGAGATGCTATCCACTTCCAGGATATTGTAGATGCTCGTGACGGTAAGAACACTCTCTTTGATAAATAGAGGTCTACAAGACTCTCTGGGTTTTGCCCTGGAAATGTAACAGAGAGCCCGTTTTTGCAGAATTAGGACTGGATTGACTGGATAAGATCATGGCTAGCATTTCCCCAGAAACAAATACCATACCTAATACGCGGCTCAATAAAAGCTAAATAAACAGATCTACCAACCGATGTATCAAGTTCCTCAGTTGTCAACCTTACTGCAAAACAGCCTGAAGATATCACCTTAGACATATTTTTATTTTTATATACATATTTTTATCTATGGTCAATCCAAGAAACCTGAAGAAGAAAAGATTCGAATCAAACCAGATCTTTAATTGTTGTTTGCAGAGAAGAGTGCAGAGACTACGCAGAGATTTGTCGTCAACAAATACAGTAAATTTTCCCTGAATGTCAAGGCTTGCTAAATCATTAACATAGATTAATAAGTTTAATTAATAAATGTAGATAAGGAAGAAATAACAAAAAATACTTTCTCAAAAAATTAATCCCCCACCCTGCAAAACCTCCATAAAATAAGAGTAGCATTATGTCATAATTTCCAAAACTTTCTCACCTTATACACACAAGCAGTTTGCACACTATGTAAAAAAAAAAACTAGAAACTACTGACTTTATTCAATGTTTTCAAATTTTCAGATTTTAAAGTAGTGGAGCAAAATGAAAACAACTTAAAGCTGCTAAGAAATTCAACTATGTGGCCGCAAGGTCCTGTGATAGATGTCCAGAAGATAAATTATGTAACGAATGACCATTCATTCATTTATTCATGTCACATACTTAAGCTATAGCATCACTGACAAATTCTGGTGAGGCCAAATTTGTGCAGATAGGTTCTGATAAAAAGGCTTTAGCTGCAAGTAAATTCCATGTGTGAGAAAATGTAAAATTTGCGCAAAAACATGCGAAGGACAGTGATGGACAATTTACGTGCCCGATGACGCCAACATCTGATACAGAAAATAGTCGCTACTTAATGGCTAGTCTAGGAATCCTTTCATTTTAAAATCTCTTAGGCTCTTCCTTTCCTTCCTACATAATTAACCTTTAAAAATACACATTTTAAAGGCCACACAAACATGAGCATTAAATGAATAATTGAATTCTTATGACTTCTAATAAAAATTAATGAGGGACTTCATAGCGGCCTGCACTCATTGCGAAAATTACTATCGCTACCATACGGTATTGGTTCTGGTGAAGGTAAAACCGATATCTCTGCCTTCAACTCAATCTTTTCGTCACAAAAACTCCTACGGCTTCAAAAAATTAGGGAAAGTCAAAGCAACAACTTTTTTAGTGGTTTCCCAACAAAAACTAAAAATGTTTAATAGTGAAGAAATAGTCCATACTTTCAGTAGAGTCGTAGGTTAAGTAAAATAAAAATCCTTCAGTCTTCCTCCACTTATTTATTAAACATTTAGTTAGCTTAAAATTCCCTACAGATTTCGGACACAGTGATGTCCATCATCAGGGGGTAAAAGGTTTAAAATTGGTAACAGGCATTATTTGATCACCATTATACCAGAGTAACTAGATTCAATAGAAGTAATTCATCTCATGGAGGTACTATGATATTGTCTACTAACAATGATATTTTTGGCGATAACAATAATTGATAATCTATTATCTGAAAAAATGTTTTAATTTTCTATTGTCTACCATGAGTATTATGACCTTTATATTGTTTGTATTTACGAACACCTGATGCTGATGTACATGAATTCTGTCAAAAATTACTGACCTTGCTAGAATTCCTGCCTTTAAAAAGTTAATTAATATTATGTGAATATCTTAATATTGATTTCCCTGGTGTGTGTGTGCTGCCTAAGTCTTTCATCACCTGAGTCTCTTAATAGTTATTTTGTAACTTGTATTTTGTTTCTTTGTAAATGTTGCAAAAGAGTCAATGAATACCATCTCCTTCCTATGGTCTACTTTTATAGCTCTATAATGTAAAATTTATACAGTTTCTTTTTTACCCCCGTAGTATTAGCAGAGCTTCGCAGTACAATAAATAACATTAGAAGCAATACATCATCTGGTACAAATAGGCTTACCCTAAAAATGTTTTCAAATCTGCCAGAATGCACCTTAAACCATCTTATAAATTTAATAGATAAGTTGGAAATTTTTTCAAGCATAAAGCAGGTGATAAAAAACAAGTTAATAATTATCATCCAATTGCACTCTTTCCTCATCGAACAATTTTCAAGAAAAGGCTTCTATCTTTTCTGTTTAAATAAAAAAATATTTACTCCCTATCGATTTGGATTCTTGAGTAACAATAACTATATTTTCCCTTTTTAGTATACAGGTATACTCTTGGCTTAAACAATGATCACCGGACAGCAACAATTTTCTGCTATTTCTCTAAAGCTTTCGATTGCGTAAATCATAATATCCTAATATAATATAATAGTTGTGCATAGTTTCTAAGGTCAGTAAAGTTATTATTGATATATTCATCGATACTAAAACCACTTTTAGCCACAAGATATTTTGTAATAGTACTTTAAACTTAAGAGGTAATATTCTATTTTGAGTGGCAATTTTCTTATAAAACATGGGACCATAAAAAGATTCTATGAAATTCGGTATGGATATTAGTGTTGTTTCTAATGAAATATGCAAAGTACATCTTTAAAAGTTTCATAGTTAATGATATGGTCCATGACTTGCCATAGATATATAAACATCAGTTACAATATTGAGTCTTGAGAAATACATTCTACACTTCGTCCTATAGTCCAGGTTTTCAAGGATCCTAATGGCCTTTCTCTGATATCTATATCTTTTATTCTAAGAAAGATAACCAGTGCATTGCTAACATTAGCCAAATCTAAATTACGAGTAGATATCTGCATTTATATTTAATTGGTGAGAATAAAATTAATCTGAAACCTTTGATTATGTCTCCTGTAGATTCATGTGTAAATCACCAAGTGCAAATGCCTTTTTTGTTTAGGTGTGAATAAGATCATTTATGTATATCAAAAAAAGCACTGATCCTTGAGAAACCCCAAATTTTAATTCCGCAAAATCAGATTGTGAGCCATTCAAATTAATTATTTGAGATCTGCCAGAGAGATAGGATTCTATTAATTTTATGCTACAGCTCGAAATGTTGTAATATCTTTATTTTATTACAAGGGTTTTAAAAGAGACACAATTGAAAGCTTTGCTCAAATCGCAAAATGTGACTTCAGTGAATTCCCCTTTTTTTTTATTTAAGACCCTCATTTATTATTTCTATAAAATGGTTAATTGCTATTGTTGTTGACTTAGCACTTCTAAAACCTCTTTACTGCTAAAAAAACCATTGGATTCAAAGAAAACTATAATTCTAAATTTTAGGGCTTTTTCAAAGATTTTCGAGAAGATAAAGACTATTGACATAAATCTATAGTAAGTCAGGTCATTGCGAGGGCCTTTTTTATAAATAGGTGTAACTCTAGAGATTTTAGGGACAGTGGAAAAAACGGAGTCACCTAGACACAAATTAAGAAGCTTTACTAATGGATATGTAATGATATTTACAATATGTTTAATAAACTTAGTATTCATTTCATAAAAATCACGACCGTTTTTGTTTTTTAATGATTTGATTAGGTCACACAGCTCAATGAAAGATATTTCGGTAAATGTGAATTTATTATCTGGGTGTGTATCAGCTGGGTGTATAACAGTGTAAGTGTAGATCAGCTATGTATTTCTTTTTTATCTTAATGACAGAAGTCAACTTGTTAGTGTTAATATGACGACGTCTTCTTGTAAGTTGATAGAATGTGGGGTGCCTCAAGATTCAGTCTTAGGCTATATTTTGTTTTTACTGTTTCTAAGTAATATCGCTAGTCTAGATATTAGCGATAAAATCTGTCTTGTCTTACAAAAATACGTTAGAGTCTTTTGTACTTCATGACACCAGTTTAGATGTCGTTGATTCTGTGAGGTTTTTGCGATTTATGGTAAACTTCTATAAAAGTCTTTAAAAATGGGACTTGCACATCGATGCCTTATCCAATAAATTTTACATGTAATGCATTTAGATCAGTTTCCAGGGAATTAAATTTAGTAACGCCTAGATCAGTATATTACGCCGTTTTTGAGTCGCATTTTCGATATGTCTTCCATTCTGGGGTACGTGTTGTGCGACTCAATTTTAGTGCATTTTTAAACTATAAAAGAGAGCTGTTCGTTATTCATTGATACTAAATAGTAGAACTTCCTATCAAAAGAATTTTGCTTAAAATATAAAATATTATCTTCTCCTTCTTTATTCATATTTCGTAATTCTTTAAGATCACGCTTGCTGCCGAGAGTATTATATATAGTGAACCATTTTTTAATTAAATAATATTAGAAGGTTATATATGTATATTCATTTATCTTTAAACTTTTTATTTTTTCTTACTTTTTTATTTCCTTTTTATTTTTTGTGCTATATCTACTATACTTACATATTGCGACTTAATATTTATAAATATTTATATTTTATGTTTTCTGTATTGTGATCTTTTGTTTATTTTTTGCACGTTTTTTATTATATAATTTGTCTAGTCTATATAATTTGTAATTTTTTTGTTTTGACAAGAAAGCAGAATATTATTATTAAATACATAATATTTTTATTATGCTGTAAGCAAATTTTAAAAGGTAATGAAAGAACATTATATTTTTATTTTTATATATCGGTTTTAAAATATATAGAAAAAAATAAAATGAGAAATTTTCGAAAATATGCATGTATGAATTTTCCTACAATAATGGTCATAAAAGTCCAGGCCGCATCTCCTGGAGTCTCACTACTACACTTCTAAATTTTAATAAATGCCCCTGTACCCTTTTTTGCTTAATAAAATATTATATTGCCTTAAAAAAACCTTTTCTCCGTAAATATTTAAGCACCGCTTTCAATGTTTCTTATGTCCTAAAGGCACATTACTCGAAACGGTCGATTCCAATTCCTGCCACACTGTATAAGTGACCCAATATTTTTGCACGTCTTCCTCTCGAAGGCCGCTTTATTTAAGCAATCAATTTGACAAAGCCAATAAAAATAAAGAAGAGACAAGGCAAACGTGGCAGAAAAATAAAATCTTTGGTTCCGACAACGTGACAACACTACACAACATTGTGCGATTTTTTTTCGAAGTTCTATCCGAGATTTGAGCCCGTAAATGGCCATTATAAACAGTTAAATACGTCTGTTAAGAAAAACTTCTTACGTAGTTTATTTAGTTACAATTAAAAAAATATATTAATTTTTAAGAATAAGAATAAACTAAATACGGCAAATTTAAATGACATTAATATATTAATAAATAATGAAAAAATTGATTACAAAAAAGATATTAAATATTTAGGAATTAACTTGGGTCCAAATCTTAATTTTTATTCACATGTTGATACGCACAAGACGCAAAATTTCTCGAAAAATTAGTTTTTTTTGCCAATAGATACCATGTTAAACATTATGTCTGTAAAAGAAAAAAAAATATTTAACACTTTTATGTTTACATTTAAAATTAAAAATAAATTGCTTTCTAAATAAATTTGTGAAAAAACAAGACTATTTAGTGACATGCACAATTATAGTACTAGACAACATGAAGATTTTATAATAACAGGCGCATTTACTTCTGAACGATTGACAAATAATATTCTTCGAAAAGGTTTGCAATTCTTTAATGAAATTCCAACTAATTTATAAAATTGTAACAATTTAAACATATTTAAAATAAATTTAAAGCGTCATATATTTTCCTTCCCATAAAGGGATTAAGACTGATTTTTAAAATTTATGTATCTAGAAATTTGATATTAAGCATTTTAATTCAATTTGTCCTTTATATCGTATTATGTGTTTATAGTACCATAGTAAATTTATATATTATTACTAATAGTTTTCAGTTGGTTGTACTTTAAAAAACAGGGTATGCGGTATTATTGCGAACGTAAGTGTGAAACTTTTTGTGCAGAGTATTATAATTATTTTTTGGCTTTTATATGTAGCTGTTATGCTAATAAAAACAAATTAATATTATTATTATTACCTTTTATTCTTAATGATACGTTATACTGAGTTGAGAACATTTGTATGAGTTTGAATTCTCCATAATTTTTTTGAACTAATTAATGAAAATATTGGTGGTTTACTCTAAGAATAGAATTTACGAACAATAGATACACATAAGTAATTTATTTATGCGTATCTCTGTTGCATAATTTTAAGAGAATGGAGTTCCAAGCGAATAAGTTGCTGCATAAATTATTCAAATACATGTGTGTTTGCTTGCATAACTCAAATAGGTACGATACACCCTTGTTTAGGTGAGATATAAATCTGCTAAATAAGCGTGTACGTTTCTGTAAAATTTATAGCTATATTATGATCGGAGTATTTATTATATTTTTGAAGTTTTAACAGTGGATCTTGGCTATTCTCATCAGTCATTAGGAGTTTTTTAAATTTTTCTAATTTTATATAATAGATTTATTCGAATATTTTTGTAATTTATAAGTAAGGCAAAGCCTATAATCTTAAAGTTCATATACATTTTTTATAGTTTCATTTAGGAATTAAGTCTTCCAAAAAAATTCAATGAATAATACCTAATTTATTTTCATTAACGTCAATTAAAATTTTCAAACCAACGTTAGGTTGTATTCAAGGATTTTTTGAACTCACATTTTGTTTCTCAATTTTCAACAACTTTTTTCAATTTTTATTTTCGTCTATTTAGTTTAATTCAGTGATACTTCCAAATGACTCCATTATTTTGCCTCATAACGATAAACAGTTTCTTCAGTTTCCTCCCCTGCGTCACTTCAATTACACCTAAGAATAACATTATTGCTAACCCGACCCTATTTAAGCATACTCATGAATTGCCGTCTCAAGACCTAAACCTCATTTTAGGGGCTAAATCTCTTAAAGCTTCTCGTTTCCCAAACGTTTATAGATTCTTAGGTTGAAATTTAGTTTTCACTCCACCGCCACGCCACGCTCCTGCTACTATCGCTTCGCACTACTTCAGTAAACATTTATTTCAGTCTGAGTTTGTCTTCGGTATAATTCATGTTGAAACCCGTCTCGCTTTCTTGCGGCTGAATTTATAAAGCTCGATATCATTAAAAATGCTGCTGATGTGAATGGATTTAAGCTGAAATTCAAAATTATCCTTATTTTTTTTTCAGAGACCTTGAAGGTATATAATGTAAGACGTGAATTTATTCTACTTATTATATTTTATCTGGTTTTTGTCGATCATTAAAGATTAATAAAAAAGGCAACGATAACCGATCGGAATGTTAAGGGCTGACATGTAAAGATAGGGACGAGCCTCTGAGAATCTTTAAGTTTTATGATTTTAAGAGGTTTTTCGGAGTTAACAAAATAAACAGAAATAGCACTTACTAGTACTTATGCGGGTGAAAAGGTCACCTCGGAGAAAATTATAATGGTGGGATGTTGGTATGTACAAGTTTTCAAAAACATAGGCGATGATAGATGTTTACCAGAATTCTTTTAAGGGATGTTTCTAAAATGATCCTTTTTAGAATTCAGTTCGACGGTAATTTTAATCGAAAAGAGTCGCGCAGCAGTACCCACTTGTTCTCCCGTAACTTGTCTCTGTAATCAAACCTGTCAAATTACAAAGGTGAGAGTTTTCACTGAGCATTGTTTTACCTTATGTTTTTCCCACTATTTAAATCATTATCAGTATAAAGAAAGTAATATTTAAATGCGCATCCTTCCGTGCTAGGTGTAGTGACTTGATACCTTGGTACGTAAAACAACGCTAGCTAGTGTAAGTAGGTGTGTGGCACTAGTGCAACCTAGAGTGTTGTGACACCTGGGATTATTTTGTAGACTGTGTAATTGGCCATTACATCAGTGTGTTGTTTTATGGAGTGCTTGCTAGCACTATCCCATCAACTCGATTTCTAATGCTGGACATCAGTTTTTGTTCTGCCTGGATTGGAGAACAACTCTTTAACAAGGTCTACTGATGTCTATAATTTGAAGGATGTTGGTCTTATTGATAGTTTTATGGTATTGTGTACAGGTGCTATAAACCTGAAATGGCCTTGTGTAAACTTATTTTACTTTTATTTAACAATCACAATAACTAGGGTAAAATATTTGCTCACAGGTACCTTTTACTTTTTAGGTATGTAGTATCGTATCATTTCATATTAATGATCTCGAATCCTGACGTAAGCAATACATCTATAGTCTGTCTTCTTACACGCTCCAAATATGCACCACAAGTTACTGTAAGTACATTTATCGTTTTGCTACTGTTTAAAAGTTTACTGTTTACAAGTTTATTGTTGTAATACATCCTGACAATATATTGTACATGTATTAAAATCAAATAGAAATAACTGTAAGTATTATAATACGCCCTCTCAAGAATTTAGGTCCTGACAATAATTTATAGAAAATATCACAAAGTAGAAGAATTTTGTTTTAAATTTTCATTATATTTGACAAATTAATAAATCAATAACATTTCATCAATAAATCCTTAATTCTTATTTTTTTTAAATTGACTTTAATTAAAAATCGTATAATAATATACAACTAGAGCTTTCGAAATGAGGAAAATGCACTTTATGAAATTAAAAATCTCATACTTTAATTGGTGAGAACTTTTCAAAATAAAAAAATTATTAAAAAATATTAAATATATTAAATAAAAGCAAATTAGAAATTACTATCAAAAAATAGTTAAATATTCAAATAACATAAATCTTATAACTTCTATGGACTAAAAAATGCAGATCTTGAGGATAAATTGTGAATTTTAAAGTATTTTAATTTATTTTTTAATGTTATAATTTCTCTCTAGCCTAAAAAAAATTATTATTAAAATTAAAGAAAAATTTAAAAATAATATTAAATTAAGTGTAAAAAAGTTGTAGAGGGAAGGTTTTTAATTTGATAGATTTATAAAAGTAATACATCCAAGATGAAGAATTACATTTTAAAAGTTTTTCAATTTAAAAGAATAAAATATAAATTTTGAAGAAAATACTTATTTTTTTAAATAAATAACAAATAAAATTAATTAAAAAATCTTTAAAAACTTGCAATGTAAAAAATTATTTTTATTTAAATTAAATTAAATAAAACTAATACAGAAAATTAAGTAGTAAATAAATCTTTGAATTTTTTTTTATTTAAAAAAAAATCGATAAATAGAGAATTAAAATACAAAAATCTCATTTATTATTCTTAAAGAGACCAACACAAAGTCGCTACACGTGTTTTTAAAGGCCTGATGATGCTCTAACTAGAGCGAAAGACGTGCATCCTGTGATTATATATTGTGAGACCGTGACTTTGTATTTTCTTTGTTTTCGTCAAGAGAATTAAAATAACAAAATAACTCTTATATTTAAATACTTTAATTTAATTTATTAATTGAATACATTTTTTAATCAGAATTAACATATTCGGAAACAAGTAGATTTAAAAAACACAATTTATATTTTTTAGAAAATATAGATTGTGTTTTTAAAAAAAATGTATAATTTTTGTAATTAATTATAAATTAAGTAGTCTAAAAAAAATATTTATTAGAGATAAAAAAACTTAAGAATAATATTTTTTTTGAAAATTTGTTGAGAGGTTTTTGCAAAATAATAAATAAAACCTTTTTAAATTTTAATAATCTTACTACATTTTAAAAACTAGTGCAGAAATATATAAAAGTTCTGTTTTTTAAAATTGAACACCCACACACACACATTTTTTGATTCTACATCGTAAATAAAGGCAGGTTTTATTAAGTCCTATGATACTCAAATTACGAGAGGGTTTTACCACTAACCAAAACTCTTTATTTTTACTCTCGACACGTGTTTCGCTAACGATGTTAGCATCTTCGGGAGAAGACTAATAAACTATACTAAAACTACTTATAAATGGCCTTATATACTAATGATGTAACCGAATGATCCGATGATGGCCGAACTTGCTTTGAGCCTGCTTAAGATTTAGCACTAACTGAACTATATAATTGACTATAAGAGATTAGACCTTTATCCCTGTTAAGAATCTTTATTTGATTTATGAATATTACTTAACTTTCGTAAGCATCTAATTTTCTATTGTTATTACCTGGCTTGAGTAATTTTAAGTTATCTACCCTTACAAAGTGACCAGTATTTAAAAAATATTCAACCACATTTGACTTTTCAACTCTTCCATATTTTACATGTTTCACATATTTATCTTCTGGTTCGTCCTATGTATATTTTATTGCAATCCTTTCAATTAATCTCATAGATCCCGGACTTTTCATTGTTCTTAATTTTATCTTTTGGTTTTCCTAAAAGATTTCGTATTTGGCCGAACCTTGATAGACCATTCTTAGACCTAAGTCTTTGAAAACCCTATCAAAGCCTCTCGTCAAGATAGGATTATATGGTATTGCAACGAAAGTTTGCTTATTTTTATCTTTTTGAAATGTGTTAAAGTTTTTATATTTTCTAATCGGCTTATCAATAATCGTATCGTCATAACCATTGACCCTAGCAATTGCTTTAATTGTTGGTTTTTTTTTTAATTCAATCTGCTATTACTTAGAAGAAATGATTATATGGTAAACGATGTACCAAGAAATTCATGGTAGCCATTTTATGTTGAAAACAATAGTTAGAGTCGCTAGTTACGTATCTAAAAGTATTTGTTTCTTTTCTACAAAATTAACAAACAGAGAGAAAATTTCAATGATAAATTTCTTAACACGCGTTTTCTCTTTTGTAACATATTTGTACTGAGGACCACTAAATTATGAAATTTAACAATGAAGGTCTTTCTATACCTAAACTTTCATATTTTTATTAAAATTACATTTATTTAAAATACATATTGATTTTTTACTATTTATTCAATACTAACCGAGTGTCGTTTAAACAACCCTGTATACGAACTCTATTACTAAGGTATATCGATAGTGTTTCTACAGACGAGAGTGACTTTAATATCTAATATAGATTAAAGCATCAAAGGCTTTTTCGTACTCCACCAATATGACAAGTGTTTTATTATAATCAATGGACTGTAATATTCTTTAGGACTTGGTGATGATCGTTTATACCATAGCCTGGTCAAAATCCATCCAGTTTCGTTTTTAATCTATTGACAATGATTTGAGTAAATGCTTGCATATGTAAAACAGCAGACTAACAGGACTATAATAGCCTTTTTATATACAGGTCCGGCAAAATTATTTCTCACATTTTAATCTTTAATAAAAACGCCATAGTAAATGCTATTTATCTTTTATTTTTACGCCATTTGTTTTTATTAACTTTTGACAATTACAGAGTTGATGTGGCGACCATTTTTTTCGGTACACGTTTGAAGCTGATTTCTGAAAGTTTCCATCACTCGAGCAGTAATTTGCGGCGATATTCCTGTAATTCCTTGGTGTGTTGCTGTTTTCATCTCGTCAATGGTTCGGGGACTACATTGAAAAACTTTTGCTAGAGTCTATTTAACTACTTTTGAGCTTTTATCTTCTTCGATTGTTCTGGTAACCATTTCATTATTGAATGATCAAATATCTTTACGCATGCTTTCTTCAGTTTTATGTTTACATCGTATTTACTCTACAATTATCTCCTCTTCTTCATTAAGTTTTTGTTTCACCTAGTGCTCTATAGGTTAATACTTGCACAAATTGTTTTCTTTATTAGCTGTTCATTCATGACATTTCGAAAGATGTCTGCGTTATTGGGTGAAATCCATTTCTTGTTATTTGTCTTCCTTATCTTCATTCGTTCTTTCTTAAGGTTGATGAATATTTTTGTTCTTATTATCCTTATAATTGCAATGTTAAAAAACAATTTTTCAGGAAAAAACTTAAAAAGTTTCTAATATAAAAATCAACTTTTGTATTAAAATTCCTCTTTAATGAGGGTTTTATTATTAAAGTGCAGTGTTGTAACAATACAAACATGACATGCCCGTGTTGCTGTAAAACAGATTCGACTACGAGCTCATTAATTTACAAAAGTGGGTCTTGGCCCGGCAACTGCCATAATGATGTCATTGTTAAGCCCGGTATTGCTGGTTGTCAGTTATACAGACTTCGGCCAAAATAAAATTAGCGACGAAACAATCGAACCGAAATCAAATGCGACGGCAATAAGCATTAATTTTCAATTGCAGCTGATTGAATGCCTCACAAATACCTAGGAATAACAGGCTTAATTTTGTGAAATAAAATCGGATCGGCGCAGTTTTGATATTCCCCGAATGTCGCACGTAAAAATGTTAAAAAATGCTTTTTCTAATCTTCTTTTTATTGATTTATATAATTATAAAATAATATTCCTAATACTTGAAAATTTTGTTTTGTTTTAACCATACTTTTGAGCCTTAATGTCAATCATATCCTGTTTCTAAAAGCTCTATAGAGTTAAATTTTACAAATTGTTTTAGATTTAAATTGTAAACTGACGTAGATTTTAAATACATTTTAACTAATTTTAATTAGAGAGTGTTTCATTACTGAAGCATTTTTTAGTGAACGGAAGTTTATATTAATAGTAGTATATTTACTTGGGTAGCATTTTTTTAAGGTAAACAGTATACTCCCTACAATGAAAGCTACCACGGAAAGTCAAATAGCAAAAGAATAGTTTTTTCGGCGTAAGACGAAAATCAGAACAGGTAAGGATAGTACATGCCGACACGTGTTTCTACTTTTGGGCTTCTTCAGGACAGAGCAATCCAGAAGAAAAAGTAAAGAAAGAAAAATAATCGTAAGGGATCATGAACATGAGCAAACAACCAATTTGAGCTTTATGATTCTCACTGCTTTATCTTGTTTGGTGTCACAGTGAGTACACCAAATAAGGATGTGTTCGAAAAAAAATGCTCGGACACGTTAGTTTTTATTTTTTGATATTAATTTATGTATACAAGGTGGACCAAAAATGAGCTACAACTATCAACTTAATTTCTTTAAATAGAAACACCAATTTTTTATTTTATTTTTTAGTTCTGTATAAAATTTTAAGTATATTTTGATTACCATGTCCTATACCTAACCTCAATATTTATTAAGAAATTTGCAGTTAAATTTTTTATAAACAACCATGAATTTTTGGAACAGTTTATAAAAAAAAACACAACAAAAAAATTAAAATAAATGTTCAGATTGTTGACCATTAACTTCCTGACAGTAAGCAAGTTGATATTCAGATTCTTGTAATACTTTACTTATTGTTGTATTTCGGCTCTAATTCTATTTTTTAATTCTTCTAAACTTATCTATTATAAGTTTATCAAATTAATCTTTATATTTTAGATAACCCCATAGATAAAAATCCAATGGGGTTAAATCTGGCGACCTAGTTGGCCATTCAATAAAACCCCCCCTTCCAATCCATCTATTTGGGAAAATGTTGGTAAGGTAATCTCGTACTCTTCGCGAATAGTGTAGGGGGGGCGCCATCGTGTTGGAACCATATCGAATCTGTCGGTATAAATGAGTTTTTACCATTTGGATAAAGTGCAATTAAACTAAGGACTATCTGATTTTAAAGCAACTCTAAATATTTTTCAGAGGTAGGTGCGCCCTCCATAAAATAGAGACCCACAATTGACGTGCCCACAATTCCTGCCCATACGTTTAACTTTTTGGGAAATTGTCTGTGACTTTCCATACTCCAGTATGGAATTTCTGGTGCCCAATAACGAAAATATTGCCTATTTACAGAACCATTTAAAAACAAAACTTGCTTCGTCGAAAAAAACAATTTTACTTAAAAATTGTGGGTTTGTATTACATTTATTCATCATTAATTCGCAAAACTCTATTTTGCGGATGTGATCATTGTTAATAAGCTCCTAAATTAAATGAATTTTATATGGACGCCATTTATTCCTATGCAAATATTTAGACACATGATTTACTAACCGACTGATCTGCAGCAACTTGTCGGGTTGATTTATGTGGATTTTCTTGTAAATCCAGCAAAATATCTAATTGTTTGTTTTCTGGAAGCGTGGGACGGTCCAGGTTATATTTGTCTCTAACATGACCAACATCTCGAAACTTTCTTTGCTTACTACCGAACGTGTAATAGGCCTCTCCGGGTACTTATTGTTAAACAACATTTCATTTTTATTGTTCGAGTCTTGTCGCCATATCCTATTATCATCAAAATTTCAATTCTTTCTTTTTTAGTTAAACGCGCCATACTTGTAAACTTTGCAACTGCACTTGACATTTGCTCACATTTACGTAAAGTAATACATACTGTTTCCATGCGATTAAATGATGACAAGGTGTTAACAATCAAATATACCTATTGAAAAACTATAAAAAAACATGTTTGAATATGCTTAAAACACCCAAACAGTTGCAATTTTATTAATAATTTTAGTATTAGGTATAAGACATGGTATACAAAATGTAAAAACTGAGGTTATATCGGGAAATAAAACTCACAGGTCCAGTGTTTACAAGCGACTTACTTTATTATTACTCATCCTTTGACAGTATGGTTGACATAAGAGTGACACATATTAAGACAAGTTCACATACAATATGTAACGTACCGTAAGTTGCTACATGCATTAAAAACATTTAAAGCATAATATTCAATACTCCCATCTGTGTAAATGTTTTCCAAATGTCAGTAAATACTAACCTAGCACTTAACAATTCCCAACTTATCTAAAAATCTATAATGCTTTTGAGAATTTAAACCTTTAGTCAATAGTTCAGCGAGCATATCAGCTGTCGGTAAATATTTCAACACTATTAAGTTATCAGCAATTAGCTCTCGAATAAAATGATGCCCAACATCAATGCGTTTCGATCTTTTATGCAAACTTGGATTTACAGCCAGCCTATGTGCATTTTGATTATTATTATAGAGAATTACCCCTTTCGATTCTAACATAAGCTGCTAAATGCGGACTAAATTCCTTAAATATATGGCTTCCTTAGATGCTTCCGAGATAGATATATATTTAGCCTCCATCCTGCTCAACGCAACTGTCTTTTGCTTTCTACTTTCCAATGACACAATAGGACTAGAAAGTTCAAAGCAAAATCCAGTATATGACTTTCTGTCAACTAAACCATTACCCCAATCAGCATCAACAAAACCTAGCAAATCTTGATTATCATTATAATATTTTAATCCATAAGATTTCGTACCTTGCAAATATTTTAACAAACGTTTAGCCTGTTTCCAATAAATCTCGTGATAACAATTGTTAAACTGACTTAAATAACTCATCGTAAAAGCAATATCAGGCCTAGTCAGTCTACCCATAGCTGCTGATATGGTAACCTTTCAACAGAAACATTATCCTTAACTAAATTAACATTTGGTACAATAGGTGTTGACACCTCTTTACAGGTACTCCTATTGAATCTCTTTAACAACTGTTCAATATACCTCTCTTGATGTATAAAAATCTCATTTTTATCCCTATTTATGGCAACTCTCATTCCTAAACATTGTTTTAGCTCTCCTAGATCTTTAATCTTAAAATTAGAAGCTAACTCACATTTTAAAAATTCTGTTTCTTTCTTAGAATTACCAAAAATGAAAAAAGTCGTCAACATAAAGCGCAATTACAATCATTCTGTCATCTTCACGTTTAAAGAATAAACAAAGTTCAAATTCTGATTTCTTGTAATTTAAATTTTGCAACAAAACCTCAACCTTTTTATACCAAACTCTTGAGGATTGCTTCAATCTATAGATTGCCTTATTTAACTTTAATACCTTATCAGAATTTGACACTTTTTGGCCTTTTGGCAACTTCATGAAAACATTTTCCTTCAGCTGTCCATTTAAAAATGCCGTTGTGACATCTAAATGACAAACTTCAAAATTAAGCTTCACAGACAAAGCCAACAACAATCTTAGAGTTGAGTGTCTGACAATTGGAGAAAAAGTTTCTTCAAAATCAATTCCATACCTTTGAGTATATCCTTTGGCCACCAACCTGGATCTATATATCACATTTTTGTCAGCATCATGCTTCCTTTTAAATACCCACTTACACTCTACTACACTACCATTTTCTGGAGCATTCACCAAATCCCATGCTTTGTTCTCAGTAAAAGAATCTAGCTCTTTCTGTGTCGCCTCCAACCAACAAAAACGCTCAGGTCTGGATACCGCTTCCTCGAACGTCACAGGATCATCTAAATCTGGATTCTCACCTATCAGGTAAGTCACATAGTCACTGTAAGTTTTTACCTTAGGTATTCTGCTTGATCTTCTTGCCTCCGCAGGTGTGTCTTCCCCTCTCACTGGTAAATTGACTTCATCAGGTAAGTATTACTCATAAGATTTATTTTCGCGAACATCAGTTAAACTGTCACTCGCCTCCTCCAAAGTTTGGTACTCTTCAGAGTCTCCCACTGAATCTGAGTCTCCTATTGAAACTGAGTCTCTAATAATTTCGGGCTCGTCCATTGTAATTGTTGTCTCATTAACATCAATTGGCTTCTCCAATATTATAACATCCCTACTTGTGGTTACAGCCCCTGTCTCTGAATTATATACTAGATAGCTCTTTATTGTGTCAACATAACCAACCAAGATATGTTTTACAGCTTTCTTATCCTATTTCAATCTCCTTTGTTTTGGAATATGCACCATCACAATGCTACCAAATATTCTTAGATTCCTGACATCAGGCTTCCTGCTATACCACAATTCAAATGGAGTTTTGCTAAGTCCTGAAGCCATACTTCTATTTCGTAAATAGACAGCTGTATGAACTGTTTCTGCCCAAAACTTCTTATCCATCTGCGCATCAAATAACAAGCACTTTGCTTTCTCAACCACAGTCTTATTCAACCTCTCACACATTCCATTTTGCTCTGGTGTGTAACTGTTAGTTTTCTGGTGTACTATACCATTCTGTGCAAAAAAACCTTTCTATGTCACGTCCAGTGAATTCTCCACCCTTATTACTCCTGATTATTTTAAGCTTTTTCTCTGTGTAGTTCTCGACTTTAGCTTTAAACTTCTTAAAATTAGATAAAGAGACCCACCTAGAGAAACCGTTTCCATTGGGCCACAGAGATCTGTGTGTACTACTTCCAGAACAAACTTGGCTCTAGTACCGTCCTCCTTGAATGGTAATCTTGACTGCTTAGCGTCGCAACAAATTTCACAATTTGCCTTTTCAGTTTTAACCAAACCACTGTAATCCAGCCCTTTCACCATTTCTTGCAAGTTCATCTGATTAAGATAACTGCTATTGATGTGGCAACATTTTTGTCAAATTCCACAGTATTACCATTCTTAATTAATTGACTTACCGACAACAAATTTGTAGTCAATTTTGGCACATATAAAACATCTTGGACCGTTACAGACATAGTTTTATTTCCAACCACTGTATTAATTAGAACATTGCCACAACTCTTGGCCTCTACAACTGTTCGATCAGCTATCATAATCTCTTGGATCTCAGGTTCATACCCATTTAATATCCAATCTTTATTGGTTGTTAAGTGGATACTCGCACCACTGTCCACATACCAATCAGACTTATTAAATTGACTCGTCAGAAAAACAACACTAAAAGCATTCACTCCTTTCTGATCATTACCTGACTTCTCAGATCTATTTTGAGGACACTTGTTTCTAAAATGTCCAAGTTCAGAACACTTGGAGCACCTTACTTCACTTTTGTTCTTCTTATCACGCTTTTTATACTGCGAACTAGACTTTGAATAACTGGAACTCGAACATTTACTAGCAAAAGCACTACCTGAAGCACTGATAACATTACATTTCATTTCCAACAATTTTTGTTTAATGGAATCAGCTGAAATATTCATCCCAGAATGCTCTATCGCCATAATCATAGGACTAAACTTTTCTGTGAGTCCAGCTAATAATAATGACCCAATCCATTCATCATCTATTTTAAATCCTGTAGCACGCAATTTCTGTCCTGTTTCTATAACCTGGTTAACATAGGATTGCATCGTATCGCAATTCTCCAACCGTACAGAAATTAAATTGCGTAAAAGACTTATCTTTTTACTGTTCCCGGAATCATCATACAACTTCTTTAAAATTGACCACAATTCAACACTAGTTGTAGCATCCCGTACATGAACGTATAACAATGATTTGAACCTCAATTGATTAGAACCCTTTTCTAATCAATGACACCCTTTTAAACATGGTGAAAATTATTTAAATAACTATTATTTATACAGAAGCATATATGATCATTTTAATTAACTAAATTAAATAAGTTATTTTTTAATTTTTGTAATTCATTATTTAAATTAATTTAATTATATCTATGAAATTGAATTCCTTGTTTTAATAACGCTTTACTTGCTTTTCTAAGATTTTATGTGTTTTATTATTTATGTATCATGTGTGTAATCTTAAACATTCTGATACTAAATTATTGATTGTGCATTTATATAAAAATATTACTATTTTCACTGTGAGATAGTTTAATATACGTTTTTCTAACTGTCTAAAAATATCTAAACAATTAGGCCCATACCTTTGAATTAAGTAAAATCTGTATTGTTGTGACGAATTCATAATTAGTTACTTATGTTATTACGTTACTTATAGCAAAAATCAATTTAGAAATTACTATCTTACACGCTCGAAAATTAAAAAGAATTTTACATTAAATGCATTTTACATAAACTTTTTGTACAAATTTCAATGTGTTGACATTTATATGGTCACACTTAGACCACTAAAAAATTTTACATTTGTATACTCAATGCTACCAAATTTTCCAAATCTTGTTTTATAGTTTAGAGTTAAATAACTAAAATCTAAATAGTTATAGATATTTAAAATTAAATTAATAGTTTTTGTCCCTTTTGCTTCAATTTGAATGTTTCGATTTTTACAAGCTTATTCTTAGGATACTACGAAAATAATATATTAGTTTGTTATTTTATATTATTAGTGTCTTGATAATGAATTTATAGATAAACATTATTTGATTTTTTAAAAATTTTATTTTTTAGGGAAAATTTTCTTATTTATCCTTAGATTCTCCTTTATTTATATAAAAATTTGTTAATTGGATATAATATCAAATCAAATTAATTTTTTAAATCCTGAGCCTTATAATTATTATCTTAAGGTAATTGTGACAACATTTTAAAAGCTTAATACACAGATTTATTGATCAAAGTAATAAGGCAATTATAAATAAAGAGGGTGCTAAAAAGCAACCCCTGGATATCAACAATAAAAGCCCTTTCGGCAAGATATTATTCCTAATTTGGCCTCCTTTCCCGAAACGTCGGCGTCTTCAAAATTAATGAAAGTAATCTATCGCTTTCGCTTTGGAGAAACAACAGTTGAATGGCGAGATATTGTTATCGCACGCCACCGCCACCGTAAACAATAAAAATGGAAACATCGGAAACACACGTTTTTGTAACTTTTTCTCATTGTGCCGCCGCTTTTGCCGCCTTTACGTGTCCTGTCAGTTTGGTTTTTAAAACAATGCCCCCCTTGTATTTTAATTTCTTTTAGGAAAGTTCCAATGAATTTTTCAGGGCGTATGTGACAAGATTAACGATGCCTAAGTAAAATCTAATATGTCATATGTTATTACTAATTTTGAAAGTTTTATTATTTATGATATAGTTTTATTTATGATATTATATTATTATTTATGATGATATTTATGATTAGTGAATAAAATAATAAATTATTAGTATTTTTTTTACAAAGAATAACTCTCGAATGAAACTGAAACGTGATTTTAATAGAAATTATATTGTGATATAAAACAAATAAAAAATTAAGTAAAACTCATTAATATGAATAATATGAATTAATATGTTTTAAACTTGCTCAGTGATTTTACTTTTACAATAAGCATTTAATTCATGTTCACCAACATTTAACCACTTCACTTAAATATCCCAAAATTCATTATTCACCAATTTCTTACTTTTATCCGATTGTTAAATTTCCCAGTAACGACAACGTACTGATATTGAATGATATACAATCGCTCAATATGCCAAAACGTGAGCACTACATTACTCACAAATCGTAGCCAAAATGCTACCAAAATCATTATCATAAAACATGAGATTGAGACAGCAATCTCCGATCTAGATCACTTGACGATAACACACTTTGTACTGAGGGGTGCAATGGACACCAAAACGCGAGGGTCCTCTCCAGATACAAAGCCTTTTTAAATACAACGAGCTGTGCAATGGTCCCAGACCAGCTCAGTATCTTAACAAGAAACAAGCAACAATCGGTCATTAAAATATTTCATTTATTACATTTTTAATTAAAAAGGTAAAACTTCACTCTTTAGTGACCAAAACTCAAATAAATTTTATAAACCAAATATTTATCTCAGACTGTTTTATCGAAACCCATAAAAATAATTCCCGAGGGGAAACGCTAAGTGTAAACCGTATTTGGTTACTTACGGTACCGCTGAGCTAGCTTTAGTTTTGTAAATATCCTGGACCTCTTTTCGGTCAGACCGATAAATATCATCTTAATGACTAAGAAAAATATTTCAATTCTTTAGAAAATAAACAGGGTCTTACACATGATGCCTCCCATGTAGTGGTTTTGTATGCCATTCTGATCGGTACGATCATGTACAAGTTCCTGCTACCAAAAATAATTTAAAAAAAAACCTTCGTTCCTTAAATAAACTTCCATGTTAATTTGTTCCGCATAATTCTATCATCTCCTTCAGCCGATGATCTCTTATACTTTGAGCTTATTTATTTTTTTAATACTTACAGGTTTCTTCAGTATCCATTGTTTCCATATTCTGCCCGTTCCCTATCCAAAAATTACCTGGTTTCCACTTACCCTCAACTATGCTAAAGGTGGAGCGTTTATCTAATCCAACGATTCTAATGTCGCCAGAAAACTCTTTCACCATTTTTAGTATGTAAAGATTACAAAAAGTCTTTATCTCTAAGAAAAATGCATGTAGGTCATTTAGTTAAATGTATTAAGCATTTCGGCTGTGTAGACAGCCATCATCAGATACTGAAATAAAACACAGGTAATTCAAGACAATTTTTAAAAGGAGCTTATTCGCTATAACATTACAGGTTTAGAACTTACCAGAACATCACAAAAAACATATATGTTCAACAAATAAAACTCAAAAAAAACTACTCTTTATCGGGAATAAAAACAACAATAAATAAAAGAATTAAAATTAAAAACAATAAGGACATCTACTATTTCAAATATAAAATTTTAACTTAGGACGATACAGATTTCTACATACAGTGACCGCCTAAAGTTCCGCATAAATTCGATATAAATTAGAGACATTATTTTTTGAGAAAACGCTCGGACCCGTCGATTTTTATTTTAAGTTGGGCATTATTTCACATAAATTTTTGTATACAAGGTGGAACAAAAAAAAGACATGACGTCATCGGTCATTTTTTTAAATGGAATGCTATATTTTTTATTGCATTTGTGAAATATAGGCGGAATTCCAAGCAAGTTTCATATAACACACCTTATCTCAAAATTCAACTGTTTCTGAAATATTTACATTTAAATAACAAAAAAACAAATAAGTACATCTATTTACAAATTAAGGTAAAATCGAGGATAAAAATAATGTTATAAACACTGCCAATTGTTTCTATTTCCAGTGGCGAAGCGTACGAGTAGACAAAGTAGACACTGTCTACCCAAAATTATCCAGTTATTTGTCATTAATTTATTACGTAATTATTTCATGTAATTGTTGAATTAAAATTAAAAAAAAAATAACACAGAATGTAGTCGCTCTCCTTACTATTATTATGTAGTATCTAAACGGCTATAATACCTCTATCTATCTATCTATAATAATATCTAAGGCGCGCCCCGCCTGACACACCAATTAAAATAAAAATGCAGGGCTGACACGCAATTAATGTATACGAGCCCCAGGAAGACACATTGATATTTGTCTTCCGACATTTGGAACATCTAATCGAACCAAATAGGCATCAAGCAGGTGACGGAGGTCCGGCCGCATCAGTATTCAGCCTATTACGTATGCAAAATTTACTCGCAAAAAGACATTCGAGCTTTTGTCTATCGAAGTCGACCAGCTATTTTATTATGCTGTTGAGGGTAATTGTTTATGGACACGCTTGATCTGGTCGGCCGCAATACATCTTCGCATTTGGTGGGGACGCGTGCTATAGTAATTTAATAAATAGTATTTTTATTTTTGGGTGTATAGAAATAGTATATTGTATACCTAGTAGGAAAAGCTTAACATTCCCGGGCGATCGTAAAAATTGCCAGTCGAGGCGCAAGCCGAGACTGGCAATACGGAGTCCGGGAATGTGGCTTTTCCTACGAGGTCTACATACTATTTTTCCGAAAATCGGGAATCATTAAAATTACGGTAAATTATTACTAATCATGTTAAAAATTTTAAATCAACATTATTATTTTTCCCTTAAATAAAAGAAGCCATGAAACATTGTTTTGTAACTACGGAAACGAAGTACATAATTTTAAATTGTCAAACTTGACGAGTGAAAAGTTTATTTGTGGCGTCTTTCCAAAGTGTTGATTTTTTAACGTTTTAAAAAGCCAAAGTAACGTGTAAAATGATGAGTGATGATGACTGTTCCATTTCTGAAACCCTCCCAGAACTCACGGAGGCAATGAATGCTGCATCATTGGATGAATTGTTACCAATAAAATCTAGAAATAAGTATAACTATGCATACAACCGCTTCATGGACTACCGTACGAATAAAAATGTAACTTCTTTCTCGGAAAATGTTGTAATGGCATACTTCTTGGAGCTTGGTTCCAAGATGAATTCTTCAACTTTATGGGCCAATTATTCAATGCTGAAGGCAACCCTTGCAATTAGAGATGATGTGGATATATCTGAATATTCAAAACTTCGGGCATTCCTGAAACAACAAGCACATGCCTATAAGCCAAAAAAATCCAAGATTTTAACTAAAGAAGAAATAAACAAATTTATTCAGGAAGCTCCAGACAAGGAATATTTAATGATTAAGGTAACTTACAAAACTTCAAATTATATTTAGATTCTTTACATGCTTATTTATTGTTGTAGGTAGCTGTATATATAATATTTGGAATTTCCGGAGCTTGCAGAATGGACGAGCTGGTTAAAATGATTGTACAGGGTGACCCAATAAGACTGTTCCTCGGCCATATCTCGGGAATTGTTCGTAAAAAAAATTAAAAAAAAAAAATTATTAGGTAAATCGGTCATGAAAAATCGTTGAAAAATATTTTCAAGTTCTAAAAATTACCACCAGAGGGCGTAATTGCCATCTTAAATTTTAAAATTGCATTTTTCTTTAAATTTCGCATAACAACCAAATTTTTTTTTTTTACATTTTTAAAGAGAACCAGGTTATCTATAATTTTCGTAAAATAAAAAAATCAGCCATTTCAAAAACAAAGATGGTGGAGCGCGTTCAGTTGTTTTTGCAATAACTTGCTTTAACTTCTTAACGGTTTGACCGATTTTAACAAATTTGGTATCGTTGAAAAGAGCATTCCTTGGGCAATAAGAATCAACCAAAATATAGTTGATTTAGTTGAATCCTTTTTCGCCTGGGGGCTAGCTTTGACACCATCACCCAAAATCCTAAAAAAATCAAAAAAATCAAATGGAATGATATGACTTTTTCTTTATGAAAAAGTAGCCAAATAACATCCAAAGAGGCCAGTGAAAACCGTTTGTCAAAATGTCTTTCCTAACCGCAAATATTGGGAAAATAAGGAAAAAAAAACGCATCCCGAACGTAATAAGTCACTTTAATATTATAGGTAGGCCTTGAAAAATGAAACAAATGAAACATGATGCATTATAAAATAATAACAGCTGTCATTTGCTGTGTTGTTGTC
This sequence comes from Anthonomus grandis grandis, assembly GCF_022605725.1. Lineage (NCBI taxonomy): Eukaryota > Metazoa > Arthropoda > Insecta > Coleoptera > Curculionidae > Anthonomus > Anthonomus grandis. The sequence goes on from NC_065546.1 coordinate 4,793,596, forward strand.
ATTGTTATTGTCATTATTCTGCTGTGTTACATTCAGAAACTGTAGTTATTTGAATTTTGAATCTTTTCTGCAATGCCGATTTCTAACCAAGAAGCATTTAATATGCTGGCGATATATTTTGAGTGTTTGCAAAATGCGACCATCGCTGCCCGCGCCTTCTATTTGCGCTATCCGAATCGACCACGATACCATCGCCGCGTGTTTGTGCGTTTGGCCCAGCGCCTGTTAACAACAGGTAGCATCCATAGACCTGCCATGATTAGAAATAGGCAAAATAACGAACAAAATGTAGTTAATGTCCTGGCATCTGTAGAAATCAATCCCCAAATTAGTACTAGAGAGATTTCTCGAGACTTGGGTATTCCTCAAAGTACGGTTCACCGCATTCTTCGAACCCATAGGTATGTAACCTGCTAAATATCATATCTTAGGGTTTTTTTTTACATTTCTTGCTATTTTAGGCTACATCCCTACCATATCAACTTACACCAAGCCCTTTCTCCTCCGGATTTCGACCAAAGGCTAGATTTTTGCCACTGGCTACTAAGCATGATAGCAGAAAATCCTCAATTTCTTTCAACTGTGTTGTGGACTGACGAAGCCACCTTCAATAGCAATGGGCACTTAAACTTACATAATATGCACTTTTGGGCCCGAAATAATCTGCGCTGGCTTGGACAAGTTCAGCATCAAGGGAGATATAGTGTAAATGTTTGGTGTGGGATAATTGGAGGGCGGGTTGTTGGTCCATATATTTTGGACGGCGCATTAAATGGTCTAACATACCTACATTTCTTAGAAAATGTTCTTCCAATTTTAATGGAAGATATTGCGCTGAACGTGCGCCAAAATATGTTTTTCCAGCATGATGGTTGCCCCGCCCATTATGCTCTTGCTGTTCGCCAGTATTTAGATGCCACCTTCCCTGACCGTTGGATCGGAAGAGGAAGCCTATTCCCTTGGGCGCCAAGGCAAGTATTTAACACAAGAATCTTTAGACGTTGCCTATTTGGAATGATTCTGTTTATAATTGCACACGTATTAAAACTTAATGAATATTTCTAGGTCTCCCGATTTAACCTGCCTTGATTTTTATCTCTGGGGAAGGATTATGGATATAGTCTATGCAACAAGGCCAACTTCCCGCGAGGATATGATTGCAAGAATTAGGAATGCCATCTTAAATATCCCAATAGCTGAAATTGAAACTGCTGTTTCTTCAACTCATCAGCGTCTTCAGATGTGCGTCCAAAATGACGGAGGCTATTTTGAACACCTGGGTCGCCATTAGATCACTTTCTTGTTCCTTTCATGTTTCATTTGTTTCATTTTCCAAGGCGTACCTATAATATTAAAGTGACTTATTACGTTCGGGATGCGTTTTTTTTCCTTATTTTCCCAATATTTGCGGTTAGGAAAGACATTTTGACAAACGGTTTTCACTGGCCTCTTTGGATGTTATTTGGCTACTTTTTCATAAAGAAAAAGTCATATCATTCCATTTGATTTTTTTGATTTTTTTAGGATTTTGGGTGATGGTGTCAAAGCTAGCCCCCAGGCGGAAAAGGATTTAACTAAATCAACTATATTTTGGTTGATTCTTATTGCCCAAGGAATGCTCTTTTCAACGATACCAAATTTGTTAAAATCGGTCAAACCGTTAAGAAGTTAAAGCAAGTTATTGCAAAAACAACTGAACGCGCTCCACCATCTTTGTTTTTGAAATGGCTGATTTTTTTATTTTACGAAAATCATAGATAACCTGGTTCTCTTTAAAAATGTAAAAAAAAAAAATTTGGTTGTTATGCGAAATTTAAAGAAAAATGCAATTTTAAAATTTAAGATGGCAATTACGCCCTCTGGTGGTAATTTTTAGAACTTGAAAATATTTTTCAACGAGTTTTCATGACCGATTTACCTAATAATTTTTTTTTTTTTAATTTTTTTTACGAACAGTTCCCGAGATATGGCCGAGGAACAGTCTTATTGGGTCACCCTGTACAAGATATACAAGACCTACTATCTAAACTTTTAGTTACCATACCGGATTCAAAAACCAATACATCAAGATCATTTATAGTAATAGTTATTTATAGTAATAAATTATTTGTTTGGAAAATATTCAACAAAATAATGCTATTAGTTCCCAAGTTCTTCCAGTTTTCAATACTTGTACTAATTGTCAAATAACAGTAAATATAACAAATAATAAGTAATAATTTTAAAATATAATGTTAACCTTGTTTGTGCTGAAAGTTTTAAAAATAAAATTGTTTAGGAAAAAGCCTGTTCGCATTTATGTTCTAAAGTTTACTGTATGGAAATAACATTTCCTTACAGTACAGAAATGAATATTTCCTTACTGTTATTTTCGGTTGCCAGGCAACAATCAAGTTGGAGGAAATATTGACTTTTTCTTTCAAATATGTTGTCAAAAATGTTATTATTTCTTATCGATTTTCGGAAAAGGTTTTTTTTAGTGGATATTTTAGTCATTATTTTATGAACGACTGTTCGATATTGGCAATTGTATTTTAGTTGTGTTTTTATTTGTCTTTAATTAATTTTAAAATAATGGATATTATGGATTTATAAGTTATGGTTATACCTACATATGTTGTGTTTTTTTGTAAGTAGTATTTATTTTTATCTATCTATCTTTTTATGCTAGTAGTAATTATTTTTTTCTTTTTTATATCACTACATAATTTTTCTCTTTGAGTTAATATTTCATGCGCATTCATTCTCTATTTCATTAAAGTGAATAATATTGAATACACATTTTTTTCTAATTAACGATTTTTATTGTTTGTCTACCCGAAAAAAAAGTTCACGCTTCGCCACTGTCTATTTCCATGGTTGCACTTGTAAAGAATTTCCATTTTCGAATGTCACTGTCAGTTCGAAAATTAATATAGTTTTTATCAGAATAAATAATGGCTAATTTAATGGAAACCCAACGAATTAAAATTTTGATGATACTAGGGTACGGGGATCGAGTGCACACGCAAAAAGAAATAAGTAAACTGTTTAATGCCAAATACCCAAACCATCCTATTTCTCAGTCAACAGTTACTAGAATAGAGCACAAATTCATTACTTCAGATCATGTTAGGGATTTGCCAAGATCAGGTCGTCCAAAAATTGTTGATGAAACATAATTAAACGTTCTGCTCTCCGCCGAAGAAAATCCAAACAATGCAACTTCACAAATTTCAGTTAATAATAATACAGGTTGTTTCAGAACTATGGGATCAAACTTCTGGAGGTTATTTAGTGCAACAGAAGTATCCATTTGAGTATAGGAACCCATGTCCGGAAATGCGTCACTACGCCACTACGGCCCTAAGACGCGTTAAAATTTATAAAAAAACATTAATTACCTTAATAGGATCTGCTGCATTTATTTTTACCTTTTATACATGATACCATAACAACAATTGTTTAAAATCAACGCTTATCAATGTCAATTCTCGATGTCATGTTTAAAAATTTTATAGCTTGCAATTTTTAAACATTTATTGCTAATGGAAAACTTTACCAATCAAAAATTGGCGGATATGCATTTGGCATACGGAACAACAAACTCCAATGCACGAGCAGCATCGCGGTTGTATCATGAACGTTATCCCGAACGACAGCATCCTGGATACAAAAAGTTTATTGCGGTCATTGGCTCGCTGAGACAGGCATGTTTAAGACCAAGAGGCATGATACTGGTGTTGCTCGAACCGTAAGAACGGTCGAATTTGAAGAAGAGGTGCTTCAGCGAGTTGCCGATGAACCATCAAATAGCACACGTGACGCCGCTAAGAATATGAATACGAGTAACGCTTCTGTCTGGCAGGTACTACACGAGTAACAACTCCATCCTTACCACTTTCAGAAAGTTCAAGGTATGACGACTGCAGCCGATTATCATCCTAGAGTTCAATTTTGTCGATGGCTTCTGGATCACATCATTGCACAACCAAATTTTTTACGATATGTTTTGTGGTCCGATGAAGCCTCTTTCACAAGATACGGTATTTTTAATAGTAGGAATAGCCATGTTTGGGACAAAGAAAATCCTTATGCAATTTTTCCAAGAAAACATCAGAATCGTTGGTCTGTGGGCAGGCATTGTTGATGTTTATTTAATTGGGCCATACCTTTTACCAGAACGGTTAACAGGACCTATTTATCTGCGTTTCTTGGTTCTTCTCTCTTACGTAGAGAAGTTCTCCCAGAACTCCTTAAAAATGTTCCACTAAACGTTAGACAGCAAATGTGGTTTCAGCATGATGGAGCGCCAGCTCACTTTGCTGTACAAGTACGCGAGTATTTGGCTCAGCGGTTTGGGCACCGTTGGATTGCCAGATGTGGAGCAGTTTCTTGACCTCCTAGGTCACCCGAAATAACGTCGCTCGATTTTTTCTTGTGGGGACATGTAAAGTCTTTAGTCTACGAAACTCCAGTAGAATCAGAGCTAGACTTAATTGGACGAATAACAGCAGCATTTGAAATCATTCAAAACGAGGATCAAATTTTTAGTGTAGTCCGCTGAAATCTTGTGCGGCGTTTAAATCGGTGTATTGAGGTTGGAGGAAGACATTTTGAACAAATTGTTGTGATGGTATCATATACAAAAGGTAAAAATAAATGCATCAGATCCTATTTAGGTAATTAATATTTTTTTCTAAATTTAAACGAAAATAAATTTAAATTCAAAATGATTAGTGATTCTTTTAATCACAATTAGTGAACTTGATTCTTTCTCTAACTCGTAGGTAAACTGTACGTTGGAAGGAACAGAATTAATGAAATCAACAAAGTTTTCTAGGTCGTCGTCTACGTAGCGAACCCATGTTTTTATATGTTTTTTAAATAAATGGTGTTCCGAAATTTGTTGTTCTAGTTTATACATAAACAATTCGGCTAAAAAAATGACAAATTAGAGCCCATTGCCAATACAGTTTTTTGTTCGAAAAAATTATTGTCAAATTGAAACAAAGTTTTGAAGCAGCACACAATTGACTAGAGAACACAAATCTAAAATAAAATAACTGGCTAGAATGACTGACTCGATTAGTATAAGCTAATTCTCTGAGTATTAAAATGCAATAGCTCGGAGGTATGCTCGGAAACAAGTTAGTAACATCAAAAGAGATAAGCAAGGATCCGGGGTGGTATCTGGATAGGAGATAAATGTTAATTAAAAAGAATTTTTTATAAGAAAAAGGATTGTTGAACTTTAACGTAGAATGTAAAATGGAAGATAACCAAGAAGAAAGTCTGGAAGCAGGAGAATTTATGTAGACAACTACTGGACGAACAGGGTAGTTAGCTTTGAGTATTTTCAGTAGGCAGTAAATGAGAGGAGTGAAGGGATGAATTTTCTTTCGGAGATGGAAAAATAATCCTATGAATTAGAGAAAGAATCAAATTTACCATTCTTAGACTTTTTAATCACTAATTATAATAATCATTTTGCCTTTACAAATATATCGCAAACCTACAGCCACTGATACAGTAATACCCTTTACTTAATCATCCCTTTAGCCAAAAATTTGCCGCTTTTAATTGTTTTTTTCATAGATCGTTTAATATTCCACTAAACGATATTAATTTCAAAAAAGAATATAATATAATTTTACAAATCGCTCGAAACAATGGATATCCCATAAATGTTATTAAGAACCCAACACCCTCGGATCTTATCGATCTATTACTTACGTTGGCAACGTTTCTTCAAGTGTTGCACAGTGTTTGAAGTCCAATGAATTTCACTAAACCTAATATTTGTTTTAAAATCAAAAACAACTTGGCAAAACATTTAGTAAACACTAAAGATAAAATACCGATAACGCACCGATCTGAAGTTTACAAGTTAACTTGTTCCCACCCATTATGTGATATCTGTTATGTGGGCCAAAGAGGAAGGAAAATTGAAGTCAGAGTCAACGAACATTTAAGACTTGCCACCCGAAATAAAAATACATTTATTAGCAATACCAATTCTCCTTTTGCGAACCACATATTAGAGTCTGGCCGTAATTTTGATCCGGGACCTAACACTAAGGTTCTGCATGTTTGTGAGAAAGGGTTACAATTGGAGTTGTTAGAGGCATTTCAAATAAATAGGACCATAAACTCCCCAAACTGCACATGCATTAATGAGCAAGCTAAGTTCGACCGCTTACGTTCTTTTTATTCTATCAGCCCTAGAAAATAACTTTTACCTTTATTGTTTTTAACTCTTTTTTCTTTTAACATTTGCATTAATCAAAATTAAAATTTTTCCGTTGACGTAACGTTAATATACAATAGTTCCTTATAGTACCTTCCTTTAATATGTAGAAATCGCTGTTTACACAGCTGAAATGCATAATACATTTAACTAAATAACCTGCATGCATTTTTCTTGGAGATAAAGACTTTCCCATTTCGTAATCTTAATATGCACCTTCTCCTACAAAATATAGACTTCTATTCAACTTTCTGTATTTAATCTAATAAGTTTCAAGTAGCCGCTAACAGCGACTAGAAAGAACAAATATCCGGTTAAAACGTTTTAAATTTGTGAAAAATAACCATATAATGGGCAATATCCAGGTCGGATTATGGCAATTCAGCAGTTTAAACAGCACTTCCGGAAAAACTCATTGTTATTTAAATTGACAACAATTTCTCTATTGTGTTGTCGCAGAGTCGCAATTATTACGGCACTGCGCTAACAACGGGAATAATTAAAGCATAAGTTCGGGAAAGTAAATGGAAAACGACTTTAAGCAGACGTAGTGCCACGATATAATATTACGGAAGGTAAATCAGAGCCTATGTTGCAACATCTGACAGTATGTTAAGCAGCTTCAAATTGCTTTTAGCATAATTACATGTTCAAATTTGAATATTCTAAGGCTGCGAAATTTGACTTGTATCCTGGCTGTGTAATTGATGCAGTTAAATTAGAATTTGTAATTTATTTGTTTTTGGGACATACATTTATTTAATTAACTTTTAACACTTACGTTCATAAGGGCTCAAAATTCTTTCATTTATAACTTCCAAAATGTATCTGAAGAGATTCAGGCCAAACAAATAGAGTAGTTTTGATATTCTATATGGGATCCAAGATTGATATTGCTTGCTTGTAGTCGCAAGAAAGTGAAATAAAACCAAAACACTCTGTTGGAAAGATTCCTTTCCATATAATATCAGTCCTATTTCATAGCAAATGTCTTAACATTTAAAAGATAAATAAGGTATGATATAATATTCAAGTAGTCTTCTAATTAAGGCATTATTTAAAGTAAGTTAAATTTACGTTTTATGAGACCAAGCATTTAGGAGCCTTAAAATAGTATTACCTAAATTTAAGACTTCATTCATTATCAAAAGTGATCTTTAATTAATGCCGGTCAATAGTATTTTAATGACAAAACTCAAATAAATCTAAATTAAGACAAAATCTTCAACTCCATAAGTACCAAACGCATTTCCATATAGAGTGAGTCTGATAGCTCCTCTGCAATGAATTAATCAAGACGGTTTGCAAATATACAGCTTTGCTTATGATGGTTAAATCTCCTTTGTAGAAGTCTTATTTAAGTGCTAATTTAAAATGATTTCATAACGTTAAGTTTCTACTTGTAAAACGCAAAGAAAAGAAATTGCTCTTTATCAGTCGGATAAAAAAGTGAATGGTATGAAGCTGAAATTAATAAATTCTTTGCAAAGAAATAGATCATGGTAATCTGAAAACTAGTATTTAGTCAAGTTTTATTAGTATACTTAATATGAAGCGCTCGAGGATAACATAAAGGTACATAAGCCACATTTGGCCTTTATTGAGAAAAGTTAAAATGAAACTTTTGGTTAAATCCTGAAATCAGAGATATGTTCTCAAGCAAACGATGCTATGTAATCTTTATGGACGATGGGTTTATTTATTAATTTCAGAGAAAATAATTGGTAATTTGTTTTTAAAAAGGAATATATCTTAAAAATGGAAAAAATATGGCTTGTGACCTTTATGTTATCAAAAACATATGCTATATTTTTGCAATAAAAATACATAGAACCACATCTTAATAGCAATAAAATACTTTAAGTAGCCACAAATAACATCTGAATAAGATATGCAAGTAATACACAAAAAAACGTGAACAAAAACTTGGATTCTTGATTTCTAAAACTCTTCGTCAAAATCTAGATTATTGGGTTCACCATCAACACATTCCACGTCATTTTCTTCTGTTCCTACATTCACATTAGCAGAATTAGAAGCTGTTTTCAAAATATTCAGGTAGAAGTTTTGGTTCACGGGAGGGATATATTGCATGAGTTTCTTCAAGTCTTCTACTTTCTTACGTAGCTGTACAGGCTTATCCCTGCGTTAGTGCGGTGAGTAAATGTAACGCAAGCAGTGCGGTGGGGTTTGTGAAACCCCCAAAGATAATATAGAGTTTTTATAAAAAAAAAGTTTTATTTGAACTACTTTATTCAATAGTAATTATTTAAACTAATAATAGAAAAAATATGCATTTATTAATGAAAACTAAACTAACCCAAAAATTATTTTATATGAAATAAAAAATATTTCAACTTTACCAAAGAATTTTTAAATAAAATTCTAAACAACAATTATTTTTATTTATTTTGATAATGAGGCATGCATGTACCACATACAGGTACTAAATGGTCTAAGGATATATATTTTTCACAATTTTGACACTTATATTTAGTTTTACGGTTACGTGATCTTAGGCATTCTTGGCAACGCCGTTGTGTACCCTCTTTGAAACGTTTTGGTGTATTTGATGGTTGCTCAGTATTTGACAGCCTAGCTGCTTTTTGTCTTAACTCTCTCGGTATTCTAGAGCTCGATGCCCTATCCTGAACAGCATTAGATATTAAGGCCAGACCTAATTTCTTTAAAAATTCCCGCCTTTTTATATTTTCTTTTGCATTGAAATAATATATTATTTGCTAATAATATATTTATTCCAGCAACATATAGTAATCTAAAAAAAATCGTCAATGGCCATGTTCTACTGTTTCTTGAAGTATTGTATGTTGCACATAGTTGATCAACAGTGTCTACCCTACTTTTAGTGCTGTTGTAGAACGTGATAATTTCAGGTTTTACTTTTTCGCCGGTTTCTATATTTATTTTAGCATCATGATGCATTGTGCTAAACATGATCACATTTTTTCCTTTTTTAGGCGTATAAGATACTACTGTTATTCTTTCTTGAAAACCAAATATTCAGGAGTTTTCTTTGCGATTCTTGACGTTTGATAAATTTGGAGGAAGTTCCCGTTTGTTTTTTCTAACTGTTCCAACTACCGTCAAATTGTGTTGACTTATCAAATCTAAAGCTAGCGGATAACTCATAAACCAATTGTCTATGGTAACATTTCTGCCTGTTCCAGAAATAGGCGTAATAAGTCTTGTTAAGAAAATTCGCTACTTTAAATAATATTTAAGTTTAATACATTTTTGACCGTACGAAAACTCCTTCTTCTTGCGAAAAGAGCCAGACGGTTTTCCGAGTATTCCCGGCTTGAAAAATAATATTTTGTACGTATTTGGTAATTTAGTTAAGTTTGGTTGTCGATTACTATTCGTTACGGTGACATAAGTTTAAGTCCGTGGCCGTCGTGGATTGTAACGATATTTTATATCGGCAGAATTTACCATTTTATGTATTTTAATACCGTGATAAATGTTAATTGAACCAGTGATGTACAGTCTATGTTTTTAACGAAATAAAAATCCGATTAAGATAAATTTGAGTCGCTTTTATTGCAAACAAGTCTTTTGACAACTTCGTCTGGAGAGTTATTTATTTTGGACGGATACGGACCTTCCGGTTGTTTACCTGTATATACCTCCATGTTTGAAATGTAAAATGTCTTGCTATCTGCCATTTAGCCATCAGATTTTTTTTCCAAGTTTTTTAAAATTCCGTAGGCTTGTTGGCAAAGCCTATTTCCGCGTTTTCCGATATTTACTGGTTTAAAATTACCGTTTAGTTCATGTTTCAACAACATTACATTTGGATTTTGAGACTCGAAGCGGAAACATATTACCCTATTAAAATGTAAATAATATATTAAAATGTAAAAATAAGTGTGGCCGGAAATAAGAAATCTATGCTTGATGCTCCTAAATTTATTTTCTCTCACGAGCTGCGACCAGAGTGATATGATTTGTCAATTTTTATTCTGGTCCCCCGCAATTATCTGTAAAAATCACAAGATCTTTTTGGCCAGTTATGTCTTTAGAATTAAATATTTTAGAAGAATACTAGCGATTTCTTCACTACCTCGCTTTGCCGTTGTTTCCGGCCACATGAACATGGCTGGTTTTCCACTTACGCAGTCATGGACACCAAGATTGTAGATCCAAGCCTTCTGCAAATAAAAGGCAGGACCAACAGTTAGGTTTGGTGCACGATACACCAAAACACGGTATGTCAGCACGCACACATAATGCATTTCCCGGTTGGTGTGACGTCACGTGTGTAACATCCCATACCACTAGACGCGGGATAAAAACGGACAAAATTTATTCATTCGCTGAACTAATAGTTTAAGGGGGGCAAAATTTAATTTAGTATTATTTGTTTTATTTTATAGAATATACAGGAAAAGTCTATTAACTGTACAATACAACCAAAATGTTATAATTATTAATAAAATGTATTACGTATTTAGAGGATTATGGAGTTGGGTTGACTTATAATTCGTAGGACAGTGTAAATCGAAAAAATCTATTCGAGATTTATTAGTGAAACAAATTAAAAAAAAACTTTTTGTTAATAAAATTTATGAATAAGTAAACCTATGAGTAATTAAATTAAAAAATAAATAAAACACAACTTGAACTAGTTAATACATGTTTTTTAATTTTTTCTTCATTTTTATATGTATACACTTTAATTATTATGACTAATAATTCTCAAATAAAACAGAAATACATTTTTAGTAGGTACATTTTGTTTAAAAATAAAAACTGATTTTATTGAAAACATGATAAAAGTAATAAAAGGACAAATTTATATATTTTTTTCTATAATTAAGTATTATTTTTTTTTAACATTAGTAAACTTTGACATTTTGCGTTCTAATCGTTTTTTAATGTTTAAAAAACTAATTTTACGATTCAAATCTCGTAATCTGATGTATGTACGAGTTCTAGATAAACACAAAAAGAACTTCATATGGGATTTCAGTTGTAAATTTGGCCATTGTTTGATTTGCCAACTTTTTAAATAAATATTTTTCGCTCAGCAATGATGCTCCATGCATGTTTTGGAATTCAACCTCTAAAAATCCTAGTAGCATTTAATAACTCCTCATTTGGATATAAAAGGTTTTCTCTGGAAATAACTGTAAGCCAATTCTGTGACACTCTGTCAATTGTAATTTTTTTTGTTTCAACACCTAGGTTAAATTTGTCCTTGAATCTGTAGGCCACATATCCTACTATGTACGTTAAGACATCCTCGTTAACTCTATCTTTTAACTCGAAAGTTTTCAGAAGTTCGTTACTTTCAGCGTTACCTTCTGCCTCAGAAATATGTATTTCTGTGTATGCCGGCTCAGAAACGTCGTAACTTTCTAACAATACCTCTTCCGGGTCAAGAAACTTATCGGTATCGAAATTTGAATTTTTTGTCAGGCTAAAAAGAACTGTTTGCGTTAAACAAACTTCATTTTTGGGTTGGGGTTCTAATGTTACTTGTAAAGGCTTAAGCAAGCACGGCTCTATAGTTTCTTGAGTATTAGTATATTGCAGAGGAACTTTTCCCGAGTATGTACCATCTTAGGCGATATACAAAATCTAGGGGGCTGGGATGATCATTTGACCCACTCATTCCTCGAATGTATGAAAAAAAAATTTCAAGCACATCTTGGTTCAGCCTTGATGTTAAAATGTATTCAATACCAAATCTCTTTGGCACGTACTCAAATAAACCTATCATAGACCTGTTGGTTAAAATTATACCTTTCTGAAAAGGAAGCAAATATTTATGGGTCATACCCAGAACTACATTTGAGACTTGATTTAGTAAGTCTTGTTGGGCTCTCAGTTCTGTACCAAAGGCATTTTTTTCCATGCACCCTGAAAATTTATTTCTTAAATTCAATAAATCGAACCAATCATTAAATAATTGACAAATATCTGCTACTCTTTTCCATGATACGTTATCTGGCATATATCCATTTTCCCCAAGGTATCTAATCGCTTTTGCATTTGAATTTGACAATGGCCCGAATGAATAAAAAGAAGCATAACCTTATACTTGCAAAATATAGAGCAAATCCTTCCCTCCATATGAATAATAATCAAAGTAAAACCTTTTTCTAACAAATACGGAGCAAATGCTTATCAAAAGGAGGATTTGCTTACATCGAAAGTAAATGGTATGAATAAAAGTGAGTTTTTACTTCCAGTCGTGAGCATATCCTTCAAAATAGTTGCATCTAGTAAGACTTAGACTCACCTGCTGAGAATAGATAACGGATCGGTTAAATAAATTGTTCGTAGTGCCTAAAATATTCACTGGCCGAAGTAGTGAATTTGCGAAAGGTGAAATATTATAAACATCGGTCGTCTCCACAAAATAGCGATTTCAAAAGTCTATTTCGATTTGAAAATCGTAATGTGGAATGGTTAGCTAATAATTTTCTGGGCCCTTCTACAGAAACGCGAGGTGGTGCTCTTTCTTCTTTACAGAAGATGAAAATATGTTTAAGGTATCTGGCTGATCCTGGATTCCAAAAAGGTATAGGTGAGGAGCTTGGTGTAGAGCAGTCAACAGTATCACGAACAGTGAATACCGTTAATAGAATTGTTGTGCAAGCTAATCAGTGGATAAAATTTCCTACTTCTCATAATGCTATAATGGAAGCAAAGGACTTATGGCAAAATAAATATCGTTTCCCAACTGCAATTGGTGCCATAGACTGTACGCATATCGGTATAGAAAAACCCAGTTTTCATGGTGATGAGTATATCAACCGGAAAGGAAAAGCAACGCTTAACGTGCAAGCAACTTGTGACGCCAAATGTATGTTCACTAGTGTTGATGTAAGTTGGCCAGGATCGGTCCACGACAGCAGAATTTGGAAAAATTTGGAAGTTCGGCAAATTATGGCAAGAACAAGGAACAGCGTACTTCTTGGAGACGAAGGTTATGGAATCGAGCCATGGCTCATGATTCCATTTCGCAATCCCGATAATCCAACTAAAAGGAGTTACAATAATCTTTTGAAACAAGAAAGAGTAATTATCGAGCGCTGCTTTGGGCAAATTAAACGTCGATTTCCAATCTTGAAGTATGTTTCCAAACTTTAAGTAAGTGTCGTTTATTGTTTACAAAATACTGGACAAAAAAATACCATTAGATTATGGTTTCTAATATTTTAATTAATTCTAATGTAGTAATAACAAAAACGAATATAGTACAAAACAAAATGGAAAAATACTTCAACTATGCCCAAAAAAAAAGTATTTACAAGTCCAGATATGTCAAGGAACATACAGCTGTAATTTTTTCAGTATTTCCACTTTTTTCCATTATTTCTTGAAGTTTCACATTGTAGTATTCCCTCTGCACCCTGGTGGTTTTCAGTTGTTCTAATAATACCAAGCGTTGCAGCTCTGAAGTGGTCAAACTTCTTGTTTCGTCTGTTTCGTATGTTGCTAATGCATTTCTTTTTGAGGATTGTGTTGCAGAATCGCTGGAATATGCATAGTTTTGCTTGCCAGGATTGTTACTTTCTGTTACTGATGATGACGAACTCTCATTTTCAGCAGTTTTACTTTTTTCTTGTAACACGCCACAAGATTTGGCCCCTATAAAAATATTTTTATTTGCAGGGTGATAAAAGTTTTATTGTTGAAAAATTAGGTTAGAATTACAAACACACGAGTGACCCGACCGAGTTAGGGTAAATGACAAAAACGTCTATAAATTGGATGTACATAATACTTATAAAATTTCGTAATTACGAGGTCCCTGATATCGATTAATAAATTGTCCTTGCAAAAATTGTATTTGACCGTTATCATGTTATCAACTACTTTTTGCCTAACTAAATTATCTCTGTTCATTTATGGAAAATCGGAGGTCGGAGTTTTAGGTGAAAACCCCTGTAAAGAGGTCGAAATGGCACAAAAGAAAAAAAGTCAAGCACAGAAGATTAAATTGAGAAGTATTGTTACCTTGAAAACTAGTGGCTAGAAATCAAATTACAATTGATTTTTGACATGGCATGACACTCAGTTTTAATAATCCGTCCTTCGTTTTCATAAAGAAGATCAATAAACTGACTTTAGCTCAAAAATCGATTACGCAAACACAGTAGTTTTTCACATTTAAGAAAAAAAAATCAACAAAATTAAAACTCTTACCTGCAATTCTACTAACTGTCGGATTTGTATCACCTTCCATTGCTTTGAACAATAATTTTTCCCAGTCCAATAACTTTATTTTTCGATTTCCGGTCTTATTAATATCTGTTTTTTTCTTTAGGCTTGTTTTCATGTTTTCATTAACTTTCTTCATTAACTTGGTGATTTCGATTTTCTTTCCAAAAAAAGCTTCATATTTAGCTGTAATTCTTTCGACAGCTAGGTCTTTCTTTTTCTTTGCGCTTGGAATTTGTGATTTCATCAAAATTTCAGGGTATGAGGCTATCTCCTTTGCAATAAAATTCCATTCACTAATATTACTCTGTGGTTCAACTTCCTCTTCACTAGAAGTAATTTTGCTTTTTTTTACTACTTGAGTAACAAGAAATATAGATGAAACCACAGACACAAAGGAACCAGCTTATTAGTCTGAGCCAAACGTAATCACATGAAATTAAACAAGTCTCGACCTGAGGTTTTCGCCACCTTTTGCTAATTATTATGAAGCATTTGCTCGTGAGTAAAAGGTTATCGTTATTCATATGTAAAGAAGTAAATCCTTATGCTTCTACCTTTTGCTCAGAGCATTACCTTTTGCTTATAAGCAAAAGATTCATTTTTATTCATACGGGCCAATAGCTGCACCGCTGGCCTAACTTTTTGTCGCTCTGCTCCAGTAACATTTAAATGGTATTCGGTTATCTTGTGCGCAATTGTTAATTCAGATATTAAACAATCTAGAAGTGTTTGGAAACATACTTTGTCGATTTTTCCCCGTTTACAGTTAATTCTTGGTCAAGAAGGTGATTACGAACCAGCTTAGTTAAATGAAGGACATCTGCAAACACAAAAATTTTTAAACTTTCATCTGACGGATGAATGAAATGGCAATTTTCGTATGTCCAATATTCAGCTGCGACCATAAACCCATGTTCATAGGACCCATGTCGCTGACTATTGCCACCACAGTTAACCCCACATTATACAATTCTATAATTATACTTTTTATAATGTCAGCTGTCATTGATTGATCAAATTGAAAAAAAGTGGGCTGTTTTCAATTTTTTAATAATCCTCGTATCATTACAGTTTGGCAACTCTTATGAGGTCCAATTTTTTGTTCATATTTTTTTTCGATGTCTATTCTGTTGGACACATACACTTCATCAAAGGATAAAATACAAAGTTTATCAATGGGCTTCATATTCGATGTTAAACCCTTCAACATTTTGATAACACTATGTAATATACCAGGTGTTAAATCAAAAGTGGCTGCCCAGGTTCTAAGAGTTGACAGCCCTGGTAGAGGATAGCCATTAGCTCGTAAATATCTATAAGCTTTGGGACTGACACTGCGTAAAGATATGGCCGATGCAATGTCCTCCGGGCTTCAATGAACAGTTTTCTTTTCAGGATGTTCCAGTTTTTTAATTTGTCCTGGAGAGAAAAGTTTCATTAAGGATGTTTTCATCCCTCTTTGATTTTTTTTTGAAGTCTCTTTAAAAGCATTTTATTTTTTTCCCTTAATACTGAAACTTTTGCTGTGAGTTTCTCTATTTTGTCTAGGTGTTCTTGACATGGATTTCTAAAAATAAAAAAACATAAATAAAATTTCAAATTATGTAATTATCAATACTAAAAAACTTACATTTCAGGCAGAGAATCAATGTCCATATTGATGCTAGTGTCTTCATAAGATACACTGTTTGTGCTCGTCGAGGGTTGAATGAACATTGGACTAAGATTTTCTTTTAGTTGTGATGACATTAAGGACTTCGCTAATGGCAAATTTAAAGTTAACAAAGCATCTTCTTTTAAAATCCTAGTATTCTTTGGATTATAATTCAGTAACCGCTATCTTAAAGGCACTTCATAACAATCATGTTCAAAATGTTCTGAACAAATGCATGCTGAAATCGAGAAGTACAAGTTATTGAGAGGTAAATTCATAAAAATAAAGGTTGGTACCTATTAATATGAGGGGGCCACCACTTAGAACAATTTTGTACACCAAATAGTAAAAACTATGCAAAAACTCATAGTCATTAAAAAAATCATACAAAAAAAATAATCAAAATTATAGAAAATGTGTAGGTACACCAAAATAGTATTAATTAGTAATAACACTGCCCCCTTGGTACCTAAAATACATGTTTTGAACACCTACTATTTTTCAGATTAATTTTGTCTCCTCGGTGACACTACTCAACACACAATACTCGATTTATATAATAAAAAGTCTTCTTAAACTGCCAAACAAACTTTTAAATAAAAATTAATCACATATATGGCACACAAATAATAAATTTTCTATTAGGTATTTACGTTTACGTGCTTAAAAATTCACATCATCTGTTACACAGATGACGCAATGCGCAGAACTAAAAAAAATTTACTCGAGCGGCTGACATACCGTGTTTTGGTGTAGGAAGTGTTTGTTGTAAGTCAAAAGTAATCACAATTTTGTCTTTACTAATTTTGGTCGATTCCACTTCCTGATCGTTTTTATTAGTTTCTTCGGTCTTAATCGAAATATTTAGAGAGTCACATGTGTGACAAGTATCGCTTTTTGTCAGTTTAAAGCCTATATTGTATTCATTACAGAATATCCTTCGATACATATCTTCTTTTACTGGTGTAATGTTTTTATCTTGACACCAGTCAATGTAAAAATCTTTGTACAGAGATGAGATGGAAACGTCTTGATCTAAATGTACTCTGTTGGGATTCTTTTTTCTGCTGTAGTGGCTAACATACTTTGGAAAAGCGTTGATGTGGTCATGAGCAGATTGTACTTGCTCATATGGAATCTTCTTGGGTCTGTTGTGGTGCCTTCCACGTTCGTCATTTTTGGGAACACTTCTTCCCTCTGCAATCTGTTTGCAAATAAGTCGTACCCTTTTAGAAGAGTTTTGTAATCCATGCACTGATGCAAACTCTTCCTTACAGAGATCGTTGTAGATCTAAGCCATTTAATTTTATAAAATATTGATAATTAATATTTCTGGAGGATTCTTGCCTTTTTGTTTTTTTTTCTATATGAGCGTTTTTCGGCACAGCTTTAATACATCCAAAAATCCAAAAATCGTTAAAAATTTGGTTTTCCTTTCCAACCATCTTTTCTCTGCACTTCTTCTGACATTTACAGGGAGGACCAGTCATTCTATCGTCAACTTTCTTTCCTCTACTGCTCTCATACCAGCGTCCCAGGTTACGCTTGGTTTTGGCTTTTTCCTTTTTTCTTCTTTGAATATTTTGTTTTCGCCATCGTGACGGAGTAGCTTTATCGGGTGTTTCTAGGACGCCTCTTGATACATCCGCTTCATTATTTTGGGAATGGGACTGTAAAAAAATTTTAAACATTTAAATGGGAAAAAAATTTAACATGACAAATACTGAATAATATTTTTCGACTCAAAAAAGTCATAAGCCACATAAAATGGGTAATACATTTTTTAAGAAATAGGCCTAGCTAAATAAGGGTTAAGGTGTTCTAAAATTTTATTTCATAGTTACTTTATTATTTTCTGACAGAAATAAATTACTAGAATTGGCTAAATCCAGAAAAACTAAATTTATTACAGTATCGTAGTAAAAAGGCACATGCCACAACAAAAAAGAGCAAGACGGTCATAAGCCACAATATTGTTTACTAGTCGACCAAAGTGTCTTGGCCTCTGAGATGTGGATGCGCGGTGACAAAACCGACGGGAGCTCATTTAAAGTGGTGCTCACATTGTTTGCTCCGCAATACCTATACTCACTCGGCAGTAAATCTTTATTAATATTTTGTGAGGTGATATTAAAACTTTTATAGTTCAAAATGCCCTTTCAACGTGTTTTATGCGTTGCTATGGTAACATTTAATGTTTTCACCCGCTTTTTTTATTGTTATAAGACTGGCTAAAAAACATCCATTTTCGTTTCGCTTATCCAAAATACATCATGTATAGAAGGTGTGGAAAACTAAGTTTTCGATGCACGTATTTTGGAAAAATATTTTCACAACACCTTTTTCAGACGAGGTCAACAATTCACATGAGTCAATAGCTATGATTTTTTTAGAACCACCATAATAAAAATATTACAACTTGTAACAAATGTCAATAGAGTGCCCAGCCCTAGCACTATGGTAGTAGCCACTACAAGACGGACCAATAAGCGCTTCCAGGAACTTACGTGGTGTGAAAAGGAAGACATGACTGGTTTTAGTTTTAAGGGTTAGTCGGTAATTTTTCTCCAACACGAATTCACGAATCTTTAATTAATTTAAGCCATAGACTAAGGTAAAAACTGTACCAGACGATTAATAAATGTATTATTAATCGAACCGACTCTTTCATTCATCACAAACTTACAAGAAAACAACTCATTATTTAGGACAGCGTTTAAATGTATCGAAAAAAGTTATTTGAGAAAAATTTATATTTTACCGAGTTCTATACACAGTTAAAAAAAAGTATCAACTTAAAAATCACCCTGTAGATCCGCAAGTAAGACTTAGGACATTCATTTAAAATTTATTTATAATTTTTTGTGCAAGAATCACCCTATAAAGTTTATCAGTAGAGTTCCTATAATGATTAAATAATTTCGCAACCATTTTTTGTTACTCATAATGGAACTTAAATAGACCCGATACGCTGCTATTAGTATAATATTTAATAAGAGACAATTTATAGTGTGTCTTAGTTTTAATAAAAAGCAATTTATTTTTGTACTTAAACTAAATCAAATAAATCTAAGCTCGTTTTTAACCTCTGCATTACTTTGAAATAACCGCTATCTCAAAGCAGTCTGTGTAAATTTTAAGAGGCACTATAAATTTCCTGCTGAAATTTATTACGTTTCATGCAAATGCCGTAAATAGTCAGTTTCGAAATTAAATGAGTAAAATTTCCAGTTGTCTCAATTTTGATATGCTTGAGTTATTACCTAAACGATATTTCGTATTTATTCTTGGGGATATCTTTCCTTAAATATTCATTTATTTATTGATTATTCCGTACTCTTTTTATACAGGGTGATTAATGGTTGATGGTACCTTAGACGTTTACGGAGAACGGAAAATATAATTTTTTTGAAAATTTGGCATCATGGGTCTTAGCTAGTGATCTAACGATTAAAAATATTTTTAGCGATGTAGCGTTGCCGCTTATACCAAAAAGTGGTAGCAACTTTGTTATTTTAAATGAAACATCCTGTAAATTTTTTGATTTTCTGATCCGCTAAAGCTATATGATTGTGTTTGTATGAGGTGTTTCTATACCTATTTTTAGTGGTTTGTGAGAAGTGATGTGATGAAATCTCAGAACCGAAACGTCAAAAACAAGAACTGAATTTAGGTATGCGTTGTCCTTAAAAAGTTGTCCTAACAATATTTTTACAGATTTTAAAAATACGTGGAAATTGGTAACTAAATGCCCTACATTTTTCTATATTTAACCAATTTTTTATCTCTTATAGTTTCCAAGTACAAGTACACACCCAATTTGGGCCACACTGTATATGAATATATGGTACATCTAGGCATGTATTTTCCTTTAGTTCTTAATGCATTCTTAACATAAAGCAAAATAAATAATACTCTAATACAATAATGTGGTATTTTTTCTTTGATTTTAATCTTAAATTGAATTCGAAAAGAGAAAGTTAAATATATTCTATATATGTATAAACATCAAAGAGTAAAGGTGCGGCGATATATTTTCGCTTAAACGTCTGTATCCGGGACTTTTTACACGTACCTAAGAGGAGATTTTTCCATTTCGCAAAATAAAATATCTAAACGAAACTTTCTATTGCCTATTTCAACGGCGGATTCGCATTCCAAATTTATGTAGCGCTACGCGTATGCTAATACGAAAAGCGGGGCATAGCGAAGAATCGACAGGGTTTAGGCAGGAGAAAGAAAAATGGTTCGAGAGACGATTCGGATTGAACAGAGATATCATTCAATCCTTTTTCCTTATATCTATATAAGAGTACGGGAGGCCCGGAAGGCAGAAAGTGATTTTGGGGATTTTTAAAAGGTGATATATATTGGCCCTAGGTCTCAGGCAGTAATTTATAATACCTTCAAATACATTACCCATAAATCATTTTTTTAACTACGTACTCAACCAGTTGGTTTTTTGATAATATTTTTTTTTAACTGGATTTTAAGGATAATCCAGAAACCCTTGCTGGGTATCTATTGACATAATTTATTAGATAAGATCAGAAGTAACTTTAATAAATAAACGTTGTTGTACAGTTTGTAAAAATCACTAAGATAAGATTGATATCATATCTATGTATAAACAAAGAAAACCATAACTGAGTTTATATTGTTATAAAAATAGATAAACTTATAAGTCTTGTGTGTATTTTGTACCTCAAGAAATGAATAACGTAATTCTTATTATATATTTAACAGATTGATGTGTATTCAGAGTTTGTAAGAGATTTTTAGGGCTTGAGGCTAGAAGGCACTAGAATTTCAATAATAAAGTTTCGTGATTTTCAAGGAGCTAATGATACAAAACCATTTTGGACTCTCTTTCTATTATTTTTTATACATTACATCTTATAAGATGACAAAGCAATTTTTTTAATTGGTTTCTACTCGGGCAATCTGTAAAAAAATTATGTTTAATGATTATCTACATTATTTTCAAACTTTTAGATGATAGGATAATATTTATTACTGGTTACGGGACAATTAATTTTATAAACCATTAATGAAATATTGATTCTATATGACAACTTAGCTAATAAGAAAAAAATCACTGGCAGTAATTCATTAATTTTACAAATTAACGCTAGAATATAGTTATTTATGTAACAAGTGTAACGCATCTAGTGTTATATATTAGATAAACTAATATTATTAAAAAAGGTTTATTTTATTAATAATATTTTAATAACTATATTAAGTTAATTATAATAAAATCATCCTTAATGAATGAATAATAAATTACGTTAGTATTTCTATACAGTTACATTTTGACAAATATTATATTTATTAAATTATATTATTAATATCATATTAACAGTTGTTAAAACTACAATTATTAAATGGTTGATCCTTATGACGGAAATGATTGAAAGAACGAAATGTGAATTTTCGGATATAATTCTGTTATTACTGAATATAACCGGTTTTGGGTTGGATACTGAAGGTATATTATCGGAATCTGTAGCTTCATTTTATACAAAGCAAGACATAGTTGACTTATAAGATAATAAAGTTGTCAAATTAATTGAAATTTTACAAGCTGATTCATTAGTATTTCCATCACTTTGAATTAATCTAGCATCGCCATCGTTCGCTTGTAGCAGACGATAGCAGACCTTTGAAATGTGTGATGGTAAACTGGGGCTAGATAAATATAACGAAATGCATTAATGCCTATAGGTTGCTTCGTGCACTTGAATTTGAAAAATTATCTTGTAGATGGTCTTACGGCAGTACATCTAATATACTATTAAAATCTATGTTATCGTTTGGATTAAGAAGGGTGATTATTCATTTTTCCATTTTTTAAATCAGGTATATTTATTATTAAAACTGTTTGGCTGCCTTTTATATCATTTATAAATATTTTCATTAAACCTAAAAATTTATCAGAGGTTAAAATAAGTAACTAACTAGTTAAAATAAGGTAAAATAAGTATAACGGATGTGACAGAATAACGGATTGCTAGTCAGGATTTAGAAAGAATTTTAGCACGTCAACATGTTTAGTTAAAATATTAAATGATGTAAGAGTGAATGAAGAGCAAAATCAAGCGACATCTGTGGCCCTACTCGATTTTAGTAAAGCTTTCGACACACTTAACCACGAAATGTTGTTGGCTAAACTAAGGTGTTTTGGAATCTCTGAATATGGTATTAACTTCTTTAAAGAATATCTATATAATCGTAAAAGTTGCGTTATGATAGTCCAACGGTTAGAAAAACAATGTTCAGAGTTTAGGCAAACAAATTAAGGCGTACCTCAGGGTTCTATACTATCACCCCTACTTTTTTCAATCTACGTGGCAGACATGTATAAAACTGTAAAACATTCCACATTACAGCAGTATGCTGACGACTCACAACTGTATATTCCTGTTTCTATTGAAGATATGAATAATAATTCATTTCAGCATAAGTTTCAGTTTAATTTAATGGATCTAGAAAACTACGCAAAAAATCACAACCTCAAATTAAATGCTGAAAAATCTAAAATTCTTTTGATGTGTTCGAATAATAATTTAAGGCGAAATGTTGAAAATCGGATTAATATTCCTATAAATAACTCTCCAGTTCCAATTGTCCCAGAGGCAAAAAATTTGGGTATCATATTTGACAATTCTCTCTCTTTTGAACCCCATGTAAAAAACAAAATTAAAGCAGCCTATTTACGCCTTAAAAATCTTTTTAAATTTAAACGGAACTTGTTCACAAAACAAAAATATTTACTTTGTGAAAGCCTTGTTTTAACTTTATTCGATTACGGTGATGTGGTATATGGTGAGTCTTTACGTTCAAGTACCAAAAACGCAATTCAAAAAATTCAAAGTTCCTGTATGCGATTTGCCTACAATATCCCATATAGAAACCATATAACGCCATATCTTAATGACAAAAATGTATTAAATATGACAAACAGATGAAAGCATCATATGTTTAATTTATTTATCGGATTTTAAAGGAAGGCCAACCGGCTAATTTACGAGATGAATTTTTAGATTTTGAGCATGAACACATGACGCGAAACAATGATATTTTTGTTGTGCCACGCCATAGAATCATTTCATCATTTCAGCGCTCTTTTAAATTTGCGGGGGTTAAAATGTGTTATTAATTGTCATTAGTTTAAAATTGTCTTTACCCCTTGTGGACATCGACATCGACATTTTGCATTTTTGCTTTCTTTTTATGGTCTTAAATATTAGGCGTTACCCTCCTTGGTTCTTTTATCCGCTGCCGCATCTGTCGCTCTCCCGTTCTGGATTAATTTTCTTTATTATGGTATTATTATTATTGTTTGTTTCTTTTTGATTTATTTTATATAAATTAATTATTTTTAAGGGTTATTTCGTCTGTACCAATAGATTAACGGTTTTTTTAATTGAAAATGAATCCTCTTTGTCAAAATTTAAATTAGATTTATAACTGTATTTTATAATTTTATATATGGGCAAATAAAGCATTTGAATTTGAATTTGAATATACTAAGAAAATAGACATTTTGTTTTGACGTTAATTAAAAAAAATACATGAAAAGTTTAAAAGAATAAAATCGGACATATAAAATATACTTGGATTTAATTTTTATAAAGAATAATTCATTATAAATTAATAAATTTATTATAAGGCTTGTGGTATATATGTTACAATTTTAAAAATTTTAAACTTACTGTTTTTAAAATCACAAAAGACAAGAAACAGTTTTACCACTAACCAAAACTCTTTATTTAAGTTTTGACACGTGTTTCGATAACGATGTGAGCATCTTCAACAGAAGATTTAAACTAAACTAAAAGTACTTACAAGTGGTACTTAATAATAGATATAACCAATAGAGCGAACAAAACAATGAAGTATTGCCAAACAAATCTTAAACACTAACTAAATTACACAATTCAGTATAAGGGATTCAACTTTTTAAGTATGTTTTTTGATGTTTATACATAATATAATTACATAATAATAACTATGTTATAAAATCACTTCCCAACTTTAAGTAACTGTCCTGGAAAAGAAAATGACCTCACTGCTTAACAAGTAATTTCAAAAGTTTGCGTATCTAATCTAGATTTTAAAATGGTAAGATACTTGCTAGATTATTGGTTCAATAGAAGTGTTTTTTTTTAATACATAGTCAAATGTATGCCGCTACTTTAAGCTAAATTATTAATTGTACAGTCAAAATAAATAAATAAAAAAAACAGTAGTAAATGGAAGTAAATGGAAGTAAATGGAAGTAAATGGAATAAAGCTTTATGAGTCACAACAAATGCTCAAATTGTCTGCCGTCATTCCTAATACACATTCTACACCTTTTTAGAAAAGATCGAGTTATTAATCGGGCGAATTTTTCATTGTTGATCTATTTAGCGGCTATCTGGATCTATCGGAGCAATTTAGCTATTAGTCGGTTTTCGTCTTCTATCGGATCATTGTAGGCTTTGTCTTTTATTGCTCCCCAATAAAAGAAATCCAAAGGATGTACACTGGGTGAACGCGCGGCGGCCACGCTATTGTTTCATCCCGTCCTATACACCTGTTCGGGTAATCTGTGTCCAGAAATTCCCTTACTGGATAAGCATAGTGGGCCGGAAAGCCGACTTGTTGAAACCACATGTTTTGGCAAATATTAAGTGGCACATCTTCTAGTAAGTCTGGTAATTGATTTTATAAGAAATCTAGGTAAACTTCGGCATTCACATTTTCAAGCTACTCGAATGGACCTTTAAGTATTCCTGTCCACATGTCCATTTTTCAATATTCGATGTGCCGAACTTTTATACACGCCTGTCCTTGTTTCTATTCCACGTACTGAGGTATTCGGATCAGTGCAACTTCTTGTAAGACTTCGGCTGCGAAGACTAGGACAAGCGCTGTCTGCCTGCACCATAAATTTAGACCCTCTAGAGGTTATCGATGCACATTAATAAATACTCTGTAATCTGAATAACGCTCTTCATTTGGATACAGTCTGGCGGCAGCATTAGCGTTACATCGACATTCTTCATAGATGAGATACATCTTAGCATATTCCTGCACAGTATAACAATTTGGCATGGTTTCGTTTACAAACTAAATAATCACACGGTTATCGATAATCCAGAAAAGAGTTAAAATCCAAATCAAGTCCAATAAACCAAGCCAAATTAACTAAAAAATCTAAAAAAGTCAAAATAAATAAAACACGATATTAACACGAATGCAGAAAGATGCGTAGTAAACGGAGAAAACGAAGTAGCAAAGTACATCAGTAGAAACGATCTTAATTAATGACCTAATTTGCGTCACTACCTGCCTTACTCACCTTGTAGGGGTATTTCTGAACAGTGAATACCCGAGTAATGATCCCAAACCATTCATTACCTTAAGTTTGCTGACTTTATATTTGTATTTAAGCAACCTTTTGTTAGATTTCCGTAGAATTTAATATAGTGTCAAAGCTGCTGTTGTTCATATTATTTGTTCACCCTAATTTTAGTACGTATCAAATAAAATTAAATTTTTTTAAACGTTAAGTTCAATACCAAGAACATAACTGGCGCTGCGAATAGGATAACGTGATTTGGCACTTTATCGATTTTTGTTGTGCTGAAGCGGCTGTTAAATCTTTATGTATTATTCCGACTTTAAGAGGAACCTTCGAGACATCCTTCCATCTCCAATAAGTATTCAACATCTTCGACAGAGAAGATAAGAAAAGAAGAAGATCAGAGAAGCTGTAGAGCCGCACGTCATATACCGTGTTAACTCAGATCCTGATCCACACCAGCAACCAGGCCCAAAAGCTTCAGTTTGGCATGGTTAAACTGAAGCTTTTATAGAGATCTATTTAGCCGTGACTCCTACAACACAACGCTGTTAAATCTTTATGTATTATTCCGACTTTAAGAGGAACCTTCGAGACATCCTGCATCTCCAATAAGTATTCAACATCTTCCACAGAGAAGATAAGAAAAGAAAAAGATTAGAGAAGCTGTAGAGCCGCACGTCATATACCGTGTTGACTCAGATCCTGATCCACACCAGCAACCAGGCCAAAAAGCTTCAGTTTAACCATGCCTTTATAGAGATCTATTTGGCCGACTCCTACAACACAAGCTCTATGGAGCATTCCTTGATTGTATTATTTCATTTTTATTATATTATTAGGTGTCCTAGCATTTGTCACATTTTTTGGCAGAAACAACGTCACCAGAAAGCAATCCCACTGAAAATTCTGCAAAAACTACTCAACGAGGGCATTGAACAGTTTAAACCATTAATTACCTTAAATCTGCTGACTATATATTTGTATTAGTCTTATGACATAATTAATAGTTCGGCAAGACTAACCGGTTTACAGAGACTATTTCTAAAGAGTTGAGTTTGTTCGACAGTCTTGATTGTAAAGTTTTAAACAACAAGAACAACTCCCTAGATCTAATAGCTTCCAGAAACCTTGTTAAATTAAATGATAAAAAAAAGAACCTATTAGGTCGGCTTCATGGGTTCTCTGTATGGTCGGTTTTCTCAGTCAGCAGTCTCGTACTTATGAAGGTTTGAAAGAAAAATTGTTTATCAAGATAATTTTTAAATATCTTAACGAATTGTCTAAAAGTTAGGATTCTCCAGATCCCGTCTAAAGCGTAATTAATCCTGTAACATTATTATTTAAGCAACCGTTACCGTAGCATTTAATATAGTGTCAAAGCTGCTGCTATTCATCCTAATTTTATTACGTTTTAAATAAAATTTCCTATTTAAAAATGTTATAAGTTCTGTACCAAGAACGTAACTCCCGTACAGGTAGATAGGGCGAGGTAGAAAAATAGCCTAGCGCCATGTTCACCCAATTTAAATAAATTATTTAAATGTACCTACTTTATGGAAAACAATAATTAAGAAAAAGCGAGAATTAAAGAAGAAGTGTACACTAATCCATTTTAAAATCACTTTTCAAACAGTGCAGTAATTGTCTTTTCCCGGAGAGTTAGTTAAAGTTAGGAAATGATGGTTAAAAGACACAATTTTCATCACAAGCTGAGCAAAAATCTGATAATTTCTTAAAAATGGTAACAGTTGTATTCGAATTTACTTTTATAATTTATCGATTTCAGGGTTACATTACAAAAAAAATTGTTAAGAAATTCAAAAATTTGTAACCACAGTACTAAAAAGATCAACAAGGGGAGTCCATTTTTTCCGGTTTTCAACGAATGCATGATTGAAGAGTATTCAAATTTGATTTTTGGGTTTTATTAAATTAATTAAATTTACGTAAGATATGCTTAACTTGTCAGTATCTTGTTTTTTGCTTACATTGTTTTGATGTTTTTTTATGTTAATCTTTTCTGAGATTAATGTTTTCTTATAGTTATTTTGAATGTCGATGATCTTTACCTCTTCGAAATGAAATTGGTGCATGTTTTCGTCAGCATGTTCTGCCAGAGCTGTTATTTTTTGACCTTAATAGTATTTCAGGTTGGACGCTTCTTTTGTGTTCCATTATCCTAGTTTTTAAGTGAGATCATCGACATTCAAAATACCTATAAGAAAAAAATAATCTCAGAATTGATAGACATAAAAAACATCAAAACAATGTAAACAAAAAAAAGATACTAATAACTTAAGCACATCTTACGCAAGTTTAATTAATCTAACAAAACCCAAAAATTAAATTTGAATACCTACTCTTCAATATAACCCTTGTAAAACCATTCAACAACATTTAAAAACATACTTATATATTTTACTTCTTATATCTTAAAATATTTATAATGATAACTAAAAAAAAACGAAAAAAAACCTTTGTTTTGTTTAAATTATCTAAACACCTTAAAAATTAAAGTCCAGAACTAAAATATTGTTCATTATCGTTAAGTACATTGCTACTTACAGACCAAGTACATATTCCTCAACAACATATAAACCAAATACAATTATATAAAACCACTATGTTCCCACATTTATCACAATTAAACGAAAAGCTTTGATGTTTCTGTTGTAGGTATATTTAAATGTTCTCATTTAATTTTTAATTTTTAAATTTTAACCATAACTCCTCTTTATTTTAATACACTTATTTAATTTGCTTTTAATTGTTGATAATTATTTTTTTAGATCACTGTATAACATACCCTTTTGACTTATCTATACATGTTTTTACAATGTTTTTTTAATTTGATAGTGCCCTGAGGAAGGCCTAATATAGGCCGAAATGTTGGCAATTTTTTCGAGTCAAGAAATAATCGAATCAAGAATTAAGAATTAATCGAACTAAGCCCTTAAGAATTAAAAAAAATTGGACTGGGCCACTAAAACAACGAACACATTTTTAAAAAATATTTCCTTTGAATCCCTGGGCACCTGATCTATTGCCCGTTATCGGCTTATCGTTAATTTTTGGGACCCTATATATATATACAGTGCGGTTCTTAATTGTCCCTCCCTCTCCTCCTCTTATCTTTTAAATGTGTTTATGTAAAATTATGAAATGCATGAAATGGCACACATCATTAGCCAGATAAATATTAATTTTTGGTCCCTAGCTCATTTTGCAAATCTTTAATAAAGTTAAATAGAAAGAGGAGTCGTGAGATTTATCATTTGAAAGCTCTCACTAAATGCTTTATGGTCCTAGAATATTAAGACATTACTTCTACCCATAATAAAATGACAGCCTTTCATAATCTTATTTTTTGCACTTTTATTTATTTTTATTTTCACTATACTTGCTCAGGTGTAATTTGTTTGTAGGTGTGTTGTTGTTTGTAGAGTTTGAATTGAAATTTGACAGCAGAGCCTTACTTAAACATGTTAGAAAATGCAGTCATCCTTGAGATTATTTTAGACAATGCTCATGCTTTTCAACAAGATAACCCACCGGCTCACTTTAGCAGAAATGTTAGAGAATATTTGACTAATACCGTAATTGATGGATTGGTCGTCAAGGGCCTACCGAATGGCCAGCCAGGTCGCCCGATCTTACAGCTCTGGACTTTTTTCCATGGGGCTACTTAAAACAAAAAGTCTACGTCACCCAGCCTATCTTCTATCTACGTCAAAGAATAATTGATGCATGTCGCAATATTGATATCGTCACTTTCCAAAATATTCGTGAAGAGCTTTCCAATAGATTATTTTACTGTCTTGAAGTTATTGGTGCACATGTTCCACATCTTTTGTAGAGACAAAGTTATATTTCTGTGTTACCTAACTATTTTAAATGGAAATAAAAATGCGAAAAGTAAGATTTTGAAAAGCTGCCATTTTGCTATGAGTAGAAGTAATGACTTAACATTCTAGGACCATAAAGCATTCAGTAGAAGCTTTCAAAGAAGAGAGGAAAATAGCCTTTTCCTTTTTTTCTTCTGTTTTTTTGTCCCGCCGCCATTTTGGTGTTTTACAAAATGAGCTAGGGGCATTTAGGTTGCTAATGATATGTGCCATTTTATACATTTCACATTTTTTAAATAAATGCATAAAAAAGATAAGGGGGGGGAGGCAATTAAGAGCCGCATTGTATATATACATATATATAAATAAAATAAGCTTTAGCAAGTAATTAAACTCCGTAAAGGTCATTTGATGAGTTACCACCGAATATATCTCACAAACTTCAATCCCGACCAAATTTCATTATCGCTACGAGCAGGGACGAGGCCACGGCCACATCGTTCGGGTTTATTAATTTTCGGTAGCAAAAAACGTACGGCGTTAATTTATAAACGTGTTCGGCGTTGCTGTTTGTGATTTTTTTGTTCGTATTTCGCTGGCCGACTACGGCCTTCCGAGAGAGAAAAACAGGTTGAAATTTGCATCTATTTCCAATATAGAGGGGTGGTTTGATTCCAAAATGAAACTGAAAAACCGGGTCACACTAATAGCTGCCTACTAATTGCTTTTATTTTTATTCCCTTTTTTATTTGGTGTAAGCCTAGTTGATTTTAGATTGGACATCAAAAGTATAAATAAGTTCGTATGTTTCTATTGTTTCTGCCATAAAATCCCCTTATATATTAAAGTCAAAAATAAAAGAAACAGAAAAGACAATTTAACCAATACTATAAACACGTATCCCTAAAAGATTAAAAAAATCAGATATCTGCACTAAAGAGCTATGATTTCCAAAGCATAGTTGAATAGAGAAACTCCTATATTTTATAGTTTTAATTTTTATCTTTATTATATTATTATCTTTAACAAAGATGTCACCAATTCTAATTATACGCATCGTGCATCTTATTATTTTTAACAAACGACTTGTATGGACTAGAAGATACATCATATTAAAAGTTTTCTTTTTTTGTTAATTCTACAATTTCTGTTAATTATTCGGTTGATCATTTCACAAAAACTTTTCTTTTGATTTTCAAGTATACTTTATATAAAGAATAGAAAGATATAAATAAATTAAGGTAGAATTATCATAACACTGCTCTTTGTAATTTAATATTTAATTTTTAATTATAATAAATTGCTTTTTTAATCCTAAAGACAAGCAAAATTAGCATACATATCTACATGTTGCAAGTAATAATTTTTTTGTAAACTTACTACTTTGTAAACTTACGTCTAGAATAAACGATCTCGATTTAATGGAAAATGATTATCGAATTCTTAACAGCAGAAACTAATTAAAATAAGATGGCAAAAAATAAATAAAAAATAACAAAATTAAATGTCAGGAGAAAATTTAATTAATCAATTCCACAAAACTGTCTCACTTTGGGCAATAATTAATTATCTTCCAAGCATCAAAGCTATTCATTTCAGTATTTTAAATGTTTCTATTTCTTCTACGATAAAGTTTTTTATTTACCTATATTGTTAAAAACAATTATAAAAAACTAAATTAAATATATTAAAACGTTTTTAGAAACCCTATATTAATATTACCCTATATTAAGTTTTCTAAAAACTGTACATTTATATGAAAGTTTCAGGCAAAGTTTTATTTTTAGTTATTTTTATTAATTATTTATTGCTTCGCTTTCCCTTCACATTAGAATAAATATTTTAAAAATGCCTGGATTTTCGCGTAACATTTTGGAACATTTTATCGCCAAACGACGCAGCTCCCACGAAAGTCAGATGTTTATTAATCCAGACCTCGGGCCGGCCGGGGCGGTGCCTCTATGCGGGCCTCTATGCGGTTTCCTATAAGTAACGAACGAAAACACGATCTGTACAAAATTCCTTATAATAACTGTGGCAAGAGTTATGTAGGACAAACTGGTAGATATCTTGAAGAACATCTTAAAGAACACTAAAGAGATGTCCTAAAGAAAAATGGTGTTCGCGCTACAGCATTAGTCGAATATGTTAAGGAACTGTTTCATTCGTTTGATTTTAATAACATACATATTCTGGATCAACAAAAATTCTTAATTAAACGCAACATAAGTAAAATGCTACATATTAAAAAACATAATACTGTCAACTTCGCGACACTGAAAACCTAAGTTCTGCATACTCAAATCTAATTTATAAATTACCTTCTTAAATATCGCGATCAAGCAACAAGACTCTATTCCTAAAGTATTAAACCACACCTATTATCAATTTTTTATATATGTATGTATACATAGACACTTCTCATTCCTCTTCTCTAGTTTTTACACCTAATAGTGAATTTCTCTAGTCTACCGGTTTGTTTCCATTTTATATATTTTATTATATTTTATCAGCTTTTAATTGTAATTCCTTCTCTACGTAACCGCCTTTTAATGTTATCTACGTTTTTGTCCCTGTTATATGTGTTTTTTTTTTTAATTTGACGAGAGAGAACTACGATTTCGGTAAGGTCCTACCTAAAAATATACTCTGAAATTTCAAAAATCGTAATCAATATTATTTAAATTCCATCTTGTGAATAGTCCAGTGATTATACTAAATTTGTGTTACATACAATACACACTCGTAATAGAAAAATATAAAAAAATGCATATATGATCAGTGATGAGCAAGTAAAAATCTTTAACTCCTTTCTTAGAAGACGGAAGATTTTCATAAGGCATTGATCTGCAAACAATTATCTTGCCAGGGAGTCAACACATTAAAAACAATAATAAATAGGTTTCATTCATTCTATAGGGTTTATGTATTTATATCATATATATATTTATTAGCAAAAAAATGTTTCTTATTGTAGTCTTGTATCTCATAGAATAATCATTTCGGTAGTCATTGTAGGTCATCATAAAAACAGTAAAAATCAATTTTTAAAATTGAATTGTTTGAATCCAATAACTAATATAATTCAGCCACTATAATCAGGTACTTTTTTCTTCTCTTTGGCGAAAAAATAAAATATCTTTTCCTTATATATAGTAATATCAACCGTGATCAAGATCAAAAGTAGTCATAAAATAAGTTACTTGATATATTTATTTTTTAATGCACATTTCCTTATTTCAGATTGTATTACAAAACTCTAAATAAGTACGTATATGTTTATATTATTCAGGTTGAATTCGCCCTAATATGTTAAACGAATATCTAGACATTCCTCTCACGTAAGAAAAATCTTTGGGAATGTACAATTTTGGTACTTTAAGGGATGATAAAAGCTTGCTTTTAAGGAAAATTGCCCTGCCGCAGACCGCAGTGTGTTACCTTTTTCAGATTACCTTGATGGATTCAATTCACCGAAATAAATCTTGAAAGTTTCTTGGATGACTCGAAAGATAAGGACGCATAAAATAAAAGATTCCATTTGTTTGGGTCAATGGAAAGATTAAATATGGCACTTTTTTAAAAAACGACTTTGATATTCTAGCCAATAAGATAAATATTATGGTTTACTGGCTATCCTTGTCGTCAAATTATATTGCAGGAATATTACATCTGTAATAGTGCGTCTTGCAGCAATATTTTAAAACGACCTTACACTGATACAACTTACGTCACTTTTCCCATTCTTTTCTTCACACAGTGAGTATGAATTAGGTTGTGTGAGTGCCAACTAGAATATTATCAATTAGTTTAGGAATAAAGTCTGTAAATTGTGAAATATAAGTAATTAAACACCTGGATAATAATAAATAATTGTACTATCTATATATTTCGATAATTAGTATTATATTTCATTTAAACCCACTTAATAAATATTTGTTTGCAAAATTTAGCAGATACCTGTGAAATTAATCAGTTATTTAATCAGTCATTAAATATCTTACATAAGCAATATGGCTGCAATATTACACATTGAATTTCAGTGATATATATCGCATTTGTGACGGTTATTAAATATTGCAAAAGTATTGCAGGTGCAACAGTATATACGCAATACTGCAGATAAAATATTAAAATATCAATTGAAATAAAATATTGTTGGAATTTTATATAAACAATATTACTGCAATAGTGTGCTTGTAATATAGATGCAACATTACACAAGCATTTCACTGATATAATACATTTTCATCAATAATGAAATATTGCAACAATATTACAATTACTACATATGAACGTTATTAACTTTACAATGTATGTGCAATATTGCATTTTCTATGTTATTTGTGCAATATTGTAGCAATAAACATCCAATATTATATTTGTTTTTTTTTTAAATACAATGTTACTGTAATGTTGTAACAATATTGCAGAAGTAATACATCAAAAGAATTATTGCTGCAATATAACATGCCGACAGGGATATAACATCTTTAGATTAGTACCAGGCTTCTAAAATCACTGCCAAGAAAATTTGCATATGCCATACAAGCCAAGAAACTTTAAATATTTTTTACTTTTATCAATTATTATTAGGTATTGTTGAGAATATCTCAAATATCCTTTTTTTGTCATCAAGGCGTGTTTATTTTTGTTCCATTTATATCCATAATATTAAGGACATCACTGATCGCTTGAAGATTTCCAGAGGTCATATAGCAACCAATTTTAAGGGCTAACTTTTAAACGCTAATACCATAGCTGTCAGGCCCTTTCGTTTTTTTTGATTAAATTTCCACTTAATGAGCACCTTTAAACCCACTATGTATAAAAGCTGCTAAAACGTCTCACGGTCAAACTTTAGCTGGTACACAGTCTAGCTTAGTTACGGCACCAATTAAGTTGGGTCACTTGACTTGCTAAGATGTAGTGTGTCAGTCGAGACGATTGAAGTTTAAAGTTACTCCTATTTCTGATTACTTCTTAAACCCTAATTAGGGTCTTCTCTTCAGATTCTTAATGACTAATCCAAGTCTAAGAGTTGCAGTATCAGTCAAGTTGAAACTATTGTTGAAATGTCGTGTGTTAGTGGAGTCTCGTGTCATAATTGTGGTCTAAGTGAGAAGTTCAAGAGTTAAATGGGTCTCTTTTCAAATTATTTTTGACCAAAGCAAGTTCAAGACTTGCAGTACCAGTCACGTTGGCTCACTCTTGCTAAGATGCAGAGTGTTAGTCGAATTGTGAGCCGTTGGAGTGAGAAGTTGCTTACCAGTTATCCCTATTTCTCATTAATCCCTAGCCTACAAAGTTATTATTATTAATTTTTAACCCTAATTTCTCCAAATTTTTGGTGACCAATAACAAGTACAAACTCGCAGTACGGGTTGGGTGGCTGTTAAAGAAATTGTGTGACTCTAATCACTAGTCGTATTCGTGGTTACAGTGAGAAGTTACTTACAGAGTTTTATGACCTTGTTAGCTCTTGTACCGTTTCTTTTCTCCGATTAAATTTCCACTTAATAAGCACTTTTAAAGCCACTTTGTATAAAAGCTGTTAAAAAGTCCTTGTTAATATAGTAAAACTCAAGCTGTCACGCAGTCTATCTTAGTTACAGCACCAATCAAGTTGGGTCACTAGGGTAACTAAGATGTAGTGTGTCAGTCGAGACGATTGAAGTTTAAAGTTACTCCTATTCCTCATTACTTCTTAAGCCCTAATTAGGGTATTTGTCCAGACTCTAAGTGACCAATTCAGGTCCAAGAGTTGCAGTATCAATCAAGTTAAGTCACCATTGCTGAAATGTATAGTGTTAGTCGAATCGTGTGTCATAGTTAAGCTTGAAGTGAGAAGTTCAGAAGTTACCTTTGTTCTCCAGTAATCTTAAAACCCTAAAATTAGTCTTTTTTCAGATTATTGGTGATTAAAGCAAATTCAAGAGTTGTAGTACCAGTTAAGTTGGGTCGCGGTTGAAGTGAGAAGTTGCTTACCAGTTATCCCTAATTCTCATTCACAACCCTTAACCTTTTTACGTTATGGTAAAATGAAAATCCTTCAGTCTCCCTCCACTTATTTATTAAACATTTAGTTAGGTTAAAATTCCCTACATGTTTCGGACACAGTGGTGTCCATCACAGGGGGTATTAAAAGGAAATAGTTCCGAACAAAAGACAAACAGACACAGAAAAAACTTAAGGAATTTATATAAGGTACACTTATAAAGGTTTTTTAAAATTGGTAACAGGAACATGCCCCAGGGTTTTTTATTACTATTGTTTTCAATTTTAATTTTTTATTTTTATTTGTTTACATTCTGTTGTTGACAAGCACTGTAGGTGACATTTATGAGAGAAGTTCTAAAGGTGCCATGGTACCTGATGGTGGGTTACTACAATTTTTTTTTTGGTAAAAGCAAGAGGAAAGGAGAAGGTTCATAGAGAACATATTACATGGCGCGGTTAATATAATGATTCGTACGATGCGGAGGAGGAAAGCAACGGATAAGTACTATTTAAAAGAAATTGTAAAGGGTAAGAACGATGTATTAAGAGACTCTGAAGAGTTAAGACACAGTGAGTTGAAAAGGTGAGTACAAGAATGATGTACTTGATCATTGACACAGTTATGGTGGTTGTTTTGTATAGCTTTATTTATTTCGAGTATTTCCAACAGATCAAGTTTGTTGCTTTTTCGGCAGAAATGTAAAAGCTTTATGTCAGTAGCTGGATTAAAACTGTGGTTATTACTATTAGTATAAAAATGTCTTGTCAAAGTTAGATTTGATGCTTGGAGGGCAAATATTTCGGTTCTTGGTCTTCTCAATCTCCCTAAAATGTTCATTGATACGTATAGAAAATCTTCTACCGGTCTGTCCAATGTAAAATGGATTGCAATTCCCACTCGAGCACCCTATCCGATAGACTCCTGATTTTTGTTCTGGCGGGATTTTGTCCTTACAGTTGATAACAAACCCAAGTAACAATTTACAGTCACCTAAGTTGAGATTACTATTATTTTCACTAGTTGCAACGTTGTTTTCAGTGCAAAATTTAGTTGGTTTTGCAACGACGTTTATTTTCGACCAAACTTCAACGTACTGTACCTGTATCGCAACTGTTGTAAAACTCTGCTGTTTTTACAACGTATTTTTTTACTCTAGATGGTAGCAGTAGTAATTTACACTTAAAACAACGACGTGCAGACGTGTTTCCTCATCGTTAGCGAATGGGTATTACATTGCCTGATCGTCTGTGTTGAGCATTTTTCGCTGTAGAGAAAGCTTTTTGACATGTTTTGAAGAGTTTAAGGAAGAATATGAAAAACAAAGGTAGAGAGAATAAGAGGAAGAAAAAATATTCAATTCAACATAACCTACTTAATCTATATTTTTATAATTAATTTTTTGTTTGGAATAATTGGGATTTATTATTTTCGTTTTGCTTTAAAAAATGAAGAGATATAAAGACTTTAAATATTCTGCAACTTACTACAGACGCAAAAAAAAGACTTGCAATGGATGCAAAAATGCCTACAAGTTAAAGTTTTTGTTTATTAAAGTTTGTAAAACGTGCTGCATACGCGCAACAAACTGCAAACAATAATTGAAACATTAAAATTTTAGGTTAGGTCCATCCGTTCTTCCTCTTGCTCGAGGCCAACCAGGGACAACGACAGCGGGTTTCTTATGTAACCAATAAAAAAAATTACTTATTTTTTTTTTTCGAAATCCGTTATAAATTTAGGGCGCGCGTGTTATTTAGGGCTAAAATAACATCTTTTCACAGTAAACTATGTCCCGTTTCTAAATTAAGTGCTTGTATATCTTTCAAAACGGGTATTTTACCCGTATATAATTCACTATATTAAACAACATACAAAACAAATATTAATAAGGACTGTTCAAGAGATGGATTAAAAAGGTTGTATTTTTGGAGTATCTGCTTGATCGATTAGCTTATTTATCTAGGGGAATCGAGAAAAGTCTAGAAGAGTAGGAATGGAAAACTGCGAATTTCTGGCTATTAAGGTGATTTGAGTTATAAGAGATGGTACTGTCAGTGGATGTAGGCTTACGGAATATTGAAAATTTGATCTTATTGTTTATACGTATTAGTTTAAGATTTAAAAATGTTAAAGATTCATTGGTTTCAATTTCAAAAGTAAAATTAATGCATGAGTGTAAAGAGTTTAAGAACGTAATAAAATTTTGAAGGTCAGAGGAGCTACCCTTACAAATGGCAAAAATATCATCCACATATCGTTTGACAAAGAAAATGTGTTGAAAGAGGGGACTAGTTTTTATTTTATTTTCCAAGTCTGACATAAACAATTCAGCTAAAAGAGGGGACAGGCTAAAACCCATTGCAACACCTAAGCTTTGTTTATAGTATTTATAGTTTAATTGAAACAAATTTGATGTAAAACTAAGTCAACCAGAACACAAAGGTTGTCAATATGGACTTTCTCAAGATCAGTATTTTTTTTTTTAAGTAAGTCTGCAACTAAAGGTAAGCAGTCCTCAGGAGGAATGCTAGGGAAGAGGTTAGAAACATCAAAAGATACTAGAAAGGATGAATCGGGTAGAATGATATCTTTCAACTCTTAAACTAGTTGAGTGGAATTTTTTATAGAAAATGAACTTTTAAACTTAGTGAGATAAAGTAAGGTGTGGTTGAGCCAAGAACTCAGCTTGTCACATGGAAAGCCACAATAAGAAACCACTGGACGAATAGACATCTCATGCTTGTGGATCTTGGGCAAGCCGTACAACAAAGGGATGGACGGATTGATAGGTATGAGTTTAAATTTATTTATGCTAAAATATTCTAAAGTTGTATTTACTTGTTTTAATGTATTTTTGAATTTAACCAAGAATTTGTCAGAAGGACAGAGTTTGACAACAGAAAAATTATCTGTGGACAAGAAGGTTTCAACTTTTTCAACATATTGAACTCTGTCCAAGATCACAAGAAAATTGCCCTTATCTGCTTTAGTTAAGGTCAAGTTATTAGTAGTGATCTTATTCTGTAAAGATTTAATCGTCTTAAGATTTTTAAGTTATCCTTATTAATTCTTAACCCATATTTTTCCAAATTTTTGGTGACGAATAACAGATAACGCCAGCACTGTTTAGCTGCGGCAAAACAAAGAGTAGGTCTCAAAACCGCCATTGCGCACGGTCTCTGAATAGACGTCATGGAAGTTGACAACAGAATCAGAAATGAAAATCAACTTTTTACAGTCGACCAGATAAGTTTTGAACGCATATTTTTTTTCCAATCTTTAAGCATTAAATCTGATTTTAAGCTTCTAAAATAAAATTAAAAGAAAAACTATAATTACATATAAAGAAAAGAGGTGTAGATTTGATTTTTTTGTAGCATAAAAGATACATGTTTGTAAAATAATAGATAATAAAAAAAATCACAGTAATTGTTAAAAATTTTGTTACACCTTCAAATCTGGTATATAAATAAAAAATTAGTAAATACAACATATATCTGAGAGACACACGTTTTTTCAGGGGATGAAGGGGTGCAAGCCACCCCCAAATATTTTAAAAAATCATTGAAATTATTAATAATTTTGAATAATTTTGCTACACTTTCAGACTTGAAATGTCTGAAAAAAAAAGATGAAAAATTATAAAATACACCACATTATTAAATATGTCAATTCAGTGCATAGACAAAGTAATTTTATCTATAATAGATAAATCACCAATTTATTTTCAAATTCAAATCCTTGGTATCAATTTAAGTTATGGCGGGAGAAAACTTTTAATAGGAAGAATATGAATTTTTTTAATGGTTTTTTAGTTCATCTTTAATTTGTGTATGTTTATATATAACGTCTCTTTCTGTTTTTTTGTATTATAATTTATTACAATTGTTTTTAAATTTTGCACCTACTTCTCTAACTCCTATATATATACTCATATCCTATTTCTAACCTATATACATATCAAATATAAATAAAATAATAATATAACATAATTATTATATTTTATGGCAAACAGTTGTGGCAAAATAAAACCCACCAATTATACCATAGTAATAATTTAAGTGGTTATTAGGGCTATGCTTCTAAATTAATGTTGCCAAATATCTATTTATATTAAAATAGATTCATTTTATTTATTCCCGAATAAATCGAGAATTTTTTTTCACAACAAAGCCATGCAGTCTGTAGTTTTGCATGTAATTGATGTTATGTATGTCTTTCTTTCAATCATCAAGTCAGTTACACTAAACATTTAAAAACGTGGCATCACTTTACATATAAATCAGAAATGCTAAACCGGCCATTATAACAATGATGTAATTTTGAATATTTCTAACCTGTTTTAAAATTCAAATTAACCGAAACAGGGGAAAACTTAATTAGAGGTGTCTGTCCCTAATTGAATAAATTCGAATTTTTAATTTTCACCTCGGCTCTCGAATTGGAGATATTTCCTGTGTTGTTCTATATTAAATGAACTAATAAGAAAACAGATAAATTGCGTCGATAGGTCGGCGAAAAGTCGGGTTTTATTGATAAACATGAAGTTTCCTATTTATTTATATTATTATTACGTAATTATTACACAAGGCATTATTACATAAAAGATGATTGGGCATAATTAGTCACCTATTCATACAGATCTCATGTCTGTATTTAATTTTTTAGCTCTAGTACATTTAACCCATCGTAATTCTAAAAAACATTTAGACAATATAATATTGGATCTAATTTTAACCTTTTTTTGTATAAAAAAAAGCTGCTACTCTACTAATGAGCGTAATTTATCACATTCGCTCTGCAGGAGCAGATGACTGACAGAACATTGTTATCGCTCGCTACTTCCGTGAAAAAATACAAAAAAGAAGGTGCGCGGGTCTGATGGTATTATAGTATAATAATAAAATCATTAAACTAATTTATTGAAAACATATGGCGGAACAATTTAAAAAAATAATGTATTAATATTTTATAATGTTATATTTTTTTATATTATTATATAATATTGTTTGAAAAATAATTTGTGGTGAATTTTGGATTTGTTTTGCAGCAGCTGCTGCTGTTTTTATGCAAAAAGAAGCATTTTTTATATATCAATTAAAGATTATAATTGCTGAAATAGGACAAAATAATAAACATCGTCAATCTGATTTGCTGA
This sequence comes from Anthonomus grandis grandis, assembly GCF_022605725.1. NCBI lineage: Eukaryota > Metazoa > Arthropoda > Insecta > Coleoptera > Curculionidae > Anthonomus > Anthonomus grandis. Next base: position 4,834,040 of record NC_065546.1, read on the forward strand.
ATGTTCATAATACTAACTTATTACATAATATGACTTTTTAAATTTACTCCTACTGATAAAGAACAAATTTATAAAATTGTTCTTAATATAATCTATTATATTTCTGTGATGCTGTGGATTTTGTGTTTTTACCTTTTATAAAATTGTATGACCAGCATCTTTGGAATAATGGATGAATTTTTTGAGTTTAATATCATCTAAGGCTGTTTTAGCAGATAAATTTACTATTACTATTACACTTATTTGTCTGTGCTGTCCTTTCATTATTCTATATATAACACATATTGTATTGAGAATTAAGTTATAATTTTCAAACAACTGGAAAATAATTATACTAGAATAAATTAAATCTAAGTAACTAAGCTAACGTTTTGCTTCTGGTTAAAGTTAATAACCCTACGGAATTAAGTCAACTAAGATCAATATCAATTTTGCCAAAATTCTCAAAATTTTTGCAAAAAGCTATGGCAATTCCGATAACTATTACATAGATTTAATATTATTGTAAACAGTCGGAATTTAAAGCCGGATATAGTTATTCGACAGTACTATGTGATATAGTATACGATATTGTTACTTCACCTACATGAGTCTTTTTTGGATAGCCTGAACATAAAAATAGTTCAAAAGCGCAAAATTGCTGTCTGAGATATTTTGGCAAAAGGCATAGACAAAGAATACCTCACAAATTACCCAAAAGATATTATAAAAATTAGCACTGAAATTATACAATATGGGATTCAGGTAGCTTTCAAATCTCGGAAACAGATCTTCAAGCATATATTTTGAAATTGGGCACTAATAAATAAATTTTTGAAATTCCAAAATTTGGTCGTGAAAGCATGATTTAAAATTTTATATTCCTTTTAAATTAGATTCATTTATGTTATAAATTTTCACAATATTTGTCAACCTCTAGGCAAACATATAGAAGAAAATAACGAATAGTATAAAATTTATTAATTTCGTGGCATTCTTTTACCGGCAATCTACAGACGAACTAATTTTATTACCCCATTATGAAGATGGTTAAATCGGTTTACTTGTTTTATAAGAAATCGGAAAATGTAATAAAATAACAAATATTTATATTTATAGACGTCTGGGCTCCAACTACTCGTGAATACGTTCTCCAGTCCTTGATTGAATTGCTTATATTGGAATGCGTACGGCCTCCGGTCCCTCTTCTTTCAGACATGAACCTTTTTTCGGTTGGAAATAATCAGACACATTTAAGTAATTTGATTTACACTATAGAAAAAAATGGTCTTTGTGAAAATATTATTAAATTTCTTGTAAAAGATAATATTGAAGCTTCTGGAAATTATGTTTCTCATGTACCACATAGACAAATATCATTCATACTTTCTATATTGGTTAAAACTGAGATGCCGATGGATAATGGAAATTCGACTTTTTTATCATTTTTCATAATCACCGTTTAACTTCTATACTATTCAATCAATGTCTTTTTGTACGTAAATTCTCCCAAGTGAATTTATCAAATTATTACAGAGGTAATGCAAAAATTGAAAACGTCAGAGCATATAAAGAGTGTCCCAATAAGAGCGCACGTTTTAATTGGTAAATAAAAGTCATAATTTATTTTAAACTGAGTGTTATTAATATTTTCATGTAAAGCTAATACACTGCAATTAAAAGTGAAAAATAATATTTGGCAAATGGCCGCCTCGACTTTCGTGACAGTCTTGAAAACATTTAAAATTTTCAAGGAATTTTTACATGACGAATCTTCAAAATGTACGTTAAAGTCGCCACACATAATAGCCAAAGTGGTGGGCTTAATAACTTCATTTAATAATCCCTCCAAAAATATTTACATAATTATCAATACTCTCAGACGGTGATCGATATATACAACCAATAAGATATTTCTGATTATTAATTTTTAAATTACAAAACGTAAATTCAATAGTCTTTTCTATACATTCCAAGGAAACTTCACATTCATTAAAATTGAGATCCTTGCGGATATAAATTGTAACGCCCCCACCTCTCATATCAAAGCGTGAGAAGTAAGAGGCTAAAAAATATCCTTCAATACAAAGTAAATTTATATCTCCATAAAAAGTTTGAGATTTATTTGAATTACACCAGGTTTCAGAAATACAAACTGCGTGAGGAAGATTTACTGAATTTAGGACACTTTCAAGCTCTAATTATTTCTTAAACTTCGAATGTTAATATGATAAACTAATAGGCGATTTTTGTCGTCATTATTTTTATCAATAGAGGAATTTACGTATTTCTTTGGTGCGAGGCTTCCCTGGAAAACTGTGCCTCCCCATTACGAGCAGAAATAATCTTTAGAAAACGATATCTATTAATACAAGCTCCAGCAGGCCAAATTGATGGCTGGTAAACCTGATTAACATGGTGTAATGGAAATGATGCAATAAAAGATATTCCCCTCTCCGTTTTATTCAATTCTTTAAATTTAAAAGCTATCTCAGGTGCTGTAACTTTTAGTAGGTTTGCTAGTCCCTCTGCAGATGTACTTGGATGAAGCCAATATACATGTAGATACCCAAGTTTAGGTATTGATTGAACATCGGAGCTCGTATTAGTTCCTACGACGCCGACGGGCTTGCGGCGTCGTCGAATGGTAGACGGTGAAATAGATTTAACCGTATTACCTAGATCACAGATTTAACGAGACAAATTTGTCTCGTTAAATCTGTGCCTAAAGGTCAGTTTTCATGTGGCGATAATGTCGCGACTCTAGTGCCATGACACTAAAAGTCACGACATTTTAAAACATGTAAACTTCAAAGTCACGTTGTCGTGACAACAATTTGACGCCGTGGCATTAGTGTCGCGATATCATGTGACATTTTATGTTAGTTCCAAGTAACAAACCTTGTGAAAACTGCAATTCCGCATTGTCGTGACTACGTGGCATCAATTTTACGAGTCCCGCGTGTGAAAGTGAGGTTAAAAAGAATAAGTTTACAAGGTTTAAATAATGGAAAAAGGAAATGGTTTTTTTTGATATCGTTCACTTTTTAGAGGAATATGAGAGAGTTCCTTGTTTGTGGAATAAGATTAATCGTGAATTTAAAGACAGAATCGCAAGAAGCAAAGCAGAAGAACATTTATTAGCTAGAACTGGAATTAAAGACGTAAAAACATTGCGCAAAAAAATAAGGAGTATTCGTGGTACATACAATACAGATGTACGGAAAATTAAAAACAGTAGAAAAACTGGAAGTGGAACGGGAGATGTGTATGTCCCAAAGCTTTTTTGGTTTGAAGTTGCTGATAGATTCCTAAGACCAACAACAGAAATATTCTCGGAATCAAACCTGGTAAGTGAATTAATACTTTTTCTATAGTTAATACATTTATTACAAAATGAGAAATATTCGCAAAATCATTTGATCTTGCCAGTCTACAGCCCCTTCTCCAACAAAATATGTCGCATAATTATTTCTTTTTTCACGGGCTTCGTTGCGGTAATTTTGATTTTTTGTAGCCCTTAGATTAACTAATCCCTCAGAAGGTTCCTTATGCCAACTTCCTTGTATAATTTTACGCTGCTCAAAGTCTTCTGCATCACAAGTTATGCTATCATTAGCGGGTCCAATGGTTTTTCGAATCCAGTTGTGTAGGGCACAAGTAGCTTTTGCTATTTTAACTGCAGTACGTTCAGCTACACATATTGGTTTCTTGTATATACGAAATCGACTGGCTAGTATACCAAAAGCATTCTCTACAATGCGCCTCGCACGGCAATGTCGGTAGTTAAAGATCTTCTGTTCGTATGGCATGTCTGGACGTCGAGGGTATTGGGTCATGAGATACGGTTTTAATGGAAAGGCATCATCTCCTAAGATAACACATTCTGGTGGAATCTCTAGTGCATTTGATTCAAGTGCAGTTTTAAATGCACAATGATCGAAAATTGCGCCATCTGATTGACTTCCATATCCCCCGATGTCTATTAATGTGAAACAATAATCGTGATCGACTAGTGCTAACAGGACAATGCTAAATGTTCCCTTGTAATTAAAATACAAAGATGTCGTATTGGGTGGGCATTGAATTACCACGTGCTTGCCGTCTAATGCTCCCACGCAGCCTGGGAAGTTCCATTTCTTATCAAATCCTTGTGCTATATTCTTCCATTCGTTTTCGTCCCTTGGTATCTGAAACAATAATCAACTATTATACTAGGTACTGTAAAGCTCAACTAAAAAAATCATTTTTCTAATTTTCAATTCTAAATAATTTTTTTTTACAGCAACCGGATGATGACGAGGATGAAGAAGAGGAGGAGGATGAAGCTGCTCGTACAGCAATTGAGAATCCATCTATGGACAACAATGCTAAATAATGCAAACACCACCGGAATCTTAAATCCATCAACTAGCAATACTTCAGAGTCAAATCCAGCAAGAGCAGTCACAAAAAGGCCACTCACATCTCGATGTCGCAAAAAGCAAATATCATCAATCGATAATGCTGTAGCCTCCTTAGAAACAATTTCAAATGCTCACACAAACAACGAATTTATAGCATTTGGGACTTCCGTTGGTATGCAACTGGAAAAGCTACCGTTACCAGCAGCATTAAAATTGCAGAGTGAAATCCAAAATCTGATTACACAAACTCGCTTACAATATTTAGAGCAGAATTCTTTATCAGATTCCTCTCGTCCCAGTTCATCCTTTAGCACAAGTAGCGTGCATACTCCAGCTACAACCCAATATGCACAACATTTTGGGGAAGGCGGTGTAACCAATCAATCAGTCGCAATAGACTCTACGCATATAGCGCCACCACTAAGTTCTCCACTACAAACATACTTTTCGAATTGGTCACTTCAGCAATTATAGTGTAAGCAACGTGTTTTATCGCGCTTATACAAATTATGTTACATAAACATTTTTATGAGTTAGTGTTTTTTTATGCGTTTATAATAAAAATTATGAGGGATCACAGAATAAATGTTTTGTTATCATATTAACGTGTTTCAATGTTACATTTGGTTACATTAATAAATTACTTACCTTTATAAATTCCTTCAATCCTGCATATATGGCGTCCAACACATCAGGTAGGAATATACTTATTGAACATTTCGGGACTCGATACAGATACTGTAAAGAAGATAATGAGTCTCCTGTAGCCAAGTATCTCAGAGTTATTTGAAGCTTCAATTTAGCTGATAATGCGTCTCGCATAACAGTATTCTTCTTTTGAATGCTAGTTTGAACCTTCCCAAGTAGAATATTAAACATAGCCTGGTCTATGCGCATGAAATTCAAAAATCTTGAAGGATCTTCTGCAGCAAGTTCTCGTATAAGGGTGTTACATGCACCCAATTTATTTCTTCGTTGGATCCATTGTCTTGACCCAGATTTTTTCTTTCACTTTTCCTTTTTTTTCTTTATTTTCACTTATAATTAAACTTAACACTCGTGCAGCTGCCACAATCACTTCAGTCGACGCCATTTTTAGTTTAATGCAAAAGTCAAGACATTGAATACATGAAAACACTCACAAAAAATGTCATATTGTCATGACTTTAACTGTCATGACTTTATTATGTCACATGAAAACGAGCCTTAGATCCATGCAACGCTTCGCAACCGTATGAGTGACTGCATTTTCAACGGCGGTGCTTACTTGGGATAGCGTGACCTTGGTTTCTTGGGATTAACGCTGGGTTCGCTGGAAGTAGTACTGGCAGGAACGACATCCGTTGGCGTTGGCGTCGACGAGGTTCCTTGGGTGTTCAGGCGAGGACGTAGGTTTCGCCTTGATGATCTTGCTATTTCCCATTCATTACTGTCAGATGTCGCCTTTTGCTTTGCTGTCGAACTAATTTTATGCGAAGTCAACTGTGGAGTGTCAATAGGTTTATAGGTTTTGTTGTTCATGGAGTTATTAGTAGATGACATTGATGGTAGATTAGATTAGATTAAAATAAGGGTGAAGTTTCACTGCGACCTAAAAGATCTATTGTGTGCCCCTTTCTAATTACTGCTTGATGTTATTCTCAAGTCAAATTACTTCGTACAATCCTATGGCTTTAATAAAGGCTAGTAGTTGTGACGGTTCCAGTAATGAGATATTTCCTTCTGGAATTTCATAATTACCGAGGTGCATGGCACGACTTTCGGCAACTGTTTCGCATGTAGTTACTAGGTGTTCTGGGGTCTCTTCCTCTTTCCCACAGAATCTGCATTCACCTGTCTGTTCTAGTTTTAGTTTCCTGCGGTGTTCTCGAAGGTGACAGTGCCCTGTTAGGAATCCTGTTACAATCCGTAGTTTAGTTTTAGTTAAACTTACTAGAGCTTTAGATTTTTTTGGGTCGAGGGTTCCAAGGAACATCTTGGAGTGTCTCAACCCTGGATGATCATCCCAGAGGCTTTCTCTGAGTTGATCCTCTATTTTTGTAAGCTCATATAGGTAAGTATTCTTTCCTATGCCGCAGAAAGGTTCCGGTCCTACAAATTGAGAACCAGATCCCTTTTTTGCCAGAATATTGGCTTCTTCGTTACCTTGCACGCCTGTATGTCCAGGTACTCACAATATTGTGACTTTATTTCTCTTTCCTACCTCATTAAGTTTGCCCAAACAGTCTCTTACCATTTTAGAACTGATGACATGTGAACTCAGTGCTGCTATGGCTGCTTGACTGTCGGTGAAGATTGCGATGTCCTGCTTGAGGTAGTCTTTGTTCAGGATTAATTGAGCGCATCTTTCTATAGCGTGTATTTCCGCTTGAAAGACACTGGTGTATTTTCCCAGTGGCTCTGAGTATTTGGTGCCAGGCCCAAATACTCCAGCTCCTGTTCCTTTTTCGGTTTTAGAACCATCTGTGTACCATTTGATAGTATTCTGTTTAAATGAGCGGGCGACAGATCCATTTTCCCAGTCACTTTTGCTGTCAATTTTTGTACTGAAATTCCTAACAAAGTGATATTCCCGAGTTATATCGTCCTTGGGAAGATCGAACAGGGGAATGGATCTTGTTTGAGATACCCAGGCTCTCTGATCAATGTCCCTACTGTTCGTTCTATCCCTTGCTAATCTGAACATGGCCCTTTTAGCAGCTCCCTCTACTGCCAGGTGAAGAGGTGCCAGGTCAACTATGACCTCCAGTGCTGCTGTGGGGCATGTTTTCATAGCTCCTGTGATGCATACGCATGCAAGTCTTTGAACCTTGTCAAGTTTACGCCTTACTGTACTTAACTTTGTAGTGTCATGCCACACCACTGCCCCATATGTGATTATGGGTTTAACCATCATGGTGTACATCCATCGCAGTATTTTTGGGGAGCATCCCCAGTTTTTACCCGCTAGGTTCCTACAGATCATAATGGCTTTAGTGGCCTTGTTTACTGTGAATTCTAGATGCTTGATTGACACTGATGGTAACTGACCTGTGGATTTTTTAATGTTTTGTAACATTAAAATAAATTGTTTTTGTTCCAAAATTTTATCTTCTAGGTGAGAGATTAATTTACAAAGATCACTCACCTTAGAGCTTTTAAATTTTAACTCCATTCTTGTTTTTGAGCAATCTGGTTTGCCACACACATTGTTTTGATCTGAGTTAACCTCAAAGCCACTGCTATTGTCGGAAAATACATTTTCTCGCACAGAAAAAACTGCAACCAGCCTTTATTTTAATTCACAAAGCACTTCACTATTAGCAAAAGTTGATGGTAATTTTTGAAGAACAATTAAGTCAATTATTTCATCTTTTTTTAACTTTTTTAATTCCGCTGATAGAACAACGTCTGTTATGTGAGCCACCTTCTATATGTGAGCGCTAAAAGTAGAAAGTAGAAAGCAGCCCTAGTATAAAAAATATCAACGAATTTATACGCATGTACTTAAATGAATTACAATATTAAAATACGACTTACCGGTAAAACTGCTAATACAAAGTTACTGACGGACACATTTTCTCACGTTTAAAAACTGTACAAAAGTAAATAGAACAAACAGGATAAGGTTTAGTTTAACAGGAGAGCGGAAATAAGGTTATTAAGATTATTAAAAATTAAATGGGGTTCAAAGGTGAAAATATAATGATAATGTTTACCCTCTGAAATATTACTAAGAGGTCTCTTTGACAATAATAGACTACTTGTTTGAATTTGCTACTCGATGTTATATTGTTGAATGTAAAATCTTCGTTTCTTGTTGCTTTACAATTGTGACATTTTCGATCATTGTATCGTAATTATGATACTTTGGTAGCAAAACAATTTTTAAAGAATCGTTTGGGGTTGTAAATAAACAAAAACAGTTGACCGATGTTTTCATGGTTTACCTAGGTTAAATTGGCTTAAATTAAAAATAAAATAATTCAACTTGAATTATCGAATTTTTTGAGTGACTGCTTCATTAAATATTATCGAAAATATGCACACATCGAAATGGTCCAGTGGACAAAGCTATTAAAACACAATTAAATGAACTCGGTTGGATGAAATTTTTAAAAATTTATTTGGAAAAAATTGAATTTAAGCTTATCTGATTTGATTCTGGAAACTCTGCTGAACATTAATTTATCAAAAATACAAACATTTATATCATACCGGGATATTGATTGAAAATTAGAAATAACAAAGTTTAAAGGAAAGTCTATAGGAAAACACGTCTTTCACGAAACAACGTCTTTATTAATAGAGTAAATCCCTGTACGCTGTTGCTAACAAAGCTTGACATCTATTAGGCATACTCCTAATTAAATTGTCAATCTCGTTTTGCTCAACGTATAACCATTCCTTTTGCATACAGTTCAGCACCTCTTCCCTTGTCTTGAATACGTTCCTTGATTTAAATCACGCCTTATCAATCTTGCTCGCTAGAAATTCAAGTCAGGGGATTGTCCAGGCCATGGCAATAGCTGAATCTTTTGCTGTTAAAAAAGTTTCTAGCGGTTCAACATTGGGATGTTCAACAGGGATGTGCAAGTCGCTATCATCGGTTCCAGAATTTGATGCCGATATTCGTCTGCTGTTAAAAATTCTTCAATAGTAACTAGATTAGTCGGAAAAATCTATCTAAACTCCAGCCCAAACCACTAAAGTTCGAGCTTGGTACCCGTCAACTTCTTGAATGGTTTGTAAGCCAGATGCATCGCCAGGTCTTCACCACACCCTTAGCAGCCTTCTTGAATCCACACGTAAACCAAAACTTAACTTATCGGTAAAAGGAATGCTTCATAATTATCTTACGCAATTTCAATGAAATAGTATTGGAGTTCCAATACGACATCTTGCATTAAGGTTGTTTTCATGTAACCTATTCTCTATTCTTTTCAAACTGAGTGTCAACTCATTTCTTAGCTGGTTTGCAGTAATATCTAGGTTTCGTAAGGCTTAAAGATGAAATGACTTTAGATACAGCTTCTGCGCTATCGCGGATATTCATACCACCCTGTATCCTACGAACAGCTCATAACTATATTTCTCCATCAAGATATTGCCTCAAGGGTGTTCCAAAACTATTGTGCCAAAATGTAAGGGTGGGTAGATCTCGCTAAAACTAAGGTTTTTTTACTTATTATTACTAAGTTCTTAAAATTATACTAAGGTCCGTGGAGTAGTATCCAACCTTGGACCCAAGAAAATGTGTTTGTATCGGAAACCATGTTGGTAAATTCAAATTCAAATTCAAAACAAATTTATTTATCATGAAGGTAAATAAATAATCATATACAAAATTGTAGCATAATAATATACATATGTTGTACAACCCACCAAATACATGATAAATAGGACCATGCCTCGATTATAGAGAACCGTTTACACAGGTTCATCATAAGATAGAACCTGTGTGGCATAGCCCTTCAAAAACCTTAAAAGTAAAAAGTAAAAAAAAAAGATTTTTTTAATTAATCGAGACATGCATGTGTTGAGTATCATATTTAAGTAAGGCGAAGCAGGCGGGGGTTCTGGATATGCAGGAAAGGTAAACTAATTAATATTTATAACAATAATAAGTAGACAGCAATAGAAGATCGAGCGGCTCAGCTCTTTTAATTTTTATTGTAGATTAAGTATTGTTTTTTTGAGAATCAAGCAGTTTATTATGAATATATTTTTTATATGCAGTAAATGGAAAACTTTTGCAATTAGCCGGAAGTCCATTCCAAAGTTGAGAGGCGACAAAAACAAAAGATTTTTGAAAATTTGCTGTTCTATGTTGTGTTATTCTAAATAAATTTATAAATCTAGTGTTGTGCTCATGAAGAAAATTTGTAAAATTGTTAGCTAAATATAATGGCTCCCTAGTTTTTATAACTTTATACACGAAGGAATACATGTGATATTTTCTATGATTTTTCATATTTAGAATTAAGTTATTGTTTAAATAAGGAGAAATGTGACTTCTAAATGGAATTTTGTAGGAAAAACGCATACAACAATTCTGAAGTTTTGTATTGAGTAAGCGGAGTCTTCAGTCAATGAATCCGAATATACCACATCACAATAATCAAATAAGGAAAAAACAAGTGTGTTACATAAAAAATATTTAGTTTTAGGAGGTAAATGATTTTTTAAGCCGTAAAGTTTTCTTAAGCGCATGTATGCAATTTTGAGCTTATTCTTTATATGTGTTTGAAATGAAATACCGCTATCAATGTATACTCCTAAGTTTTTGACCTCTCGTACTACTGGTAGCTGCTCATTACGCATTTTTGCATTTAAAGTTGTTGCTGCATTAAGGGCGTTCTTTCCACCACCCAGAAAAATTATACATGATTTAAACGAATTTAATTTCAAATTATGGTCGCAGGAAAAGTTATGTATATTTTCTAAATCCTTATTAAATTGTTCTTCTATTATGGGTAGAGTTTCACGTGAAAATGAAGTATACAGCTGGGAATCGTCAGCATATTGTTGTAACATTGAGTACTTTATGCAGGATTTCATATCTACAACATACAATGAAAAAAGCAACGGCCCCAAAATAGAACCCTGGGGAACACCGGTAGATACAGGATAATAACTTGATTTTTCAGTTATAGAAGCCTTGTTGATTACTACGCAATTCGCTCTATTATTAAGATATTACTTAAAGAAATCAATCGCGTTATTCGAAAAATCAAAATAATAAAGCTTTGCTAATAACATTTTGTGGTTTAAAGTATCGAAAGCTCTACTAAAATCCAATAATCCAAGACATGTTATTTCCTTTTTTTCCTCATTTATCCTACAGTTATTAAGAAGGTGTACTAGACTCGTGGTAGTGCTAAAGTTCTTTCTAAAACCCGATTGGCAGTCCGGGATAATATTGTAAAAATCGATAAAGCTGCATATTTGTTGGTGCACAAACCTTTCTAAAATTTTAGAAACCAGAGGCAGTATACTAATGGGTCTGAGGTCTTTAAACCCTTTTGGATCAGCTACCTTTGCTAGAGGTGTCAAAATAGCTTTTTTCCAAATTGTAGGATAAACATTTTGTAATAAGCAGCTATTTAAAATATTTAATAATGGTTTTGTAAGATATGGTAGGCACATTTCTAGATCTTTTAAGCCTATTTGCGTTACAGTGTATTGTTTTAATGATTTTAATTAATGTTGGCTCATCCAATATTTTAAAATTTAGGTAAGACCTTGTGTTAAAATACCTATTAGCTTTATAGAAATTAAGTTTTTCATTTGAACTTGTATCAGCTGTAGTATTTAAACCTGAAAAATAGTTCCTAAGAGCAGTTGCATTTAAAAACTTGTCTGGTAAGCCAGAATTCCTCTTACAGCCAAGGTTTAGTTTTTGCAGCATTCCAAAATTCTCTTCCATGCTTTTGTGACATTGTGTTGAAATAGGTGATTTTTTTCCCTCGCAACAGCATGCTTAGTGAAATTCCTTAATTGGTAATTCCTTAATTAGTACTGGAGGTGTGCTTCAGTTTTTTCGAACATCTACGATTTGCCTTATCTCTTTCTTTCATAAGAAATTTAATATTATTTGTAATCCACGGCGTAAACGGTTTTTCTTTTACCTTTTTGGATAATAGCGGAGCATGTTTATTTATTAAAAATAATATATTTCTATTAAATATGTCAATCTTTTTATCTATATTGAAAACTGATTTTTTTATAATTGATGATTGGTTTGTTATAATAACATCAATGAGGCTAAGACTATTTGCAGCAAAATTTATTCGAGTAGGTTCTGTAATAACCTGTTTTAGGTTAAAAATTTCTAAGAGTCTTTCAAGTTTTTTTTTCGGTGAATGTTGTTTTAAAAAGTCAATGTTAATATCTCCAACAAAGATAACCTGATCGTAAAATGGCAAGGATAAGCTACATATTTCCTCTAACCAATCAATAAAATGATCTGCATTAGATGAAGGCGGACGATATACAGTTGTAAACAGAATTGATCTTTTATTTATATTAAGTTTAATGCTAGCATATTCAAAATCAGCTGAAATTACATTAAAATATATATTTTCATTTTTATATTTGTTTTTAATGTATATCCCTACGCCTCCATCCCTTCCTACTCGATCTGTCCTAATAAGTTTGTATCCAGGAATTTCGAAGCTACTGCTATCATGCTCAGGAGTTAACCACGTTTCTGACAGTCCCAAAATGTCAAAGTCGTAATCAAACACATAATTTGAAAATTCGTCAAATCCGGTATTCATCGATCGAATATTAGAATGCACAACAGTAAAATTCATACCTACCCTCTTATAATTTTGATTAATCAAATTATCTTGCTGATTAACCGCTCTTATTGCTGTATTAACCGCCATCACGCCATAAAAAATATCCTGACCCACGCACATCCACCCACCCCCTTCGCCATGACACTAAAACTAACAAATATTTAGTACAAACTATCAACCATACATTCTCAAAACATAAATTTAATTGAAACAAAACGCATATCACAACAGCAGCACTCACTATGCTTTGACTAAACATTATTGCATAGGTGCACCTTGGCCTATTTAAATAATATTCACAAGATATAAGATTACACCTTTGAGATTTAAATACATCAAAAAGAAAATTAATAAATGAAATGATCACATTGGATCTTGTGTCGTAACTTAGAACCAGAAGTTATTTTTTAACTAAACTAATTTATAATTGTAATTCAAGATAAAAAAAATAGTTATAATTAATCAGTGTTATATAAATATACACACTAAACTTATACACATAACTGTGATTAGAAAAACTGGATATGAAAGACAAAAGTTCATAAGCTTTAATCATTATATTATTATAATTTTAATAGAGTGAGAGTAAAAAAGATATACAATATAGGCCTTGTCCTTCCCATCTGTATAGACCCAATTACTCAAATACCGAAAATTGAGAATCTTAATACTACAAACTAAATAACTAATATCCCAAAAAATAAATGATACACAGAGAGCGTAAGTTTTTTGAAAAGCATTTTGAAAGGAAAATAATATAATATGGAGTTTCCTGATATAAACAACATAAAAAATGCAAGATACATGAACTGAAAAAAAAATATTAAAACAAAAACCAAAAAAAGAAAATCACAATAAACCGGAAAAAAAAACGTTAACTTTCTTTGATCAATTCAACACATTTACACTTTGACCCCAACTTAAAAATAAAAACACTTACATTAGTAATTACTCGGGTCCTGATTGTTGTCGTTCTTCCTTGTAAGTTCACCCAGTTTGTCTTCAGAATTTATTAGCACTTTAACACCTTTATGCACAACAAACACTTGCCCCCCTTTGGTCCAGCAGGAGTTTTTATATTGAACTTGAACTTTTTTTAAGAAACTATGCTGGGAAACCGTAAGCAGCTCAGATAACATGACTTTTGTCTCCTTCAACGACCGTTTACTGTAGAAAATTTTATCGCGCAACCATCTCTGGTAAAATGAGACCACAACTGGCCTAGGTTTTAAGGCTAGCTGTTGATCTTTACTGCCCAGCCGGTGACAATAGTATATTGTATACCTAGTAGGAAAAGCTTAACGATAACAAGCTTGACGAAAAGACTCCTTGACGAGTGAAAAGTTTATTTGTGGCGTCTTTCCAAAGTGTTGATTTTTTAACGTTTTAAAAAGCCAAAGTAACGTGTAAAATGATGAGTGATGATGACTGTTCCATTTCTGGAACCCCCCCAGAACTCACGGAGGCAGTGAATGCTGCATCATTGGAATTGTTACCAGTGAAATCTAGAAATAAGTATAACTATGCATACAACCGCTTTATGGACTACCGTACGAATAAAAATGTAACTTCTTTCTCGGAAAATGTTGTAATGACATACTTCTTGGAGCTTGGTTCCAAGATGAAATATTCAACTTTATGGGTCAATTATTCAATGCCCTTGAAATTAGACATGATGTGGATATATCTAAATATTCAAAACTTCGGGCATTCCTGAAACGGCAAGCACATGCCTATAAGCCAAAAAAATCCAAGATTTTAACTAAAGAAGAAGTAAACAAATTTATTCAGGAAGCTCCAGATAAGGAATATTTAATGATTAAGGTAACTTACAAAACTTCAAATTATATTTGGATTCTTTACATGCTTATTTATTGTTGTAGGTAGCTGTAATATTTGGAATTTCCGGAGCTTGCAGAATGGACGAGCTGGTTAAAATGACTGTACAAGATATACAAGACCTACTATCTAAACTTTTAGTTACCATACCGGATTCAAAAACCAATACATCAAGATCATTTATAGTAAACGAAATGTACTTAAATCTATACCGCAAGTATGTCTTTTTAAGACCAAGAGACATGAATGCCACTCGTTTGTTTTTAAGTACCAAAATGAAAAAGTAGTAAGAATTCACCAATTTAGAAACATGCCTAAAATAGTGGCCAGTTGTTTGAATTTGCCAAATTCGAAAGAATATACCGACCACTATTTTCGTCGGTCTTCTGTCACAATGCTTGTTGATTTTGGTGGAGATATTATTAGTTTAAAGAGACTGGGTGGATGGAAATCAACAAACGTCGCTGAAGGATATATAAAAGAGTCTCTTACTAATAAGGAAGAAGTGTCAAATAAAATTTTCACAGCAGAAAAAAATCAAGAAAGTAAATCTAATATTTCTAATACTGCAGTAACGCCCAATATTAGTTATTATCATACAAATAAAATTATTAGTTTGGAAAATATTAAATAAAATAATGCTATTAGTTCCCAAGTTCTTCCAGTTTTCAATACTTGTACTAATTATCAAATAACAGTAAATATAACAAATAATAAGTAATAATTTTAAAATATAATGTTAACCTTGTTTGTGCTGAAAATTTTAAAAATAAAATTGTTTAGGAAAAAACCTGTTCGCATTTATGTTTTAAAGTTTACTGTATGGAAATAACATTTCCTTACAGTACAGAAATGAATATTTCCTTACTGTTATTTTCGGTTGCCAGGCAACAATCAAGTTGGAGGAAATATTGACTTTTTCTTTCAAATATGTTGTCAAAAATGTTATTATTTCTTATCGATTTTCGGAAAAAATTTATATCATATTTGCGTACCGGAATATTTATTTTTGTAGAAATGATATCAATAATACCGTCGTACAGATCGTCATTTGAATTTTCTTCAATGCCGTGAACTAATACGGTGTTTCTATTGGTTGCCGTACTGTCTTTTGACACTTGAAGGTTTAATTGCGTAATGTTTTGACGGATATTATTTATGTTTTCAAAGGTAGAAAATCTTACTGATAACTCAGCAATATCCTCCAAATGAGAGTTATCCTTTGAGGTGGATGTCGATGTGGTTTTTGCTTTTAGATTCTTCTTAAAGCTGTCAAATTCGGTTTTAAACTGGGACGCCATTTGCTCTACTCGTTCATTCAACCTTTGGATTTCGGGATTTTGACTTACTTGGGCGTTTGACGAATTAACTGTATTTCTCCCCATGGCTGGAACTACTCAAAATAACACCTTAAACACTTGTAACTATACTCTATTTCAGAAGTGTGTAGAGCAATAAAACCTCATTAGGTATGCAAAAGTGGTACCTGGTGATCCACCAATATTTTATGCCACTACCTTAGTTGGGTATTAGTTTCAATGTAAAATTCTTTCTTTTCGTTGATTGCAGGTAGTGCCACCCGGTTTTGGGTCAATTTATGAGTTTTGCCCATTGTTACCCACTGATAAACATTGAAAACGGTTCGCCAAAGGCGTGCAACTGGGACTTGTTTTTTACCTTATAATTAATGTACTTAAATGCTATTTTATTTTAGAAAGTTACTTTTGTTTAAATGGAATAATATATTTTTTTCACAAATTTATTGAACATAATATGTAGAGTAAAACAGTTGAAAATGTCACTTTTGAATCTGGCACTTTTTGAACAGTGTATAACAATTTTAAATTATAATAGATTGTAGTCTTCTTCGTCATCTGACGAACTGTCATCACCTCTTGACATTATAATTAAAGGATCGACTGTCTGATCGATGAGGTTGTCAAGATCCCACATTTTGTCCTCTTGCTTAATTACATGCTGGACTGCTTTTCGCCAATTCTCTGGTGTCGCTTCCGTAATGGCTTGATCAAACAGTAGCTTAACATCTTTCATTTTAAAAGTCGTGTTTTGTCTTGCTACAAATCCTTTTACCTGCGCCCATATCAGTTCTATAGGATTTAGTTCGCAATGATATGGCGGTACACGCAGTACAGTTATATTATATTTTTCGGCTATATCTTCCACGGCGTATTTCATGAAACGAGTTTTGTGTAAGTTTGCTATTGCCAGCAGTTCTTTTTTTATCAAATTTGCTTCAAACGCAATACCTTTTGCAGTCAGCCAATCGATAATTTCTTGCTTTCTCCAACTTGAAGTTGGCGTCTTCTCTATTCGCCGTGACTGATAGCTTGCGTTATCCATAACCACCACCGAATTAGCCGGAAGAAATTTTATTATTTCACCAAAATAGTCCTCGAAAACGTCTGAGTTCATGTCTTCATGGTAATTTCCTGTGCGAGTCGACTCAAAGGTTAGCAGACCTTCTTTTAAAAATCCCTCTTCGCTTCCAATATGTGTGATTATAAGTCTTTTTCCTTTTCCCGAAGGTACTTTAATACCCGTAGACAGGCCTTCTATGAAAGCTTGGCGAGCACTGGTTATATTTTTGTCTTGCAACATTTTTTGGACTATATAACCTTCGTTAATCCACGTCTCATCAAGATAAAAAACTTTCTTTTGCTCCCTGCGGTACTGCTTGATACTTCTCAAGTATTGTCGTCTTCAACAAACAATTTCGTCGCTCTCCAGTAAAAGTGCTTTGCGGTTATGCTTTTCCCAGGCAAAATCCATATTTTTTAAAGTTTTCCATAAAAGTTTTCTACTTATCAACGGAATACTGTCATCTCGGCCAAGCTCCATTAAAATTTTGTCTAGGGTGGGTATTTCCTTTTTAAAATAAAAAGAGTGAACTTTTCTTCGAATTATACATTTAGCATTTTCATCAAGGACTTTTGTAGGTCGTCCTGGCTTTTGCTTGGGAGATTCCACTTGACCTGCTACTTTTCTTTCCCGCAACAATTTGAAAATGGTGGACTTTCCAATTCCACTCATTCGAGAACATTTTTCAACAATTTCTTGCACAGTAAAACTAGGGTAATCGTGTTTTATGCAATCATGTACATTTAAAATAATAACTTTTTCACTCAGCGATAGTGGAGAATTTTTAGTACATCTTTTCGTTGGACTGAATACCTCCATTTTTTAAATATTGGGATAATAATATTGTGATTACACTACAGCGTAGCAGTGACTACTAACGTTTAAAATATGATTTAAAAGTATTTATAGTCTGTATATATTACCTGACCCCATTTTTGCATGTTACAAAGCGTTAAAAGATAGGTACCTATACAAAAGGATTAAAAGTATTTATTTAGTATTAATTCTCTTTCAAAATAAAGGCATTTAATCCGTGAAAATTAAATTCATAAATATTATAAGTACCTGCGCCTATGAACTACCACGAAATGTAGCCAAACAGAACGGAATTCCCCAGTTTATTGCTCTATACACTTCTGAAATAGAGTATAATTATTTTTACATTAATAGGACATAAATTAATGAAATTTACGGACCGAGATGACCGAACGTTGTACTTATCTACGCCGGCGCATTACCCTTTGATAAAAAAAGATAATAATGATAAATGATATAAAAAAACAACAATAGGACAAAAAGACAATAAAATGACAAAAATATTTGGGAGAGTCTCTTAGAAAAAACATGTTTTAATTTGAAAGATGTTCAAAATTCTGACCAAAAATTTCCGGAATTTCTTGAATTTCAGCAGCAGCCACAAAAATCCTTCGTACTAACTCTTCCTCTAATTGAACCGGAGTGTCGTACATAAGCGCTTTCATGTGACCCCATAAAAAGAAGTCGCATGCATGCGGTCAGGTCTGGTGAATGTGGATGCATGCATTTGGTGCGCTTCTGTCAATCACTCTTCCCTGATATGCCTGGTTCAGATGTTCCCTTGTGGCTAATGGGTAATAGGTTGGGGCTCCGTAAATGTGGTGCCAAGAGATACGGGCCAGTCAGTGTACTTGATCTTTGTTTTTCTAATATTAATGGGTCTTTTGGATTGGCGGATGATTTTTTATTGCCGGTGACTGACTCTCGACACACCCCGTATAAATGTGTCTCTTCAGTACCATATATGTCAAGGTCTCTAAAATATACAGTAAAGTTTTTTGTTGATTTTGTATCGTTAAATAATTTCCTTGCATCTATCGACTGGTCCTTTATAAACAACACTTCTGATATAAATATTTCCCTAGATAACCTTTTGTATGAAGGAATCAGCTATTTTGCCTATTAAGTGCCTATTAAGTCCTATAATACTGGTAGCTTTCCTGTATGGTTTTCAAGAGAGTTAAGAAGCTTAGTTTTACGAAAGAGGATTGCTCATAAGGAGTTTAAGGGCTCTCAATTGCAAAGTGATTACTTGATTTTTTCTGGGCTTCAGCAGTCATGCAGTATGTTGAGCGGTCAGTATTAACGCGATTATATTTTTCGTATCGAGAATAATCCATTGTTAAATTCTAGGTTATTCTGGAAACATGTAAGCAATGTTAAAAAGTCAAATATTATTCCTAAACATATGTTTCTAAATGATGAAACTAGTAATGAGGGTGGTGATACTGTTAATTTATTTGCCAAATATTTGCCAAACGTATATTCTGATAAAGCGTTTCAAATACCTGAATATTACATGACAGGGCTTGTGGATCAATTCGATGTTAAATTTGTAGAGTTATCTTTAGTAGAGGTTTTTGACGAGATTCTTGGCTTATAGAGCAAGACTTCTATGGCTTCAGATGGCACACTGTCGATGCCTTTTTTGCACCTTATTCAATCTGTCATATGGATTTTTTTTAAAAACCAAAATCCGTTATTGTTTGCAAATACGGTGTGATAAGATGTTTTTGGATTGATGTATTTTAGTGTTATGTGTGTGCCATTTTTTAACCTTTTTATGGACATTTTGTAATAATATCATGTAAGTTTTACTATGTTTTTAATTAATTTATTAGTTTAATATCAACCTTTTATATTCTACTTACATAGTTTTCCCTTGACAATGGTTTAACAACCGAAACGCGTCGGGATTCTTGAAATAAAGATTGTGAAGTAAACAGGACCCTTCGTCTCTTATTTTGCTTTGGAACAATAGTGTCGGAACATCTAGTATAATTAAATCAAACAAATTTTTACTACACTGGCAATAAAAATTATACTAAATACATTTTTCAGTTTGGCAAATATGTATGTAGTTAATTCGTCAAGCTTAAATCCATCTGGCCAAACACACTATAGGGTATCTCTAACTAATTTAACTCATTCAATCTTAATTTAAATTTATCCTCTCAGTGACTTATTTCCGTAACCTTTCCCTAAATATTCCCTTCCGCCGATCCCTTATAATTCTATGAGCCGCAGAAATTGAATTCCCGTTACTAGATTTAATTCGGCTGTCACACAAGTTGCGCCATAAATAAATCATATTTTCGGGATAGATTTGTTCCGCCGCTATCGAGTCCGCGAACTTGATTTGAAGTAATTTGGTGAATTGAATCGGGGGAAAACGGTTTTTGTGTCGCGAAATCGGGAAAAAATTTTTGAGTAGGATATTTGACATTATCGCTCGGCTTATAAACTCGATTTTTTATTTTGAACAGATTGTTTCATATTATAGCAGCATCAGATAGGATACTCAATTTGTAAGACAGTCAATTTGTTGTTTTTCCTGTTTTACAATCGAGTCGAGTCGTTTAGTCGACTGCAATCCAGATCACTCTTTAGTTCTTGTCATTTTTTAGTAGTAGAACCATGCCCAAGCCAGAATTCGAACCTAAGACTACACCACCGCATCGTGAACAGTTGCCCACGTGCCACTGAGATCGATAATTTGTTATTTTGAAAAAAAATGTTCTAAAAATTAAATTTTCTGCAATTTACAGTCTGAGAATCTAGACAATTAGGAAGTTTCCTAATTCAGAACTATTGTATAATTTTGACATTATCTAATACTCTTTAACTTAATATTTCCAATAAAAAACTTTCTTTTTGTGATCTTTAAAAGTGATGAACCTATTTAATTTCTTGTGCGAGAATCTGAAATAGCTGCATGACGTCACAGGACATAAAGAGCAATAAAAATCGCCCCCCAACGCCTAAGAATTGCACGGAATTAAATAGGCGCTTGTCTTGAAGTCAAAGGACTTATGTATTGTGACGTCATCGAGCCACCGCGGCATCAACTTTGGAAGACACAAACTTTTTTGTTTTTAATGATAATTTAAAAAATTGAGAACACTATTTTTTTGTTGGAAGTGATATTTTGTAGGCGTGTGGTCAATCATTAAAGAAAACTATTTCTTTCTCGCTTCGAATTATATTTAATTCATCTCTACTGTGTTTGTCTTTTACATTTTATTTTAACCTTTTACTTTTTATGTCAACATCAAATCAAATGAATATACTTTAATGTGCCTAAATAAATACGAAAAAAATTTATATACATAAGTATAGTAAGCAATTCTTTTCTCATCAACATTTCTTTAAATGTTGATGAGTAAATTAGGAAGATATCGCGATTATAAAACAGATGCACAGACATAAACAATACCGGGAAGTCACCAATGTTGGCGTAACGAGTAAAAATAACAATGATGGCAACGATATATCGATGTTTTGAAAACATCGATACATCGAGACAAAATACATCGATGTTTGCATCGATATTTAGAGCCGACGATGTATCGATATATCGTTCAAAAACTTAACCATCGATGGCATACTAGTTTTTGCCGATTCATAACTATAATACATATACAGGATGTTCATTTGAAAACTTCCCACCACAGATTTATCGAAAACCACTGTATAAAAAAAAACGCCCGAAATAGGTCAAAACGTTTGTCAAGAGGGACAACTTTCTAACCTAAAATTACTTTACCCCCTTTCACCCTCTGCCCTCCCAGGATCAATCCCTTAAAAATTTTAAATGACAAGGGGTATCGAGTAATAGCTTGTTTAAAAGGTCTTTTAAAGTCTTTTACTTTGACGTTTGATTTTTTTAAATCGGTCGATTCGTTTTCGAGAAAATTAGAAAAATCTTTGTTTATCTTAATTTGTTCAGATAGAAAACAAAAATATGAAAATATCAGGTTTTATTTCAATAAGTGTTCAAAATGTTGCCCGTTAGGGTTTGCCAAATCTACAATTCGTTTATAATTTAAAACGGAATCTACCAACATAAACAGCAATTCCGAAGATTAGACGTGGAAAAAACTAAATAACAACCTGAATTTTTTGACCATCTAAATGACACTACGGTGTTTGTTGTATGTTTAAAAAAAAATAATAAAAACATAGTTGGCAACACGAATTTCTTCTTTTAGTTCTTTGGTATAATTTTCTCGTAGTGTAGCACAGTTTTCTCCAATTTTGCAATATTTTTTAGCAATTTAGCTTCCAGATTGGCGAAATTTTGTAACACTTCACTTCTAGGTTTTGACGGAGTTTTCAAATAATTCTTTTTTTAAACCTTCTTTCAACTTACAGAATTTCCCAAAACAGTTTAGCTTCCAGGATGGAAAAATTTGGAGGAACTTGTAAACTTTTTCTCGCAACTTCAGACAAAACTTATGTCAGTTTGTGAATCAATAACTCAGTAGTTAAATAATGTAAGAAATAACAAGATCAAACTCTTAAATTAGTACAATATAAAACTAATAGTGGGTAGTACATTACATGCTTAAATCTAGTTCTATCTGATCTAAAAAACTGATTCGACATTATTCACAGTTATGCCAAATAGAAAATACAGTTGACCACTTGACAGAGAGAAAAAGATGTAGTGAGAATATCTTTATTTCTTACACGCAGTTAAATGTATTCAATCATTGGACAGAGATAAAAATGCATTTAACTACTTGACAGAGAGAGAAAGAAACCCTAAATCAGCTGCTTGGGAGGCAAATTGTATTTCTTCCACGGAGTTGAATGTATTCAGTCATTAGACAGAGAGATAAAGGAGATAAAAGAAGAGTAAAACACTCTTAATCAATTGCCTGGGAGAGTATCTTTATTTCTTCCAGGCAGTTGAGTGTACTCAATCATTAGACTGAGATGAAAATGCATTTAATTACCTGATAGAGAGAAAAAGAGACTCTAAATCAAGTGCTCGGGAGAATAACTTTATTTCGTCCCTGCAGTTGAGTGAACTCAATCATTGGACACAGATGAAAATGCATTAGATTGCCTGACAAAGAGAGAAATAGACTCTAAATCAACTGTTTGGGAGGCAAATTATATTTCTTTCAGGTAGTTAAATGTATTCAATCATTGGACAGAGAGATGAAGGAGGGGAAAAATATAATCTAAATCAACTGATAATGCATTTGATTATCTGACAGAGAAAGACACCCTACATCAGCTACTTGGGAGGCAAATTGTATTTCTTCCAGGTAGTTAAATGTATTCAGGCATTGGACAAAGAGATAAAGGAGAGAAAAGAAGAGTAAAACAACGAGAATTGCCTGAGCGAATATCTTAATTTTTTCCAGGCAGTTGAGTGTACCTAATCATTAGACTGAGATAAAATTTTTTACGAGACATTTAATTAACTGATAGAGAGAAAAAGAGACACTAAATCAAGTGCTCGAGAGAATATCTTTGTTTCTTCCCGGCAGTTGAGTGTACTCAATCATTGGACAGAGATGAAAATGCATTGGATTGCCTGACAGAGAGAGAAAGAGACTCTAAATCAATTGTTTGGGAGGCAAATTGTATTTCTTCCAGGTAGTTGAACGTATTCAGTAATTGGACAGAGAGATAAAAGAAGAGTAAAACACTCTAGATCAATTGCCTGGGAAAATATCTTTATTTCTTCCAGGCAGTTGAGTGTACTCAATCATTAGACTGAGATAAAAATGCATTTAATTACCTGATAGAGAGGAAAAGAGACTCTAAATCAAGTGCTCGAGGGAATATCTTTATTTTTTCCACGCAGTTAAATTTATTCAATCATTGGACAGAGAGATGACGGAAAGGAAAGAAGAGTAAAATACTTTAAATCAATTGCCTGAGAGATTATCTTTATTTCTTCCAGGCAGTTGAGTGTACTCAATCATTGGACAGAGATGAAAATGCATTGGATTGCCTGACAGAGAGAGAAAGAGACTCTAAATCAATTGTTTGGGAGGCAAATTGTATTTCTTCCAGGTAGTTGAACGTATTCAGTAATTGGACAGAGAGATAAAAGAAGAGTAAAACACTCTAGATCAATTGCCTGGGAAAATATCTTTATTTCTTCCAGGCAGTTGAGTGTACTCAATCATTAGACTGAGATAAAAATGCATTTAATTACCTGATAGAGAGGAAAAGAGACTCTAAATCAAGTGCTCGAGGGAATATCTTTATTTCTTCCACGCAGTTAAATGTATTCAATCATTGGACAGAGAGATGATGGAAAGGAAAGAAGAGTAAAATACTTTAAATCAATTGCCTGAGAGATTATCTTTATTTCTTCCAGGCAGTTGAGTGTACTCAATCATTGGACAGAGATGAAAATGCATTGGATTGCCTGACAGAGAGAGAAAGAGATTCTAAATCAACTGTTTGGGAGGCAAATTGTATTTCTTCCAGGTAGTTAAATGTATTCAAGCATTGGACAGAGAGATGAAGGAGAGGAAAAAATACTCTAAATCAACTGCCTGTGAGAATATCTTTATTTCCTTCAGGCAGTTAAGTGTACTAAATCATTGGACTGCGATAAAAAATCATTTGATTACTTGACATTGAGAGAAAGAAGCTCTAAATCAGCTGTTTGGGAGTCAAACTGTATTTCTTCCAGGTAGTTGTATATGTAATGTATTCATTCATTGACTTGACATTGATAACTTGCAAGTTGGCAAACATTGCCAGCAACTTGCTTTTAAACCTAGAATGTATTCTTCAAATCACATTTTTACAGAAAGTAGAGTTGAGGATATTAGACAACTGCATGTGCAAAATATTTCGGTTTGACAATATAAAAAACGTGATACATTAATGGCTACTACTCATGATTATCAAACTAGATAAAAAAACAAAACCGGTCTCCATCCTAAAACTAGAACATCTACGTCTAAACGTTATTTTCTTTATATCAGTCCTTATCTGTACAAGAAACTTTTACCAAGTCTAATTTGAACAAACCTGAATACTTCACCAGAGTAGAAAAAAGATTTACGAACTTATAAACAAAGACATAAATAAATTCTCGAATAGGTTATCGATGTGCGGATGATTAAATCGAGGCTTGAACTTTTAATCATTTCCAAGATAGGAAAGTATAATTTTTTTAAATTATTAAAATTCTATCGCAATACACTTAGAATAGAATAAAAAATAAATAGTGTTTTTTTTAGTTGGAGACATTGAGATGGTAAGATAACAACTTTTTTCTTTTAACATCATTTCTAGTATTAACACTAATTAGTGCATAGTCAAGATGAATCTTGTTTGTGTCAGTACTGTGTTGGTTAAATTTATTCAGAATTTCTAGGGTGGCGAATTCTTTTTGTACTATTTTTTTTCTTTGCTCTTGTTATTTTACCACTGATGTGCAATATGTATTATTGCCTAGTTTTAAAATTATTATATATATACTTTTTTTATATGTGCAAATATGTTTATATGTTATACGTCTATTTATTTGGCCTTTTAATAACCTAATGCAAGGTTCAGAGGCACCTTTGATAAACTTCTTTTTGTTTATTTTTTTTTTAGGTTTCATACATGTGTCCATGTAACCTAATTTAGAAGATTTTTTTTCTTTTTTTTTAATTTGATTTATTTTTCTTTTGTTTTGTTATAATTTGTTGGTCTGCTGGGTATTTTTGGTAAACTGATATGGAAGCTAATACGGTTAAAAATGTTAATTTTGGGCA
This sequence comes from Anthonomus grandis grandis, assembly GCF_022605725.1. Lineage (NCBI taxonomy): Eukaryota > Metazoa > Arthropoda > Insecta > Coleoptera > Curculionidae > Anthonomus > Anthonomus grandis. The sequence goes on from NC_065546.1 coordinate 4,859,489, forward strand.
TCTAAATGTCCAATCACTGTTTACAGGCTTTGATCATCTTGTAAATTTAATTACGTTAACCAATACTGACATTATGTGTATTTCTGAAAGCTGGCTGAACGATCTAACGTGGTAGGGGTGGGGGCGTGGCTGTACGACAGATTTTTGAAAGGTCTTTGGTTTTTACTGACCATGACTTTTCTGATGATTTAGAGTGTTTATTTATTAAAGTAAATATAGGCAAAATAATTTTTCTTGTTGGAACAGTCTATAGACGACCAAGGTCAGATTTAGGGCGTTGTGTTGAATTTTTTGATGATATATTATCACATGCATGTCTACAGTATGAGAATATTATTATCTTGGGTGATTAATGTTAATCATTTAACAAATAATATTTTACTTGATTGTCTTACAGCTTATGATTTTACTCCGTTAATAAATGAGCCTACTCGTATTGCTGGTATGGCAGAAACATTCATTGATGTTAGCTATTTTAATAAACCCTCAAATGTTACAAGCACAGCAGTACTTAACGCTGATTTAATTAGTGACCATAAAGCTATATTCTGTAGTATCGAGATTGACGCACAGAGTAGGTAGAGAAAAACGAAAATCTATCGTAATTTTAAACATTTTAATAAAGATGATTTTTATAAGAACCTGAATAAAGTTGTGTGGGATAATATGTACTATATCAATAATCAAGACGAAAAAATTCAGTATCTTACTAGTAATATTTGCTCATTATTTGATAGACATGCACCCTTTACGACGTCAAAAATTTCTAAGCCTTATACCCTGTGGATAACTGCAAATGTGCAACTTTTTATAAAAGAAAATACTCATAAAACATTGTCAAGTTTTAAAAAGTCTAAAAATTTGGCGGATTGGGCATATTATAGACAGATACGTAATATTGTGGTGGGAATGATTAGGCGAGAAAAAAATTATCTGCAATTTCATCAGAACATCAGAGATAGTAAACAGTTATGGAGAGCGATTAATAATCTAAGTCTAAAAAATGTCTCTAATCATTCTATTCCTTTAAATCTCCGAGATCCAAACCAATTTAATTTTGCCAAAGCTAATTTTCAGAATAAGCAGTTTAAGCATGATCCAAGTTTTTCATTTCGATTAAGCCGGCCCCAGACTATGTGTGAATGTACCTTCGTACTGCGGCTTCGGCTACACTCTCACACGCTACGGCATTCGGGATATACTCCACATCGCATCATTCTTTGTTGGCAAACGTTCGCCACAGGGCCTCAGTTATAGAACAGTAGCGGAGAGGAGTAGTAGTGATTTTTTTGAATAAAAATATGGATAGTGACGATGAGCAAGCGGCTGCGGTTGCGGCCGATATGGTTATTTTAGGAAGCATTTTGTATTTTTTCAAATGCAAACCAGTTTGGTTTAAAAATGTCATTTGTGCCAGCACCAGATTTGTTGCTTGCTTTAACTTTGTTAAGCAGGGTTCTAAATATAGACATTAAAGAATCTTTCATCTTTTTTAGATCTCCGACACTTATTTGGTCCTTCTTTGAAAAAGATGAAACACCAATAAATATTAAAAATAATAATAATTTTAATTTTCTAGTAAACTTAAAAAGGCAACTCACCAAAAATATTATACAAAAACACCCGCTGCTAAGCTTGTCGCGACTCTGACTGAAGACAAAATAGGCAAATAAGTGTGCGTAGCTAAGCACACCGTCTGAAAGCTAACGCGAATGAGCGCGACCTCCTTTGATGCGTGCCCTAAAACCGACAGCAGTTCGGATAGCGGCCGAATGCCGAATGATACACGCACATGACGTCCCACACGCTCCGGCCGGCCGGCTTTAGCCAAAGTTGAAGAAATGTCTAAATTAGTCTTAAGCCTAAAATCAAATGCATACCGTTGTGATTCAATATCAGTGTCAATGTTGCAACACTGTATTCCAAATCTATCTCCACACATTACGCATATTATAAACTGTTGCCTAGAAACTGGGTATTTCCCTGGTTTGTGGAAAATTTCTCTTTTAACACCTTTGGCTAAAGTTAATAATTCGACTCATTTCTGCGACCTTAGACCAATTTCAATTATCCCGGTCATCGCTAAAGTTTTGAAAAAGTTTATACAGACGCACATTTATAACTTTCTCACCTTCAATAATATTATTCCGCATAAACAATCTGGGTTTAGAAAACAACATAGCACGACATCTGTCTTACTAAACGTTACCCAAGAGATAATTTCTGCAATGGATAAAGGTGACTCCACAGCACTTATAATGCTTGACTTTTCCAAAGCATTGGACCATCATTTGTTTTAGCAAAATTGGCTTATTATGGCTTTGATAATGTTTCTCAAATGTTTTTTAGATCCTACTTATCCAACAGAAGGCAAATGGTGGTCTTGGAAGATCAGACTTTTTCAAATACCAAATATACGAGGTGTGACAATTAAGTAATGAGATTGATTTTGATACCGCGCTTGTGGTAAACCTGTGAACCTAACATTCCCTTCCCCTTCCCCGACATTCCTTCCCTCTCCATTGATACATTGACCATTGGTGGTGCTTGTCACGAAAATGCAAAAACGAAATCTAGAGCAACGCGTCGCAATAAAATTTTGCGCCAGATTGGGCGAAACAGCTTCGGAAACGTACACTAAAATTGCAAAAGTGCATGGTGATAGTGTCTTAGTCGTGCCTAGGTGTTTCGGTGGCATAAAGAGTTTGTGGAGGGGCGAGAAAGCGTGGAAGACGAGGCGCGGAGCGGAAGACCGGTCGAGGTGCGGACAGACGCGCATGCGTAGCGTGTACGCGCCCTAATCCTTGAAGATCGGCGATTAACAGTCCGAATATTAGCCTAGGTATGAACCGTAAGACAGTGAGACAAATTTTAACCGACGGTTTTGGGATGAAAAAGTTGTGTGCCAAGATGGTTCCAAAGAACCTTTCTGAGGAGCAAAAACAGCATCGAATGACCGTCGCTGAAGACTGCTTGGAACAAGTGCAAATCGATCCCACGCTACTTGATCGAGTAATTACAGGCGATGAGAGCTGGTTTTTCTTATATGACCCGGAAACCAAACGCCAAAGCTCACAGTGGTTGTCTCCGCACACCTTCCGCCCAAAAAAAGCTCGCATGAGCAAGTCGAAGGTGAAAACGATGATCATTGTCTTCTTTGATAGCCATGGAATCGTCCACAAAGAATTTGTTCCACCAGGGCAAACTGTAAATCAAGTATACTATCGCCAAGTACTCGAAAGATTGCGAAAACGAGTCAACAGGGTGCGCCCAGACATCGTTCATAACTGGATCCTTCATCACGACAACGCGCCGTGTCATACCACCCTCAGCGTCTCCCAATATTTGGCCTCTAAAGGGATCGCCGTGTTGCGGCAGCACCCTATTCGCCCGATATGTCACCCTGTGAGTTTTTTTTTGTTCCCTAGAACAAAATCGGTGGTCAAAGGTACCCATTTTTAATCGATTACGGACATCCAAGCGGCCGTGATGAGGGTACTGGCGGACATCCCAGTCGATGCGTTCCAGAACTGTTATGAAGCGTGGAAAACGCGCTGGAATTGTTGCATAGCTGCCCAAGAGGACTACTTTGAAGGAGATGGCAGAGTTGTAGAATAATTTTTGAATAAACGATTTTTATGGAATCAGTCTCATTACTTAATTGTCACAGCTCGTATGACATCTGGAGTACCTCAGGGATCTATTTTGGGACCTTTCTTATTTCTGATGTATGTTTCTTATTTGTTTAAAGTTGTAAAATACTGCCAGATCCAGGGGTTCGCAGATGATATGCAAATTTATCATTCTTTTAAAGCTGAATCTGTATTAGAGGCATCAAATAAAATAAACGACGATCTTTCTAGAATTTCCTTCTTTTCCTCTCAAAATAATTTAAAACTCAATCCTTCAAAGTGTTGTGTTATGTGCTTTGCCTCTAAGAACAAAAAAAGATTTGCATTGGACGGTTTAAAGCTTTTTGTGGGAGGTAATCAGCTAAGTATGGTTAAATGTGCAAAAAATCTTGGATTACTTTTGGATGATGAATTGCGCTTTAAGTCACACGTTTCTAATGTCATTAAGAAGTCATACTATTCTTTAAAGCCATTGTATGCAAACAAAGATATAATTAATTTTAGAGTAAAGAAAAAACTGTGTGAGTTATTAGTACTACCTATTATGTATTACTGCAATATTGTTTATTTTCCATGCTTAGACAAAATCACTGCGTACCGTTTGCAAAAGCTGCAAAATCAATGATGCATATTTATTTAGGGACTGAGAAAGTATGATAGAGCATCTGCAAGGCTATGTGAACTGCGCGTGGAAAATCTATTCTTTTTAAAATTGCTAGCGTCTTCTACTCCTCCCTACCTCCGCAAAAAACTTACTTTTCGGAAAAAAATTACATAAAGCAAATCTAGATTTATAAATAAGTTGTCAATTCCTAGATATCAAACAGTCTTCTTTCGTCGTAGTTTTCTGTATAATGCTGTGGCAATTTACAATGTCCTTGTTCCGAATCCTATAAAAGAAATGTCAGTAGCGGGTTTCAAGAAAAAACTAAAGCTGCATTTTTTAACAAAACAGAATAGCTAAATTGTCAGTAGGTATTTCTTATTTTATAATTTTTGATTTTTATAGACCAATGGGTGTATATCTGTTTATTTTTATATTACTATTAGTGTTACTATTATAAATATTAATTATTTTCTTTCTGTTGTGCTATCTAAAATAATTTTGCTCAAATTTTTTGAATAGGTTAAGTAGATTAGCCTTTGGCTAGACTTCGCCTATGTACACTATTGAAAAGTACAAATAAAGCCATTATTTATTTATTTATATAGCAGCAAAATTATGTATTTAATTTAAAAACAATACACGTAATGAAAATCAGTTATGAACTTTTAAAAAGACACTATTTCTGAATTTAAGAAACATATTTTAAATTCATTCTTACTAGTAAAATATATATAAAATATAATTAACAAACACAAAGCAACTCGCAACTTTTCCATTCAAAACCGAGAGATTAAGCGAAGTTAATTCGGATATTTAATTCCTTTTTTTATCTTCAGTCCGCATAAGATATCTGCCCATCTGGTTCAATTAGTCAAAAGACTTTTATCGCAAATTGTTTCTTTGGCTGAGGGTATCAATGGAATCCCAACGATGTCGTTTAGAACATGTTTTGAATAGTAATTTAAAAGTTGGTAAAGCTTTGCATCAATTTAAAGGGATAAAGGGAGGATCTTGCTTTTTATGGTTGGAAAACGTTTTTTTTTGTTCCTTTATAGGGAATCGCTGTTGGATTTTTTCCTGAAAAGATTAACGATTTATTTAACGGAGACGCAATTTACTAGGGTGGCAAAGCCGTTTTTGATTGAAACTCGGAGGATAATTATAAAATAAAATCCACCAAAGGCAAAGATCTTTGATGTTTTTTTTTTAAATTCCTGCGTTAATATACTAAATATAGAGCCAATCTATATATAATTTTTAAGAAGCTAAAAAATTATTATAAGTAATTTTTCGCTGATTAACTAGCCAAAAGAATCTTCTACTAAAAGGTATAAAAGAAATGAGTTCTAATTAAAACTGATGAAAAGTTTAATCTAAAGAATTACAATTTGAAGATAACCTTAGCAAAATTTAAATTTTCTTAATTGATTTTCTCGGGAATGAGAGTAGCGACGAAATTTAAGTATTTGGGTTATCTGCTAAGGAAAATTGGAAGTTTTCCTAACCGAATTTTGGTAAATAACATGAAATTGCATTTTTAATTAAAGTGATGCTCGAGAAAAACCCATTAAGTATTAAGGCGTTTAGGCTTTTAATTTAGAACAGAAGCACTTAAAGCAAATGAAAATAATTTTGTAATATTTGTTTTCTTACATAAATATTATAGTGCATAAATTATATTTTCCATTAAGATATACACTAAAAGAGTAGAGGAACTAAATGATGACGATTAAAATTAATAAAAAGCTTAAGGTTCATAGTTAAATAGTGATATCAGAATCTTAGATAAAGAAGGAGAAACGCTGATTTTCAAATGTCATTTTGTTTAATTATGTATAACCAAAGCTCTTTAACAGACAAGCATAACTACCCAATTCTAAAAAGCACAATATGTTACAAAAGAAAAAACTATGCTAGTAAACAAGTTCAAAAAACTCTTTTACAAATAGTAGTATTTGTTATAAAAGAAGTAAAAACTAAGCAAGAGTAGCTCAGTATAAATGCAAGAGTAGCTCAATTCAAAATCCGTCCAAATTTCCTTTAAAACTATTAAAACATACTAAATAAACTCATATTTAGTATGTTTTTCACACATAACTCGTCGATACGTCAAATGCTCGCGCGACCGTAAAGTTAAAGCAAAGTATACAGGGTGTCATTGAAATGGTGTAAAAAAATTCGGGGGGTGATAGTACTCCTAAAAATTTTAAAAAAAGTTCCTATAACTATAGGGTGGAAAATGCATATTAAGGGAGTTAGGGGCACTGAAAGGGTAAATTTAAAAAACGGTTTTTTGAAATTGTAGGCTTAAAAAACGAGATAAAATTTCGAAAAAAAATCCTTTGCCATAAATTTTGACCCAAAATCAAATGGTGATACTGAAAAATAATTTGGAAAATTGGAAAGGGTAGTTTTTGCAAGGGTAGGGGGTTAATTCGTGAATAACTTTTTTTAGGTTATTTTCTTCGCAACGTGGGTCCATTTTTTAAAAACTACATACTTTTTCCTACAAAAAAGGTACTCTTGTTGCACATCGCCCAGAACGATGGTTTTCGAGAAAATTGAAGGCAAAAAGTTTGCTCTGATGGGCTGCTAACTGGTAAAACAACATAAACTTATGAAAGTTATGGGGTTTCAAAAGTAAACAAGTAGTTATTAAATAATTAATTGAAAAATCTAAATTTCATGATTTTTAAAACATCGTATTGCTTTAAAAAAACGAAATAAACCAATTACCAAAATTCCTTATTAAATGCATACTTATTTGATTCATTAGCCTAGTTTACACCGCGAGTACCAAATATTCAATACGCGGACCCAATCCCCTATTCTCAAACTCAACGTGCGCGAGTTGACAAGTTTACACGTAAATTATTCCAAATTGTGACTTAATAGGTTTGAGAATATGTAGAGGTTTTAGTCCGCGTACTGAATATTTGGTACTCGCGGGGTAAACGTAGCTATTGAAGGTATGCGGTCTTATCACTTTATTTATTTTGCATGTACGCAAAAGAAATGTTCTGGTTCATAAATATTTTTGTCAGTTGATTGTTGTTGAAGTGTGCGTAAACGTAAAATTTCACAAATTATGGAATATTCTGTGTGTGAACTGGCAGATATGCATTTTATTTATGGAAGAGCAAACGGAAACGGTCTTTTGGCTAAGCGCTTGTATGTCCAAAAATATCCAAATCGCAGGGCACCTTCTCACCGGATATTTGCGAGAATTCATCAGCGCCTAAGAGACACAGGTTCATTTGGACATAGAAACCAAGACCGTGGCCGTAACTTGATGGTACGTACACCTGATGTTGAGGAGCGCATTTTAGCACATGTAGAGGAAGATCCGGGGATATCTGTAAGGAGAATTGCAGCGCGGGAAAACGTGAGTCGCCATTCTGTGTGGATGACTCTTAAGACTCAACTCCTGCATCCGTATCACATCCAAAGGGTACAAGCTCTTGCTCCGGCAGACTATCCCGCTCGAGTCATCTTCTGTCGTTGGTTATTAAGAAAACAGGTACAAGAACCCCTTTTTTTGGCAAATATTTTATGCACGGATGAAGCTGGGTTTACAAGAAATGGAATTTTCAATTACCATAATACACATCACTGGTCCGATGAGAACCCTCATGCTGTTGTGGAAAGTCGACACCAAATTCGATTCTCAGTTGATGTTTGGGCGGGAATTCTTGGCGATAGACTTATTGGACCATTTTTTCTACCCCCGAGGTTAATTTGACACCTTTTGAAAAGTCGCTTGTTATTTATAATAATAAACATTTTAGGCTAAATGGTCAAAGTTACCTTAATTTTCTAATACATGATCTACCAGCACTTTTGGAGGAAGTTCCCATGCACAGAGGCAGATCACGTATTTTATGCATGATGGTGCACCAGCTCATTTTCCGCTAGCGGTGAGGAATCATTTAAACCAAGTTTTTGAGAGGCGTTGGATAGGACGTGGTGGTCCACAAGCTTGGCCAGCAAGATCACCAGATCTTAATCCATTAGATTTCTACTTCTGGGGCCACTTGAAAACTTTGGTTTACTCAGTGCCGATTAATACGAAGAGCAACTACGTCAACGCATTATCGACTGTTCCAATCAAATTCGTACAACCCCAGGGATATTCCACAGGGTACGCAGATCATGGAGAAGAAGAGCAGATGTCTGCATTGAAATGAATGGTGGTCACTTTGAACATTTACTATGAATTAATTAAGAAATGCATTATTTTAATAAGGAATTTTGGTAATTGGTTTATTTCGTTTTTTAAAGCAATAAGATGTTTTAAAAATCATAAAATTTAGATTTTTCAATTAATTATTTAATAACTACGTGTTTACTTTTGAAACCCCATAACTTTCATAGGTTTATGTTGTTTAACCAGTTAGCAACCCATCAGAGCAAACTTTTTGCCTTCAATTTTCTCGAAAACCATCGTTCTGGGCGATGTGCAACAAGAGTACCTTTTTTGTAGGAAAAAGTATGTAGTTTTTAAAAAATGAACCCACGTTGCGAAAAAAATAACCCAAAAAAAGTTATTCACGAATTAACCCCCTACCCTTGCAAAAACTACCCTTTCCGATTTTCCAAATTATTTTTCAGTATCACCATTTGATTTTGGGTCAAAATTTATGGCAGAGGATTTTTTTTCGAAATTTTATCTCGTTTTTTAAGCCTACAATTTCAAAAAACCGTTTTTTAAATTTACCCTTTCAGTGCCCCTAACTCCCTTAATATGCATTTTCCGCCCTATAGTTATAGGAACTTTTTTTAAAATTTTTAGGAGTACTATCACCCCCCGAATTTTTTTACACCATTTCAATCCTCTGACACCCTGTATAGATTTCAACTAGACTGTTGTTAGACTGTTGTTAGACTGTGGTTAAAGTTTCTTATACGTCTTGCTATTAAAAAAAAAAAAAACGGAAAAGTTGGTGATAGAATCGAGAATATTTTGATGAAGCCCTGGAAGTGTTTGTGGCTCTGGTAATGCAGAACAAGTAACAACTGACAATATATGCCGATTTTTATTAACGAACGGCTTGCCGGTTTTTCATAACCTACAACTAGAGATGTGTCGTTCGTGAATGATTCGGTCAAAATGACCGAATCTTTGCAACGACCCGCGACCCGTTTGATCACGCTCTGTGACCCTATCGTATCGTTCAAACGACCTTAAACTAAACTAGACCCCGGCCGCGGCCCGTTCAACGATCGATTATTGTCAGAGAGAGACAGTCGCGGCCGAATCGGGCCGAAGTGCCGGAACTGCTGGAAGCAAAATCGCGGCAAACTACGAACAGGTCGCAGGTGACCGATGACCGATGAGCTGTTGACTTGTGATGTGACTGGTGACCCTACAATTTTATTGAAATTTGAACGACCTTGTCATTCAAATGAACCAATCTTGGCGAACGGGTCATTTCAATGAATGACCTGGAGATAATCGGGTCATCAAAAAAAAACGGGTCTTCCCATCCCTACCTACAACAATAACATAAACAAACCAGTGTCATTTCTTTTATCAACAGTGCATCTAACCACATAATTTTTCATTTTTATTTTTCTCTGTGCATTAAACCTTAAGTAGTATTGGACTGCATAATCGACACAGTTTTTCCTCCCATGATCAAGTGGCGTTTTCCACTTGCCTTAGTGGTGTGAGCAGAGCTGGGCAAGGGTACCGATATCGCAATATCTGGCTCTTGCACTAAGTGTAAGACTGCAGTTACTTGCAGAGAACCTTAAAGAAATGGGGAGGTTTCTGGTTACCCTTGCGACCATTGTAGAAGCATGGTCTGTCAAAGCTGCAGTGATTTAAATGCTACTGAAATCAGGGCAGTGGTGTTAAGCAAGAGATCTACGCCCTTCTACTGTAAAGAGTGCTTAGGCAGCGTCAAGCAGCTGCTGGGATCGATCGTGTAGGAGTACTTAAAAATGATGTTGGAGTGCTGAAGACTGAAATATCTAAACTGCCTGTTAAACTAGATGAACTTGAAAGGGACAGGACAAAGTTGGATGCATTACAGGTGGTGGTTACCTCATCTAACATGCCATTGGCTTCCAGCGGTAAGTCTCAACAACCACCACTTACTTACTCAATCAAACGCCGAGGCTAGTAATGTTGTGTTGCAGGAAATTATGAAGAGGCAAAAACGTAACTGCAATTTAATGCTTTTTAACCTAAAGTCCGAGTCGTCTGAAGATCCGACTTTCACAGCAGACATCTCTACTCTGCTTAACGATGTGTGTGGCCGTAATATTCCTATATCCGAGGCGTCTAGATTTGGAAAACCCCACTGTAATGGCTGCAGACCAGTTAAGATCACACTGGTGAACCATGAGGATGTCGGATTCATACTGAAGAACAGAAGTAAGTTCTCAGAAAGAAAGATATACTTTGAGTCTGACCTTACCCTAGCTCAGTTGGAACACCTTAATAAAGTCAAGAAAGAACTAAGGCTGCGCAGGGACCGTGGTGAGGATAACCTCTTCATTAAGTATAGCAATGGTATTCCCTTAATAGCGGCAAAAAACCAAGGGCAACCACCTCCCCCTCCTCCCACTCCTTAAAAAATCTAGTTTCTTGCTATTACCAGAACACCCGCGGCCTGCGCTCCAAGACCAATACCTTCTTTAGTGCTGCGTCTACTTCTGGCTATGATATTATCTCCATCACAGAAACTTGGCTCCAAAATGACATATTTGGTGGTGAAATCCTTCCCAACTCATACGTAATGTACCGTTCTGACAGAAGAACTGACCTTGTTGCTGCTTCAAGGGGTGGTGGTGTTCTACTGGGGATTCTGAACCACCTCTCCTCGGAAGCCCTCGACCTCTCTGCGCTCAGCCAAGAAATATCGGAAATCGACCTGCTAGGATGTATAGTCAAATTTAATCATTTCATACTGTATATTTTTGTATTGTACGTTCCTCCTTCCATCGACTCCGTGCAATTAGAACGCTTTCTCGAACCTTTTTCTATGGTTAATGTAATCTATTCTGAACATGTGATTATCCTGGGAGACTTTAATGTTCCCACTTATATTGAGCACTCAGTATCTCCCAATAGTAAACGTCAACTTCTAAGTAATTTTTTTGATTTCCTAAACTATAAGCAATTCAATAACGTGGTGAATAACAATCTTCGCTGTTTGGATTTAATCTTTGCAAGCTTTAATAGCTCTGTACTTAACAGCGGTGCATCTCGTGTCCCGGAGGATACCTACCATCCTTCTCTGTCATTTGAATTCCATGCAGGCCTTATCTCTCTCAATAATCTACCCCTTAATAAAGCTGAAATAAAGGAATTTAATTTTAGAAAGGCTAACTTTCCGCTGTTGTATCAGCTGCTGCTAGATACTGATTGGTCGCCTGTCATGGTGCAGCAGGACGTCAACTCTGCATGTGATGTTTTTTATGATATACTGAACAACACTTTCGCTAGAGCGGTACCTTTCAAAGTAAAACGTAAAAGACGTTTCCCTCCCTGGTTTTCGGGGGACATAATTCGTAATATATATAAAAAGGAAAGAGCATTTGGTGATTTTAAGATTTCCAAGTCTAATCATCATCTAGAGATATTTAGATCTCTGCGCAAGACAATTAAAGCTCTAACTGCACAAGCCTACACAATGTACATCCATAGTATTGAGAACAAAATAACCTCCGATCCGAGTCATATACAATACGCCCAACAAATCATACAATACACCTAACAGCATTGTGTCCGCTTTTGGAGATTATTTCAGGAGTGTATACACGAACTCACTTCCCAGCGATCATCCTGTCGTCTCTGAACCTCCCTTAACTTGTATGGACGTCATCGCGCTCGCGGCTACCGACATTATAATGGCGAGCAAGTGTCTCAAAAGCAAAATGACCTCTAGCCCAGATCTAATTCCTAGTTTTTTAGCTAAGGACTGCTCTGTTGCACTTACAGACCCTCTGCTCCACATTTTTAATCTGATCCTTAACACAGGTTATTTTTCCTAATATCTGGAAGCAAGCCAAAGTTTGCCCTATCTTTAAAAAGGGCGATGCTGCAACAATAGAGAATTACCGCTCTATATCCATTCTGTGCAATTTCTCAAATTAATTCGAGTTGGCTCTTTATAAATTAATTTTTCCCAAGGTTAAGTCCATGCTGGCCAACGATCAACTTGGCTTTGTTTCTGGCCGCTCATGTACTACAAACCTAGCATTCTTCTCTCAGTTTGTGTGCGAAGCACTTAATGATAGAGGTCAAATCGATGTTATCTACACAGACTTTCAAAAGGCTTTTGACCAGATTGACCACTTCATCCTATTAAATAAGCTTGAACGCCAGTTTGGATTCTCCGATCGCTTGATAAAGCTTCTTAACTCCTATTTAGTTGACCGCTCTCAGTTTGTAGTGGTCGAAGGCTTTAGATCTGCTTGTTTTTACCCACCTCTGAAGTTCCTCAGGGCTCTAACTTGGGCCCCGTTTTCGCTAATGACTTGATCTCCACCCTCAATTGCTCTCGGGTAGCATATGCTGATGACCTAAAGCTTTTCCATAGGATTGACTCTATATCAGATTGTGGTCAACTGCAAGAGAACATCAATACTGTACACCATTTGAACACTTTGAACCGGCTTAACCTTAATATTTCCAAGTGTAATGTGGCCAGCTTTTTTCGAATCAAAAGTCCAGTTGTCTTTAATTACTCAGTTAATGGAGAGTCTCTGGCAAGGTCTACCTGTTTTAAGGATCTTGAAGTCACCTTTGACCAAAAATTTTCTTTTATCCCTCACATCGAAGATACTGTTTCTAGAGCTACTCGCATGCTGGGCTTTATTATTAGAAATCGCAAACTTTTTTCGAACACTGCCACTGTCAAAACTCTCTACTATGCATTTGTTAGATCCAGGCTGGACTACAGCTCCCTCATTTGGTCTCCCATTTACAACCAGCACATTCACCTATTAGAATCAGTCCAACGGCGATTCCTTAAATGTTTGGCATTTAAGGATGATGGAGTCTATCCTCCAAGGGGTTTTGACCATAACCTGCTGCTCTCTAGATATACTGAACGGTCACTTGCGAAGAGGAGAGAAATGCATTCGGTGAAATTCTTGTTTAATTTACTTAACCATAAAATTGACTGCCCATCCCTTTTGCAAAGGATTTGCTTTCATATACCACGCCCAGGATCTAGACAGTGTCCAGCTTTTAACTTGGACACAGCCAGGTCCAACATTCTGTACCAGAGTCCTATTCGCTTTATGTGTCAAAACTTTAACACTATTGCTGATTCTTGTGACATCCACCATGACAATTTGGCACTTATTTTGAGTCACCTGCGTATGGTCGGTGGGGGAGGCTAGGCTAGGTTATTTAGTTTTTAGTTTGAATACATTTATTTACTCATTTTTTTTCTGCTCTTTTGATTTGAATTAATTCTGGATTCTTATCCTAATTTAGTGCTAATTTTTTTATTATTTATTTTCTCAAACTCACTACTTTTTTTTATTAAATACCAATTCTTTTATAGTTTAGTTGCATGAATTTAATACAGTTCATGGATTCGTACTTATACATTTATATATTTCATTGATTTTCCTGTAACTGGGTATATGTAACCTGTTGGAAATAAAGCTTATTATTATTATATTTTCATATATGTTATTATTTATTAATATATTATTTCATATATTGTATATTATATTTCATATATGATTGGATCATTCGATAAATAGTTACAATAATAGCTGGTTACAATTTATTATGTTTAATTGTAGACAAATATTAAATAAAAATTTCTTCTACGAAGTTCACGCGTCTTCATATTGTATCATTTTAGATTATCTTGATAAGTTATAAAGTACTATTGCCTTTAAATCAATAATCCTTTAAATCTAGATACAATCTAAAGCGAGTTTCATCAGAGAATAAAAGATTTTGCCATTGATTTTGCAGTGAATAGACATATTCCTGACCCCAAGCTATCTGGCGTGATTCTCTCGATTTAAGGGTCTTCATCTCCAAGGCCGTCGGCTTAGTAAAGTCTGCCCAACCAATCTGTAGCTAAGCGGTATCGGTGCGGGGAACGTGGTTGTAGACTAGACCCGCCTCATTTCATTCATGAAATGGCCAGTGACGTGCGAAATTTTATAAACCGATTACACAGATTTGAATGTATTAAATATTAAAAAATATGGTTTGGTTTTAATTTTAAAATAGGTATTTGTAGGTAATATATTAATTTGGAAATTAAGGTCTTCTAAAATATTTTATTTGTAAATATGTAATAAAAAAATGACAGACAAGATTAGGGAAGTTTGAGATAAAAGTAAAGTAAAGAAAACACAAAATTTGTAATACACCTACTTAGTTTATTCACTTAAAATAAGAGTGCCGTACTCGATGCCTGGATATCGCGAGGGAAAGAGCACGGCAGATAATCCGAATTATGCTGTTTAAACATTGAATTTACTACATAATATGTATAATTTAAATTATTATTTAAATAAGTATAATCAATTTGTACCTGTTGAAGATAACCACTCCAGTAACAGTCTCACTCTGCCAGCATTTTTTAAACGTTAGGTCATTGTCTATCCAAGTTTCATCTAAATAGACAATATTGCGACCTTCGGCTCGGTGTTTTTTTATTTCTCTTAGGTATTTATACCTTAAAGATTTTATTTTTTGAAAATTTTCTTCTTCTGGCAATTTTTGCAACAGCTTTCTGGTAGTAGGCACAACTTTAAACCCATATAAAATCGATTTATTAGGTGGTTAACTATTTGAAAATGAAAGTTGTCGTCTTGTTCCACCTTCGTCATTCGCGGTCTTCTTTTGACGGGACTAGAAAGCATTTTGTTGGGGTCCATCCGCATTCTTTCTTCATCTTCTTTGTGAATTTTTTTCACCATTGAAATGCTTACGCCAGTATATTGAGATACTCTTTCAAGTTTGCGCTTTACTGGTAGATTAACGAAGTTATTAGTAGCTTCTTCATCGCAAACCCTAAAAATTTGTACGAGAAGTATATAATCCTGATATTCGATTTTTTTTAGTCGTCGTTCCGATTCATATTACTTATATTTATAGACATTTTATATTCAAAATAACCAACAGTAACTTTAAATCTTTTTTGTTTGTAAAGCAATCGAGCTTGGTTTTATTTCATTGAATATGATTTTTATTTATTACAACATTAGGTACATAATTTTTGAAATTTAGTGTCGCATAAATTATGATTTTATTTTAATGTTTTTTTTTCATGACTGTGCTTAGGCTTTATAATTCTCTTATTATCATTTTACTTACCTATAAACATTCCCAATCACTTCCCTTGCCTGGCTATGAATAAAGTTATCCATTTTAACGTAAATAACACAAAAACTGTTAAAAATTATGAACTTTAACAACAAAGAAACAAATAACACAAAACAACAACAAAACAGCAACAACAATGATAGCAAATAAACTAAACTATGCTACACTACTCAAAAGTCATAGGTCAGAAATTAAGTAGGTACCTAAAAATACAACAATAAAAACAGTTTAATAGCTCAAAAGTATTAACATACGCCGCCGCCACTGAATCCGCAAGAAATCGATATTATTCCGAAAATTACACAAAACCTGGTAGGATGCGATCCAATAAGATAGAGAAAGACAGAGAGCTGCATAAAAATAATAAATTAATGGCCGCGATGTCATCAACCAATCACCTGTCCCCAAACAGCGAGATGCTTCCGCGAAAGCACGACGTTGCCGGCTTTGTAAGTTTTATTAGGAATTTCGGATAAATGTTAGTCAATATTGGATTTTATAATATGCAAAACATTAGCAAATAGAACTAAAAAATATGGTTTAAACTGCATTACATTATTTATTATCTTTTTTATGATTAAATAGCTTAATTTTACCATTATATTTACTTTTTATTCAATACTATTTCATTTTTGCAGTAAGACGTGAAAAACGCTTTAAAATTTCGCCCGCATTCTTTTCGTAGACACAGATCCGATGGTCAAACTGTAGATTGCCTTCTTTCAACTTTCTCTAGATGGTATGTCTTGAAACAGCCAAATTATAAGCGTTGCGCGGATGCGTGGTATGTCCACAATGGCGCACCGCACATAGCATGATACATAGCTTTGCCCATAGCACCGCATTAGGCTGGATTTTGCTTCGCACAGTAGTGGTCTCACTGGCGCACCACATCTTGCCTCGACCACACAATTTGCTTCTAAAATTTCGACTGGAAAACATGGCATTTACTTCGTCATCTTCCTCTGATAAAGAAGATATTATTTTAAATTCAAGTTTAACAAAGTGGTATATGTATAATAGACAACAGTTAAAAGTAGCGGTTCGTCTCCTCAATAAAAAGAGAAAAAACTACGGAGAGTTTCACCACCTTTATGAGGATCTTAGAAAAGATTCTAAGCGCTTTTTTGAATATATGAGGATGGAAATAGATACTTTTAATTATGTTTTAAAGAAAATTGAAAGCCGTATACATAAAACATGGAAGAACAGCCATTCCCAACCCATAACAGCTGAAGAAAGACTTATGGTAACGCTACGGTAAGTCAAAAATTTTTATTTATTACTAAAAAATATAAATGCTAATACAAAATCGTTAAGTATTAATATTATCACAGATGTTTGCATATTTGGGTAATGAATGCTGAACGAAATATCTTGCATGATTGGCACTGTAGAAATGTCTGTTCATTTTGGGAACTTGGACTGCTTGCACTCTGCTGATAAATGAAATTTTGGAAACTATTCTCATTTGAGACATCTTTGGGTGACGTATTAGCGGACCGAATGTGTTGACTATTGTGTGACAGGTCATGTTGGTTGGGATGAGAGCCACTAGTCCTTTGAAAGGAACTGTCATAATTAATACATCTTAACTATGTACTGTTCTGGAAGTATACAGGTTGCATCACTGAAGTACTAGTGGATTGAAATGCACTATTAACTTGTGGTATATCTTGTTGACTCTTATAATAAATGGGGCTTAGCTCTGAACTGTTCTGGAACACTTCGGGTTGACTATCCGGGGCAATAGACACTTCGGCCTCTAAAAGTTGAATTACTTCAATTCTAAACTTTATCTTCTGCTTTGGGTAAAGTTGTTCAACATGCGGTAAAATACTTTTAAAAAATGCTTCATCTTCGCCGATTTCTCTTTCTTCTTTCTTAGTTCTGTACTCTTCTTTTCTTTTCAAATAATCATTTTCTTTTTCTGCCTTTAATAAAGCCTCTGCTAGTTGGTAATTTTTTTTGCTTACTATTTTACTTCTTTGCTCAGTCTTGGCTTTTTGGTGATGGGACGGGTACGGATGTAGTATGTTTAGGAGTAGATGAAGGTGAACTATCATTACATACTGTAGTTTGTGAATGAATCCCACTTTGAACTTCATCTATATTGGATACTACTACTACACCCTCATCATTATATTCTTCGGTTGACAAATCAAAGGCTTGAATTTCTTCTATTGGAAAATTTCCTGTACTTGTTCTAGGCGTGCACTGATGTTTCAAAAACAGAAGTGAATCAAAATATACCCAATCCGGTTTATTATCATCATCTTCAGCTGCGTCCTCGGAATGTTTAACTGGTAACTGCAAAATTTTTTTTAGGAACGTCTCTCTAAGCCTTTTCCAGTTTTCTTTTGCAATAGTCACTGTAAAAAAAAACAGTGTAATGATTATCATTACTCAAATTGTATATTATAATTATATGTATAATTTTAATTGCCATTATTTTGATGTAAATATGAGTAACTTATACCTATAGTAACTGTAATGTCAACATTGACTTTTTCTAATAGTGCGTTGAAATATTATACGAAAAGTCTTTAAAATTTCACGCAAATTACATAAACGCATATGGTGGAGCTTGCCTAAGTGTAAAAACACAGTGGACGCCGATTTCCTGCTTACCGGCAGCCAGCGCCGATCGGCGCCTATAAGCTTCTATAATAAATAATGCTTTCAAGTTAGCAATAACACAATAGAGACGGGCTCAGGCTTGTTGGCGCTGGTAGTCGGCGTCACCGGTTTTACCGGAATGATTATTTAGTTCTTTCTAGCCGGTTGTTCGTACAGGCAGACAGATACAGAGATTTTAATAGCATCAGTGTATAAGAAATGCCCAATATGGGATAAGAAAAGTAAATTACACAGCAATAGAAATGTTGTTGACAAATGTTGGAAAGAAATTGCTGAAGAAATGAAAGAGGATGGTACGTATGAAAATATATATCTATTATTTCGTTTATTATAATATTATTGTTTTTATTTCTCTAAAAATATGAATAAATAGATTATTATTTATCGTATGACAGAGTGATGTTGGAAAAATATGTTACAAATATATCTCTAATCGTTTTGGCTTCATTTAATGGTCGTCCTGTTACTTGCCATCTATTGTGATCAGGAATATTTAACCTTACATCTGTCAAATGTCGTTCAAATCCTTCTCTGTCTATTATAGTGTTGTGAAGAATACATATACATTTAATTATATGATCTGCAGTAGCTATGTCAGTTTCAATGCACTTTAAAAGTAGTCTCCATTTAGCACTCACGATACCAAAGGCACATTCAATAGTTTTCCTTGCACGAGATAAACGTTTATTAAAGCACTCTTTCTCAAAATTTAAATCTCTTCCACCAAATGGTTTCAAAAGATAAGGAAGCAAGGGGTATGCTTCGTCACCTATTAGTACAAACGGTGCTTTTAAGGTAGTTTGAGGCAGATACGCTGGTTCTGGAATATCCAATTGTTTATTCGATAGCAACTTATACAGTTCCGAAGATTGAAATGTACCACCATCACTTTGTTTGCCGTATCCACCGACATCTATAACTATAAATTTATAATTTGCATCTGCTACTCCTTGTAGGACCACAAAAAAATATTTTTTATAATTAAAAAACATTGACCCTGAATTTCTAGGGCAAAGAATGCGTACATGTTTTCCATCAATACTGCCGATGCAATGTGGAAAATTCCAAATATTGTTAAAATCTTCAGATATCTTTTGAAAATCATCTTTCGTGGGCACAGGCATATGGACTGGTTGCAGTACTTTCCACAATGCAGCAACTGTTTCTGTTACAATTTTTCCCACAGTAGAAGCTCCAACCCTGAATGAAAATGACAGCATTCTGAAAGATGAGCCTGTAGCAAGATACCTGCAAAAAACATATTTTATTAGAACGTGGTTTTGACGTTTTGATAAATGAATGAATTATTACAAATGGTCAGTGAGGGGTGTAAATTAAAATTATCCTGAAAGTATATTTTTAGAGATAGTAAAATCATAAGATAATGAAAGCAAACAATAAATTTGAAAAAATTATTGAATTTTGAATAATCAAGATATTTACAAATTTTTGATACTAATTATTTTTATTTCATACTTTTTAGTGCATTTTGAATTTCGGCGTCGCGTCGGTGCAATTTTTTACTATGTAATTTTATTTCAGAAAATAAACTGAGGAAAAAATGGAAGTATATCAGGGATCAATTTTCCGTAGAATTAGGAAAATTTCCTCCTCCACGTTCAGGTGATGCCGCAAATGATACTCCGACATCCAAGTGGCCATACTTCAAACTGCTCTTATTTTTGAAAGATACGGTAATGCCTAGAAAGTTGAAAGGAAATTTGCCACAAGTAAGTGGTCGTACTAAAAGCTTTGCAGAAAGTCAAACTGAAGCAGAAGAGTCGATTCAGTCATCGATGGAATTAGACGAGACCAGCTTTTGTTCCACTGAGGATGTTGTACCTCCTTAACGAAATGCTGGCGATGATATCGTAGAAAATACAAGGCAAGAAAATATTGAAACACCTTCGAGAACAAAAAGGAATACTGATGTATCTTCGACACCACAATTTTCATCTAAAAAGAAACGAGGCCCAACAGAAATATTTAACGACTCATTATTAGAAATTGAGAAACAAAAAGTAGCATACCTAGAGTCAAAATCTAAGCGAGCAAATGAAAAAGAAGATGAACACCTCTTGTTTTTTAAAAGTCTTCTGCCTCATGTGAAAAAAATTCCTGAGTCACGCGTATTAGCTTTTCGATGCCGGGTTCAAGAGCTAGTTGAACAATTTTCATACCCGCTAAATAGGTTCGAATCTGTTCCATCTACGATTCTTGGTCCTTCAACTTCCAACTCATCTATTTCCAATCAATCACTGAATTACATCGATAGAAATCGTTTCACTGCAGAAGAAGAATGTACAAGTCTCATTTTATCAAACATGGAACAACCTGAAACGGTTTCTGGTACTTCCGAATGTCCCCCACCACTGTCCTTCTTTTTGAAATAAAAATTTAATCAACCATTTTAAGTCTTATTTTTGTTGAAACAAAACCAACATATGTAATTATTTGCTAGACGTTTTGTTAATAGTAAATGATTGTTTGTTAGTAACCTACTTAAAATATATATTCGTAAATATTATAAAGATACTTACCTCAAGGTAATGACTAATCTTTCTTCTGGTAAAATGGGCTGACTGTGAAGGTTACACTAGTTTTTAGTTAGAAGATGTTTAACTTTTTCTAGAATATATTTGAAGGTTTCATGGTTCATTCTGGTGTACTGAAAAAAGCGGTCAGGGTCATCTGTCAACTTCTTGAACAAATGATGATATTCACCATAAAGTACCCTCTCACGATTTATAGAGTGAACACCAACTTTTTTTCTAGTAATTATTTTAGTTACAAGGCTATCTAACGCAATAAATTCATCGTCAGATGAGCTAGATGCCATGTTGACGCGAAGGTTAACCTGGAACTGACAAAAGGCTGGTTTTTATTTGCTTTTTTCTCGTCGGCACTGTGTCCGCACTAAGTGCCGAAATTCGGAACCGATCGGCGCTGGTTTCCGGTAAGCAGGAAACCGGCTTTCACTGTGTTTTCGCCCTAAGAAAAAGGTATTGATGTTGACTTCATTGTTACTACATATAAGTCACTTTGTATAGTTCATATACACGTCAAAAAAAGCACAACTAAAACTAAAAGTTTACATGCCCGACGTTTCTCCTATAAAGCAATAGTTGAACTTTTAGTAAATCCATGCGAAACTTTCAATATTATTTTTTCTTTACAGGTACTTTTCCGCCGGAATGTCCTTCAGAAGTTTAGCCTTCTCATTTCGTATGGGTAAAACTACAGTAAGCAACATTATTTCAGAAATTTCAGGATATATTTGGGATAATTTATATGAAATTCATATGCTCGTGCCATCTCAAAGCGACTTTAAAAAAATTGCAAAAGATTTCTATGAAATTTGGAATTTTCCTAATTTTATCAAAAAATTAATAGTTAAATATTTAAAGATTTCTAAATTTTTAGCATCTGTGTATTTTAAACAAATTTTATAAATATTAGGAAGCCACTGTTTTTTTTTATGCTATTATTGAAACTATTCAAGGAGAACACAATTTCCATAAGTTGAAGTGTAAAATTAATAGAAGGAATTTAATATTTATATTCTCATCTTATTCTAAGTAAAAGTAATTAGTAGTAGTAAACAATAATTAGTAGTAGTAGTAGTAGTAAACAATAAATTTTAGCATAAATAAATGCTATGGTTTAAATTATATAAGAAGAACACAATTTTTACATAGTATCATGGTATTTTACGACAGAATCTATATTTTATATTCTTATTCTAATTTATTTAACCTTTTATCGATAACTCTTTTCAAGTTTCTACAATGGATTGACTATGGCTAACTAAGAACACTTTATTATTATGAAAATTTACCAATTTTCGCAGTAAGATTCTTATCCTCCTAACTAACAATCCCAAGAAACCACAATCTCAAGAATTTCCGGTTTGCCAAAAGTTCAGAATGCAATATGAACCATTTATATAAAAATTACAGCTTTTGCATTTTGTTAAAGACTTAGAAAAATATTGTGGACTCCCTGTTGGGTTTAAAATTAACATATGTAAAATGGCTAGGGCATATACCGCGAGATACACAAAAAGATTAATAGCTCTAGCGACATATACATATAATATGCGTTATATAAGTCTTCTTAATACAAAAGGATGCATTTGTTGGAGAAAATTAAATGTCAACAAATATTAATTTGTCTCGGAATTAAATAGCTTTTTATGATTCGATGAGTTATATATATCTGATGAAAAATAGCCTTTAGTCTGCAATTTATAATTTTTTAGAATTTCGATATACCAGTAAACAAACCCACAATTTTAATTATTTAAATTCCATTAGTTACATCTTGAATTTAATAATCCAGTACGTCTATTTTCAATATTTCAAGTAAGGATTTTCTCTTTTTCTTTTTACGGTTCACAATTTAAGAGGGAACAAGTTCCTGGAATGATCCAATAAAGGTTAAACGAGCATAGTTTCGAGGTAAATTTTCATGTTTTCGTAAATTTTATGCGCCCAAGTTATATAAAGGTCCCCGGCCTAGTATTATTGGAATCCTAGAGGCGAAAAGTTTTTTAATAAATAGTCTCTCAAGCGTGTTTTACATATAGTTTCCCAGTCTGTAATGCCACTATATCCCGGCACTTTAGTTTCCTAGGCTTATAGCTACTTCGTACTGCATCCGTAGTTTGAAAACTAATACTTAGTTAAGTAATCCCATTAAATATAAGTAGTTAATTAAAATAAAAAGAGTTATGCCTTCTGCATTTTTGACATTCATCCCTTGACGTTACTAAAAAGGACGGAATTCTTATATTTTCTAATAAAAATTTATATGTAAAATAGCAAGTAAAGTCTGTTTTTCAGTCCTTCCCTACTTAATGAATTTAAAAACAAAATGGTTCAACTAGTCAATTCATAGCTCCATATAAATGATAAAAAAAATATTAAACCACTAATAATAACAATTTATTACTTTTGGGTTTATTGGACGTTAATTACTAAATTTAATGGAGTTCCTATTGCGTAGTAAAACTTATTAGTTACAGCTTATAACGGAAGCCAATAAATAATTAAATTGTTGCAAATTAAAATGTGGTAACCTTGGTACAATACTATGGATATTATAATTTAAAACTGGGAAATATTATTAGTGAATAATTGCTACATTGATGCAGAGAACCAAAAAAAATCCGTTGGCTATTTGTTAACTTTGTAATGATTAAAAAAAATTAACCCGTGAATAGCAAAATATAACTTAACTATATACCTTAGTTCAATCTATAATTGATGATTTAAGATAATAATAATAATAATAATGTTTATTTAGCATATTGCTACATAGAAGTACAATAATAAATATTATAATTTTTAAAACATATTTACAATATCTTGTTGGAACTATAAAATATAAAAAGTAAGCAAACAAATAATAAAAGAGTAAAATATAACGTTAAACTATACAAATATTAAAATATAAAAAATAAACATAAAACATATGCACAGATATAATTTAAAACGATACTAAGAAGTGTAAAAATAAAAGACACAAAGAAAGACAATTAAAATATAAAACACTTACATATGTATATAAATATGTCTTTTCAATTCAATTGAATTCAATCAAGACCTTTGTGAAGAATAGTGTTTGTCATTCTGTTTGAAGTATGTCTACCCATCAATACAAAATCCTCCTGTTGTCTGGTAGCATAATTATATCACTAAAGGCTGTAATCTTTTCACAAAAATAGTTTGGTTGCAATGTATTTTTTAATTTAAAAATAAACATACAGGTACTAAATAATATTTTTTGTTTTACCGATAATATATTTAGTATATTTAACATATTATCTACCTGGTGTATATCTATTACATTTTAGTATTATACTCATGACTCTGTTCTGTATGATTTGAAGTCTATTGACCCTGTAATAACAATAATAATACAATTACAATATGTAATAACAAACCCTGAACACCAAACAACAGTGTAGAACAAAAATCCAAGTGCGGCAAAATAATACTATTATAAATTAGCAATTTTATTTGTAAATAGAGGTTTCTGCCAATTTTTGATAAAAAATAAATTTTTTGACATTTTGCGTGTTATGCTGTCAATATGAGAATCAAAATTCAAATGTGGATCCAAAACAACACCCAAATATTTAATTTCTTTCTGATGGGATATTGTTACATTATTTATCTCTACTTTTATTACATTTAAATTTACTTGGGTTAACCTAGCTTTACTTCCAAACAGACAAAATTTTGTTTTAGCTGCATTAATACTTAAGTTATTATTACACAGTAATTTGTATATATTATCCAAATCAATCTTCTTGCATTTTTTTAATATCCTTTCCCACAACATACAGCATAGTGTCATCTGCAAATAATGCTGAGTTACTCCTACTAATGACATTGACAATATCATTAATGTAAATAAGGAATAAAATTGGACCCAACACAGTACCTTGGGCAACACCATGATTAATATTTTCAGCAACAGATAATTTATTTTTAAATTTGACCACTTGTTTCCTGTTATGCAAATACGATTTAAACCAACTTAAAACTGTACCTCCTATCCCCATTTTTTCCATTTTAAGAAGCAAAACATTGCGATTGACCGTCTCAAACGCTCTTCTAAAATACAAGAAGATTTTACGAAAAGAAAATTACCCTTATCTATTTCTCTACTAAAATTATCACAGATGTTAACTATCACAGTTTCGCAAGAATGGCGAAGTCTAAACCCTGACTGATTTGAACTTTGAAGTTGGCTTTTTACAGTTAATTCTAGAAGTTTTTCGTAAACTAGTACAGTATTAATAGGCCTAAACTCACTCGCCAGCCTTGTGCCTGAGACCTTAGGAACCGGTAAGACTGTTGAGATCTTCCAATTTTCTGGGAATTCACCATACTGAAGTGATGTATTAATTATATCTAACACACGGTTACCCACAAGTTCAAACACATCTAGAAGCACTTGTTTTGAGATAGCACTTTCTCCTCCTTTAACATTTTTCCTATTTTTTAACAGAGATCTTGTATCAATCATAGTAGTATTTTCAAATTTATCCCATACATTATAACTTAATATATTTTGAACTGTACTATTTAAGCCTAAAAATTTGGGTCAAATATCTGTAATTTGATCTGTACTATTAATAAAATATTTATTAAATTTATCTGCTATTTCAAACTCATTAGTAAATGTCTGCCCCTCAAATACATCCTCATTTGGTAAAATGGAATTTTTACCAGGTAGAAGTAATTTAAGATTTTTCCAAAGCTCTGCTGAATTATTTCTATTGTTATCGATAACTTCTTGAAAATATTTATCTTTTTCTATTCTTATTTTATTAACTATTTGGTTTCTAACCCTTTTATAGCTATCTCATAGATCTGGAGTGCCTTCATGAATTGCCCTTACATATAACTTGTCCCTATCTTCCATTAACTGTAAAATATCATGAGTTATTTATTTTTTATTTTTATATTTTAACTCTAACTTCGGACACATTATACTTAAACTACACACAACCGCAATGTCTAGGGATAATTTAGAATTTTCTTAATTTTTTTTAATTTGTTAAAATTTTATTTACTTGCTATAAATATAAAAATATCTAGACTTTATCCTTATTTTAGATTGCTTAAACCACACTGTACATTTTTCTACTTAATTTATTTATCTCAAATAAATAAACAAATACACATATCGTTATTTATTGTCTTGAATTCTTTTACCAAAAAAAAGTGTTTGCGTTTTTTTGGAAAAAAGTTTGTTCATAGAGCTCAGTATAGTTCTTGCTAACCATGCAGCGCAGACATTTAACGAGAGAAGAAATGATACGAGCGGTGGGCCTTTTAGATGGTGGTATGACGCAAGCACAGGTTGCAGTGAACATGGGCACTACTCAAAGCGTAATTTCACGCTTATATGCACGGTATCGAGAAGAAGGCGATGTGGCGGAAAGGCATAGAGGTCGCTTACGTATTACAACCCCTCTACAGGACCGCTTTTTACACTTAAATGCTCGAAGACGCCCCACTGTAACAGCACCAGAATTGCAAATCATGCTACAGCAAGTGCATAACGTTGAGGTTTCAGCCGATACTGTACGCCGACGTTTGCATGAAAACAACCTACGTAGTCGTCGGCCTTTAAGGGTGCAACCGTTGTCCTGGGGTAATCGAGGAGTACGACTTTTGTGGGCGGAAGAACATTTGTTGTGGCAAAATGAAAGTTGGGCAAATGTGCTGTTCACTGATGAGTCTCGGTTTGGAATTTACCCCGACTCAAGAAGAGTTCGCATGTGGAGAGAGCCTGGAAACGCAAACCGCCTGTGCAATGTCCAGGAAGTGCATTCTTTTCGTGGCGGAACCATCATGGTTTGGGGAGGCATTAGTATTGGAGGAAGAACAGACCTCATTTTATTAGAAAACTTTTTAACTGGCAGATTATACGTGGATCAGATACTGGCACCTGTTGTTATTCCGTATGCAGCAGCAATTGGTCAAACCTTTGTTTACATGCACGACAATGCCAGACCACACACTTCAAGGGTTGCTAGAGAGTTTCTAGAAATGAATAATATCGATGTCTTACCATGGCCACCTCAATCCCCGGACCTAAACCCCATTGAACACATGTGGGACATGCTTCAAAGAAGAGTTCTTCGTATGGAAAGACCAAGAGACAATAGAAGAACTTTATTTCTGACACTTCAAGAAGCCTGGAATGAGATACCCCAAGATGATATTGATCATTTAATTCTAAGCATGCCCAGACGATGTCAAGCAGTTGTGAACAGTCGTGGAGGTCATACAAGTTATTGAATATTGTTTTTGTTTATTTTTTGTTAATTTAAAATTAAGAATTAAATTTTTGTAAAACCTAGTTTCTCAACAACTTTAATTTTTTTGCATTTTTTTAGAAAAAATATAAATTATTTAAAATTTTTTGGGTTTTTTTATTACCTTATAAACTACTCTTAAACTTGGAAATAAATTTAAAAAAAAAGATCATATTAAAAAATATATATACAAATTTATTCAAAATATCCCTAGACATTGCGGTTGTGTGTATTTTCTAGATCTAAAATAAAAGAATTTGCCAATATATTTACATCTGTTAAATTATTTTTTTATGACCTGTCAGACAAGATATTTTGTAAAGTTTCAGAATTATAGTGTTTCATTGACCGATGGTAGTATGTAATTTTTTGTTTATCATCATCTACTTTTGGAAGGCATATAGACACAATGGAGTGATCACTAATTTTTGGAGTATGGTGAACCTGTACTAATAGATTTTTATCATTTGATATAATAAAGTCAATTAATGTGCTGCTATTGTTTGTTATTCTTGTAGGACTATTGACTAGTTGAGTGAATCCAGAACCATATATGCTGTTTAATATTTTTTCACCATAAAAGGAGTATTTTGTTAAATCAAAATTAAAGTCACCGGCTTATATTAATGCCGTCAGTACTACTTACTTGGTCCAAATAGTTTGAA
Source organism: Anthonomus grandis grandis (assembly GCF_022605725.1). NCBI lineage: Eukaryota > Metazoa > Arthropoda > Insecta > Coleoptera > Curculionidae > Anthonomus > Anthonomus grandis. Next base: position 4,887,189 of record NC_065546.1, read on the forward strand.
AAATATTCAATAAACTTAGCATCTCTATTGTTATGGGGATGATACAATACCTACAAAGATATTTAGATCCATTAAGAAATATTTCTACACTAACATTCCATACATACTCCTCCATATACTCTAATGTTACGCGCTTATGTTTGATATCTTTCCTTATTAAGATCATTACACCGCCTGTTCGTCTATTATTTGTGGTACGTTATTCTAAATAATACCCATCCTCCTCCAATTCACATATTTCTTCTACAGAAAACACATGAGTTTCAGATAATAGCAAAATTCTTGGTTTCCAACAATTTATTAATAAAACCAAATTATCCTTGTTATTAAGATATCCCTGACAGTTTAAATAAACCACATTTGAATTTTTATCAATAACTTTTTCTAATTGCTACTTTAGATATTTGCCCCTTTGAAGATCTTCGAGCCTTTAATATGTCGCACACCTCCTAACATCCCAAACCACATGGTCAACCTCAACTTTCAAAACATATTTTTGATTTGCGTTAACATAATTAATTCACTTAGGTTTACCTTCCAAGCAATCTTTAATATCATGGTTACTAGTACATTTTGGGCAAACCATGCTACCAGTGCAATCTTTCATAATATGACCCTATTTACTACATTTAATGCAATGTATAATACCATAATCGTTGTAGACCCAGCAACGGTCTATCCTATATTAATTTTTTGCCTATCTATTATGAAATTATAGCTATCAATATCTATCTCGAATACAATATTACATTTTTTATTTATAGGTTTAGTTTTACGAACAATTCTCATTTTGAAGTTTTTGCTTGTAGATTTAAGTTCATTTTGCCTAATTACCTTATTAATAATTTCTTTATCGCCGTCATATAGCTCACTTTCACTGTTCTCCTTTATAGTTGGTTTAACCACAGTATAGTTTTCTCCCAGTTTACTTTGAATAGTTGACTGCACCCTATGTATTTCCTTTTCTTCTCCACAATCAAGAATCACACCTCTATTTTTTGTATTTCTTCCAATTGCGATTCCAACACCCATGTCAGCAGGATCAACTTTTTTTCTTAAATCCTCTTAAATCTTTTTTGCATCCTTCGTTTCACCTTTTTGTTATACTACAAGAATATTACTATTTTTTTTAAAACATTTGAATAGGTTTTTGACTCTAAAGTTAAAGTTGTTGAAGCTTGATAATTTTTTAAGCCAATTATTTCCTTTTTCAGCTCTTCATTCTCCCTTAAAAGTATATCCATTTTTCGGTCAACAAGTTCGTTTTATCAACCAACAACCCTAAAGTTTGACTAATAGATTCTATGGTGTATTGATAAAAAAAGACCTCATCTACCTTGCTTCGTTTTCTCGATCTTTCACGATTTATAGTACCAACCAACATCGTTATTTATAGCAGTACAGTTTTTGCATTTTTAGGATGCTTTTTTTCATGTGAAAGCCCCTTAAGTCAATACTTTAAAATTTCCCATGAAACAAATTTTTACAACTCGTACACTGCACAGCAGATTTCAAATCATCAAAAGGTACTGCACGTACATATAAAGCAACTATTAGGGTCAAAACTCTGATCATCAAAGGCACATGCCATATTTTAAACCTTCATTTTTGGATCGATCCGGACCTGTGTTGTATATGATGCATCACTTTCTTATCAATTCTAGCACAATAAGCACAATGTATCGATTCCCGCCAAATCACCTTACAGAGACCCGACTAGCTTTAGGTTTGGTTCTATTACTGTTTTAAGGTAATAATTACGAACGAGATTTATCACTTACAGTTTTAAAAAACATATAACAGAACTGATTAATTTAATCTTTAACTAGTTCGAAACACTTTATATTTGATAAAATAGCGAAATGCTGCAGAGCGATAATGAACACTACCGTTTAACTCAGTCGCCAGGACCGTTGATGATTAATTTTTTTATCAATTTTTTTTACGCCTTAGAATGCCTTTAAATAATTGTTTGATCCCTAAACAATAATTTAAAAATAATTGTGGTTATCGATCGTACTTACTATTTGAAGAAATACAAACTTATTATCAGGTAGCGGTCTGTGACTAATAAAACTCATTTGTTTATTCTCAATATTTCGTCCTATATTTTGGTGACTTCTTAAGGAGAAACAAAAGAGTAAAAAAGTATGTTAATATATAAAAGAATTGAACACAATAAAATGATGAAATGGCGAATGAAGAATTATTTTACATGCTAATTAAATTGCTTAAAGGACAATAAGTATAACTTACAACCGTTGATTGAATATTTGGTATTTTATATTTGGTATTGAATATTCCAAATATTTTTTTAACAAAAACATTTTTTTTAATATTATAATTATTCTTATATACATATAGACACTGAGGAATGCGACTGCCTACCGGTACAAACATGACTAGGGATTTCGCTGCAAAAAAATGTAAGAAAATTTCGTTGGGTCTCGCGATTCACAGGTTTATTTTATCTTTGTATATTCCTTCCTCTACTTTGGTTTTCGTTTTTATTTTTTTTAATTTATTCTCTTTTTATATAAATTTCTTTAAAATGCCATGTTTAGATAAGGTTTAAAATATTACTTATATTATATTATTATCTTTGCACGCCTTAGGCAAAGCAATTTATAGCAACAAATCTCTTAAAACTAGGAGCAAAAAAAATAATCTAATATGAAACCCTTCAAACTTACATAAAAAAAATTCACGATTCAATTCGCAGTTTTTCCTAATTTAACCGAGCACCAGAGTACAGCCTGATACAGTGATAACTGTATGGTGTATCTTAATTAGCGCTTCGTAACTCGATTCTAGCGTTTCCTGCTATATTCACGTGTGCATGGCATAAAACCCGCCAAGAACAAAATAAAACCAATTAGACGTGATGTTGTGTATTTTTTTATTTGGATGCAAATGTTCTTTACAGACGCGTAGCCGGGTGAAAAAACCGGAATAAAATTTCATAACGCGGTGTGGCTGCACTTGATAAAGAAGTTGTAACGTTATCATGTGTGGCACTTCGTTGGTCGGATAATGTTTGCGCCAGCGGTACACACATCGTTAGGCACCTCGTATAATAACATAATAAACATGCTGTGAGAAAAAAGTTAAGGCTGATTTAAATATAAATAGAAACAATGATGGTAATAAAGAAATTGGTGGTGCTGGGGTTGTTTTTCGCTTTGTTCTGTGATTTTTATATGTGTAAATAAGTTATATAACTACGTTTATTGTGCTTGAATATGTTTTATGGCTATAATTAATAAATTATTTATACCAAGCCTATAAATGTATTTAATTTATTTTAGAATTTCAAAAGACATTTATTAGTTAGCGAAAAAATAAAAAAATACAACTGGTAATCAAATTAGCAATCTTATAATAAATTTTATATCAATTTTCTTTGAAATTAGATAAGACTAGTTTTATTTTATTATAACTATGGACTAGGATTTTGTCTTATATGTCATAGGTGCAAATTTGTTGCATAGCTGTGGCCACTATTCAAGACGTTAATTTATTTATATCTGACGTATATACAATTTATTTTAGAATGCTGCTATAAGATAAATAGATTTCTCGAGATAAATTTCTTAAGCCGCTGATTTTTTATGTTACTTTTACGTATCATAAGACGTAGTGAATGATGTTTATTAAATTTCATAACTGAATATGTGCAACTTCATAGAAGTAGTTATGTATATTTTTTATTATAGTTTATAGAATATTTAAAGAAGAATGGACAAAATCTTTTTTTTATTATGAACATTTCATACAGAATTTTGTTGTAAGCATTATATAGTTTAAATTTCCTTAAAGGGTAATGCAACCATGTTCTTTTTTTTAAGTATGTATTATTATCGAGTAAACGTATTTTTTTAAATGTAAGTTGACAGAAAGGTTTGTTACAGTGAAAAAATTTATAATTATTTAATATTTTTTTAAAGTAAAACAACCGATATATGACTCTTATGTCATATATTTCTATATCCTATATTCGATTTTTTTATAATATAATAACTGTTTTACGTCGTAATTGTGAAATATTTTGTTGCTATAAAATCCAAATGGTATAAGATTGACGAAGGGACTTTTACTTTCAAATCTGAACTTCTTGTAAACTAGTGGAAAATTTTATATTCTTTTACAATAAATTATTTAGCATTCATATTTTAGAACAAAATTTTTAAAAATTGAGTGTTTATCCGCCAATTTTCTCAAATTTGGAAACACATAAACATTTTTAGAATTTCCTTATTTCATGTTAGTTAAAATACATACATACGATTTGTTCTACATAAAATTATGTAAAATACAAATTTTCTATGAGCGTTTGTAAAAGTAGGTTATATATCACGAACTACTTATGGAAATAATGGGAGATAATACAATAAAGGACTTCATTTTAAATAGAAATAAAAATGCGAAAAATAAGGTTTTGAAAGGCTGCAATTTTTGGTATGGGTAGAGGTAATGACTTAATATTCCAGGGCCATAAAGCATTCTGTAGGAGCTTTCAAACGATATATCGCATGACTCCCTTTCTATTTAATTTAATTTTTCAAAATGGCAACTCGCCGCCATTTTGAAGTTTTTCAAAATGAGCTAGGGACCAAAAAGTAGTATTTAGGTTGCAAATATTGTGTACCAAATTTTAAATATGTATATGTTGGGCGCAAAGCCCGAAAACGGCCAATGGCCGTTTTTTTTTGCTCAATCTTAGGATTGGCTTAATTAAAACGACCAAAGCCCGAATTTTATTCCAATTTCGGGCTTTGATCGTCTCCAACCAGCCAACCAGCCTATCGCAAAAGATTTTGCACAGCGTCGGCGTCGCAGACCGTTGCATTGGGTGTCAGTCTGAGCCAGTGCGTGAATCGCGTTAACACGTGTCTTAGTAGTACGTTTTGTCTTATATTTACGATGTCCGTTGTAAGTAAAGGAGAATTTAAATTGAAATTAAATGCCTATATCCAGGAAAGTAAACTAAATACATTCATGTTAACAACAGAAAAGTACAATAAATTATTATCCGATACAAAAGTTTCTTTAACTAAAACAAGGCAGGGAGAGTTGCTTACATCATTAGAGTATCGCAGAATTAAGAGGTACGATATTTTAACCATCGGAGATGTAGAAAAACTTATAAAAAAGCGAACTTCTAGTGAAGAAGGCATAAAACATTTTTGCCATATAGAATGTATGAAATTATTCATAAAGCCCATATTAATACGGGGCATAAAAGAACTCGGTGCATGGATAAACAGCTTAAAAAAAAATACTGTAATATTACCCTTGATATAATTGATATTTATTTACGCTTATGTGGACAAGGTCAGTTGAAGAAAAAACAGAAAGGAAAAGCGCTTGTGGTTAGACCAATTCTGAGCAACAACATGAACTCAAGATGGCAAGTAGACCTTATAGATATGCAAACAGAACCAGACGAAGACTACAAATTTATTTTAAATTATCAGGACCATCTGACAAAATTTGTGTTTCTAAAACCTTTGAAATCTAAAAGAGCTGCAGAGGTAGCTTACAATCTTTTATACATTTTTTTGTATAATAGGTGCTCCTTACATCCTCCAAAGTGACAATGGAAGAGAGTTTACAGCAGCTGTCATTATTGAACTTGCTGATATGTTCAAAGCTAAAATAATTCACGGTAAACCGAGGCACTCTCAAAGCCAGGGAAGTGTAGAAAGGGCAAACCAGGATGTTAGGGACATTTTGGTATCTTGGATGGCAGATAACAAGAGTACTAATTGGGCTAACGGATTGCGATTTGTTCAACTAAAAAAAAACAGATTTTTTCATAGAGGTATAAACAGAAGTCCGTATGAGGCTATGTTTGGGGTACCTATACGTAATGGCCAATTTGATTCAAATATACCTCGTGAGGTCCTTCAAAACATTACTGAAGAAGAAGAGTTGGAAAATATAGCAAATGAACATTCTAACGCAGACATCTCTAGCAGCTAAGATGTAGAAGAAGAAAATAATGCAGTATCATACAAGACATCAAGCGAGGAAACCAAGTAAAAAGAAGTAAGTGATATTTCATTTCTTATCGTACAAAAAATAAACAAAACTTCATATAAGTAAATTACTGTTTATACAAGGTGTTTGGAGGGTGAGTCGCCAAACTTAAGGAGGAGGTAGAGCATCTGAAAAAAATGGAAAAACTCCTTATAAGGATTTGCCTGAAAATGCTTTATTATGGATATACAGGGTGTTAAAGTTTAACAAAAAGCTAAATTCCTGTAAATATATGCGTGGAATTGCTTCGTTCTCGAAATAAGTACAGGGTATGAAAGTTAGCTTTTCGTTAAACTTTAACACCCTGTATCTTCATAATAATGTATTTAGAGGCAAGTGCTTATAGGGAGTTTTTTCATTTTCTTGAAATGCTCTTTGTTGTGGCTACTCACCCTCCAAATCATGTATTATGTAGGCAGATTATTGACCAACATGTTTTTTTCAGTGTACGTGTACACCTGAGAGGTCATGTATGCTTTGCACTCGACAAGAAAAAATTACCGAAGCACGTAAAGCAGCCTCCGTTTCCCAGAAAAGTTAAGTCGACGAAATGCTGCAGAGATCCAACAAAAAATTCGCTCCTATTAGTATTGGGTAAAAGGTTTTGGTTAGAATACCAGATGTAGATAGAGGACGAGCTGCACCAAGAAACGTGATGGCTGTTGTTATGGAATGGAAAGAAAACAGTAGCCTCTACAAGCTGGGAACATCATCAGGAGTACTTAAAAAATTATGCGCAAGAAACGAGTTCCAAGTAGCTGATCATAGGTTCATAGACATGGTGAATGTTCCAGAAAAAAAATTAACGCTAAGAACTGTTGCTGCTGAAGATTCTCAATCAAAGCAAGGTTTTGTAAGATGAGGTTGTAAAAATAATTGTGCAAACAGAAGATGCAATTGTCTAAAAAAAGGAGTGAAATGCAACTCAAAATGCCACTCATCATTAAATTGCGGAAATAAATAATTAAAAAGAAATAATAATAAAACAATACATGTATTTGTTTTTCTTAGTTCATATACATAATCATGTTCTTTTGATATAGAAGTTTATACAATTTATGTTTACTAATTATTTCTTTTTTTTTTAAGTAGCCATGTGTTATGTAGGTATCATAGGTATCATATCATTATGTAGGTATATCGTAGGACTTGCCATAGCCTTTGTAAAATTTTTCTTTTTAAATAAAATCAAAATTAAAACAAATATGCACAACTTTTTGCACCTTAAAAAAGGGATTGGTTTTAAAAAGGTTACATAAATTTATATTGATTCGCTAAAACAAGATGTACAAGTACGTCAAGCTTTGGTAATATCCTAATTATCCAATCTTAGGTTTGGCTGTTTAGAGACAGCCAAAGCCTGACATTAAAATGAAATTCAGGCTTTGGTCGTTTTAGATAATCCGACCCTAAGATTGAGCAAAAAAAAACGGCCATTGGCCGTTTTCGGGCTTTGCGCCCAACATATATTTTCAAAACCACATTTAAATTGTTTTTTCGCAAGGAATCGGTAGATTTTCGAATGTAATTGAAAACAAATCTCTACATTGTATTGCCAAATTGCCTCCATAAAACGATTTAATACTTTATACTCTTTTGGAAGGAGTATAAACAGCCATAATAAGTTGAGAAATGTCGATATTATTATTATTATTATTATTATTATTATTCTGTATATAATAAAAACAGCAAATATGTATTAGATGATAGGAGACGGCTTTAATTTTATCTATCTTATGATATATTTTTGTATCTACGTAACGGAATCTTTGAGCTTAATTTTCACTCGTTTCTAAAAGTCTGATCAACCTGAAACTTTGCACACGTATCAGGGACCGATGACAAGGCAATCATTTGATAACATTTTCTTATTATCCTTATTAGGACTACCAGGATTAATAAATTCTTTTTTATTTACCGAAACACAAGTTTGTTCAAAAACAATACTATGTGATCAATGACATTTAAATGGGTCTTTTTATAGTTGCACGGACGGCCAGCAGAATTATCTAGACAGGGGCCGTAGATGGTGTCACAAAAGTTTAATGGTGATAAAACTCATGAATCACATAGCAGTTTTTTAATTTTAAGGCTTAAAGAGCGCCTGAGAGAAAATATAGACTTCAGAGCAGAATATCCATTTCTTAACTTAATAGTGACATGTTCTTTAAATATTAGTTTATTATCAATAATAAGCTCTGAATTGTTAGCAGATGTCTTAAACAATATAGTAATAATGTTTAAATGCAAATTTAAATTTTCCAAGATATATGCACGGTGATTACCACTACAGAAAAGAATAGCAAATGATTTAGTAGGGTTAGTTTTTAAGAGCAGCTTTCGGGCCTTAAGATATAGCATATTTAAAATCTTCATTAATACATTAATTAGCATTAACTGCCTTAGAACTTTTGAACGAAAAGTAAAGCTGCGTGTCATCTGTATAGCAATCATGGTATAACCCTTTGCTTACGTGTAGGTAAAAAATATGCGACCAATGCTAAAGCTTATATATAAGATAATTACCAAATTTGTTAAATTTCAATATACCCAATAACATCTCATGGTTTACCATGTCAAAAGCCTTTGTGAAGTCTAGGAGTACCATAACTGTAGCCTGATTATTGTCAAGGGCCTTAAATATATCGTCAGTTACTTGTGACAGAGCAGTGACACAACAATAACCTCTACGGAATCCAGATTGATTCTTCTCGGGTAACATACTGTTTTGGTTTAAATATTCTAATATTTGCCTTTCCTCAATCTTCTCCAGTATCTTTGAGAATACTGGAAGAATGAATATAGAACGGTTTTTTTTTAGTTTAGGAAAAGGTATGATATTGGCTTCTTTCCATTGATTTGGGAAATAGCTTTTTTTCAAACATACATTTATAATATGAGTTAGTGGATCGAGAATATTAGGGCAACATAGCATAATAAGATTTATATTTAGATGGTCAGCTCCAAATGCTTTACTTTTTATTTTGTTTAAGATGCATATAACGGTATTTTGTGTTATTTACTTAAATTGAAACTCGTTTAATGTAATTCTCTGTTTTTTGGACTATCTGCATTGTGATTTTTTTATAAGAAATGTTGTTTTTTTTAGTTCATTCCAGGCTTCTTTGTTAGTACAGTTCTCTAATCTGTAGGTCAAATAGTTTTTTTTTCTGCTGTCGTAAGATTGCGGTATTGCTTATAACTATCCCAGTCTCCTTGTTCTTTCGAGTTTCTAAATTCATTTAAAGCCCTGTTACGAAGTCTCTGCATAATGTTAGGAGTAATTCAAGGACTATTAAGGTTTATTTTTACCAGTTATGGTCCTTAAAGGTACGTGCAAGTTCATAACCTGAAATATAGATTGAACCAAAAAATCCACCCTGCCATTTACATATTTCATATTATACACTAAATGCCAAGGAATAGATATTATATCGATTTGAAATCGATTATTGTCGATGTTATTTATTTTTCTGTAAGTGAAATTACGTTGAATTGGCTTCGGTGCTTCCAGCCTAAAAGAGCAATAAACTAACATATGAACCGATATATTTATATCTCGTATTCCACTGTCATCTATCAATTCATTGTTAGAAACGATTAAATCAATTAAGGACATGGTTGTATTTGATACTCTCATGGGGTCAGATATAAGTTGTTGAAGACCATACACCTTAGTAATCTTGCACAAGGGCATCTTCATATTAAAATCCAAAAAGTTTATGGTAAAATCGCCAATTAATAAAATTGAGTCATATATAGAGAAATAATTAGTGATAACGTTTTCGAGGTTAGAGTAAAATAGGTTTAAGTCCCCCTTAGGAGGTCGATATAAATTACCTATTAAAATCTTTCCCCTCCCTATTTTAAGTTTGATCCAAATGTGTTCTATAAAATTATTTGTTTCCCTTAAAAGAACATGAAAATGAATACTCGATTTTAGGTAAAGCGCAACACCACCACCTCTTCCCATAACAACATTGCAGTTTTGCAATTCAATAACTTCATCATCAATATCTCTGTGCAGCCAGGTCTCTAAATTTTTAACTTATAATGGCCAACCCTGTATAAAAGGTGCACAATAAAAGATTTACTTCTCGTTATTAAAAAATGTTTAAAAAGAAAATTACAAATTGTCCCCATTTGGTTGATTTACACATCCATTTCTAATCTAATAACTGTCATTTGTAACATTTCAGGTTAAGCAGCTCTTCGAATGTAACCTTATCGTTGTTCTTTTAAATAACCCGTACCACGCAGTCTAATAACTAAATTTACAAACATTGCAAATGTGGATCCGGATGATTTCTTAAAGAGAACCAACCTGCATACTGCGGCTACATTTTGTTAGCACTTTCCATAGTTAAGTAATATGCCCACTAGTTCATTGTTTTTATAAACATAGGGCATTTTCCATACAGAATAATCAGACAATTAAAATTAAGCCAAAGATTCGTATTAAAAAAAATACAATAACATAAATTTTGATCAGCGGTAAGAACACTAGACAAGAAGAAATTATTGTTTATTAACACTCTTCCTTTTTCAAATCTTTATTGTTTTAGTATCTCTTTACGCTCCGTTCGACGAGTCCTATAAACAGCGCCCTGTAGTAATGCATAGTAAAAAATATTTATTGCATATTTAAAAAATTTGGTATATGGAATTTTTAAATTAAAAAAAATCATATTATACAATCATATTAAATGATTAAATACATGATACTAATAATAATCAACTACGGTAATTAATAATAATTTATATTAGCCAACGTTAACGATTTACAATATTTTTATCAATATTTCAGCAACAATAAATATTCGTTAGCTTTCATAGCTAAATAATAGAACCAAAATATAAAATTTGATTAATTTCTATTGCGCGCGTAAATTTAATTGTTTTGGTTTAGCGGAAAGTTGATTTTCGATACAATTTCCATTACATTAATGACAAGCACATTTACATATTTATTATGTTCATTTTTGAATTTTAAATTTCGATTTTGGCTATTTTAACTATTATGTTTGCACCAATTTGAGAAGTTCATAGAAACCTTGTTGCAGCTTGCAACTGCATCGTTGAAGGATTAGCTTCGTGTAATGATAGACAAATGTCTAATGAAATGAGAATTTTGTCTACTTATGAAATTTGGTAGATCATTACACAAAATAAGCAAAACGAGTAAGCACAAAATTCCAAAGTTTACATCAAATGTTGAGGACTTAAAAACATAATTTTGTATTTTATTTAGATTGTTTGTAATTTGAACATGCTGTTTCTTATCTGATACATTGACCAGTTTAAAGGTAAGCCATCAATAGATATTTAAAAAAAATTACAGTAATATTATATCTCTGCGTTTTCAACTTTTTTCATTATAAAAGTTCTTTACATAAGCTAAAATTTCATTTGCACTTAGAGCTAAAACTTCTCAAGTATTTTGTATCCATCACATATTTGGAACCTATGACTTCCTCACAACAACGTGACAACAATTTTTACTTAATTATGTTAAAATTATTTCGAGAATTATTTTTTTATTAATGATTTTTAATATTATGTGCTCATTTCATATTAGCTCAACTTTTTTATTTATTATTTCATTATTCATGGATTTTTAAATCACCACCTACTTTTCTACAGCTACCTGGGAAAAACCATGAAAATCTTCTGAGACATTTTTTAGATAATATAATATAAGATGTTAATTAAACTTTTAAGTAATATACATAATTTTTTAATAATTGTTTATTTGAAAGCTAAAATATTATAAAAATAATTTATCAAAAATAATACATTAATCGCGCAAATATCATTTAAGGTTACATTTATCAAAGAAATCTATCAATTATTGTGAAACAATCCTGACAGTGTCTATTAAAAGATGGGGGAATATACCAGGTAATAACAAAGCTATTGAAATAATATGTTGATTAATCTCGTGCTAATAACCAATTGAGAATATTTAGAATATCAGATTTTTTATAGTTTTTGCCATTGTATCTCTTCATCTAATTAGCTTCAACAATATTCTTCGACAGGCAGACTTAGAGAAGTAAAATTGTTTTTATTTTTTTAACCGAAAACCATGCATCGGACAAAAAAAACCAAGAGATCAAATGTGCTAAAAAGTAACTGAGGATTTTAAAAATAATTTTTGTTTTAAGCATTTTTTGCACATCAAAAAATGCGCCTTGACGCATAGAATACATGTACTGAATTTCATAAAAATGTCTATAATATTGTTTAAGTTATTATTAAAAAACTGATTTTTTTTAAACCTTTAACACCCTGTATCTCAAAAGTTAAGACGTTTAGGACATATGTTCATTGGAATTTTTTTCCTTAAAATGGGTCCAGGAATCACCCCCTTATTATGTTTGCAATTTCTTCTGGTTTTATAAATATATTAAAACCAGAAGAAATTGCAAACATGTATAATACATTTTTAATTTCTATTATTCCAGATCTATTAAGTTCCCTAACTAAAATTCCATTTAATTCTCTAATTGAAGAAAATTCTAGGTCAATGTTTTTAAGTCCCGTTACACCAGAGGAAATTAGTGACATAGCGCATAGGTTAAAAAAAATAGGAGTGGAATAGATGAAATCCCTACAAGTATTATTAAAATAGTAACTCCTGAATTCAATAATGTCCTATGTTATGTCATTAACAACTCTTTTAAATATGGAATATTTCCGGAAAATTTAAAAATTGCCCAAATAAACGCATGCTTTAAAAAAGGGGATTCTGATAATTTTAATAATTATAGGCCCATAAGCCTATTACCATTACCGGGCTTTTCAAAAATTTTCGAAGCAGCTATGAGCACAGGATTGATTAATTTCTTTAAAAAAAAGGCAAATCAATACAAACTGCTATATTTGCATTCATTAAAAACGCTGTAGAATATTTAGAAAATGGTGAAGTCGCTCTTGGAATGCTGTTAGATCTAACCAAAGCGTACGATTGTTTGAATAGGGACGAGTTAATAAAAAAATGAGAGAAATATGGCGTAAGGGGAAATGTTGTAGAGTGGTTTAAGTCCTACATTAAGAACAGAAAACAAATAGTAAAAATATCAAAGGATGGGAAAACCGGTTATTCTAAATGTTTATTTAATGATATAGGAAATGCACAAGGCAGCATACTTGGTCCGGTATTATTCATAATATTTATTAATGATCTTGATCTCTTAATAAATTCACCTAGCCAGAAGATTCTTAAATATGCTGATGACACTAACATTATTATTACTGGTAAATCATTAAAAGATTTATTAAATAATATAGAAAATTCTTTGACATAATCACATACTGGTTTAATACAAATAGGTTAATTTTAAACAAAGAAAAAAAAATATTATAATGTTTGGAACAAAATAATGTAACATACAAAAGCCTTTGCAAATGGAATTTGGCAATAATGATTTCAATGTTAACGAAAATGCCAAGATGTTAGGTTTATATATCAATGAACACCTTAACTGGTCATACCATATAAACCAGCTAATAAAAATTTGTTATGGTATTAGAATAGTTGGAAAATAATCAAAAAGTCCAGATCTGTCCTGTGTTAATGAAAGGTTTGATTTTGATGGCCACCTAGTTTTTAATAACCTTAAATAGTGCTAGACTCTTAAATGATGATTAGATTTCTAAAATGTATAAAGTGATTTGATTGTTTAGTTGAGTTCTTTGTACATAGATAGTGCCACTTTATTGTAAGCTTTGTTTACTTATATGTCAGGTCTTTTGTGTATGTTATAGTAAGTTTTTGTTGAATTTTCCTTTTTTCGGGTAACATCATTTTAATTATTGTTTAGGTCTGATGATGCTCTGGTCGAGCGAAACATGTAACCTTTGTAATTTTATTAAATGTATTTGTGATGCTGTAGATTTTGTGTTTTTACCTTTTATAAAAGTGTATGACCAGCATCTTTGGGATAATGGATAATTTTTTTGAATTTAGGTATCCAGTTCATAAACTTTCACTAACAGAAAAATCTCCACAATATGCATGTATAAAACTGTTTAACTCCCCAGAACACATAAAAAGCATTGTATCAGTTGGAAAATTTAAGGCTGCAATTAAGGATTTGTTAGTAAAGCTGGAACCCTACTCTTTAAGAGACTATTGTACCTAATCCTCATGCATGTTTTGATTGACATTATTTCATTTCATGTACAGTGTTTATAATTGTTATGTGATTTGAAATAAAGATATTATTATTATTATTATTATTATTATTATTATTATTAACCAATAAAGAGTAACACACCAATTAAATATTTATAATCACTAAGAAATAATAATAATGGGTGTAAATCTTTGCAGTTTTTCAGTGCCTCCGAACACGAAAGCAAATCATTAGAAGCCGTGAAATGGCATGTTTACCTTTCCCGATATAATCTTCTTAAATGAGCATAAAAAGGGGGTAAAATTCCGGTCGACTAATTATTGTTGAGTAGCAGTTTCACCTTTTTTCTCCCCCCAATTAAATGTCTTTTTTGAACTTGTTCAAAGGGGCTGAAAATAAAGCATTTTTAGCTGTTAACAACCTTTAAATAAACGTATATAAATAGAGCGTTTTAAAAGAAACTTTTGAATTTGAAAGAACATTTTTCTGGGAGAGTTTTACTTAAAAAAAAACCTGCTTATATTAACATATTGTAAAGGAACAACCTTTTCCTGTCCCCTGAATGTTTACATCTTTAAAACATCCGCTGAAAACAACAGCTTGTACACGCAACATGACGCATTTCAACGCTTCGAATTTTCATGAGGACGTAAAATATTTAAATTATACAGAAACTTTATGCAGACAAAGTAAACTTTAACAGCCGTTCGTGTTATAAACTAGCGAACTCTAACGACGTAAAATGCCCATTGGCAACTTGTAGGGAATAATTATGAAACTTCTACATCACTCGTACATCTACCAACAATTTAAGGTAGGAAATTTGTTTCTAAAGTCTTAGTTAGATTTACGGTAGGTTCGAAGCTTTTATGTAAGAGACGTGATACGAGATTATTGTGGAGAAGCAATTATTACCAATAGAAGCCTAGTCTAGCCTAAGCTTAGAACAACGCTATATCAGGATTGTTTTTTTTATGGAGAAGTATAAGATTGTAAAATGAACACATCATTCCTGAATATTATTACTTGCAGAACTCTTACTTGCAGAAAGTCTTATTAAAAAATAGAAATATAAGAAGATTGATAATAATAATAATAATAATAATAATAATAATAATGACGCCAGAAAAATGACATACTCGTAATTCCTATTTTAGTCTTGTCCAGTATTTTAGTCGGGTGTGGGGTAAATTACAAAATTATAGTTTAAGGTATATTTTCTCAAATACCATAATTAAATACAATAAGAACATTCGTTATAACAAAACGCCCATAAACATACAAAGTATATGCTTTAAGGTTTAAAAATTTGATAATAAAATAATGGAAATTATACGGAACGAGTACAATAAAGAAAAATATATTCAAAATTAATAATTATTTTGCGAAACATTCATAATTAATTTAGGAAACAAAGCTTCCTTCTACTTAGGTTTTTGGGTTTTTCTAAATGTAAATATGTAAACGAACACGACTTTTTTCTAATTTTATTTTATCCATTTTTGTACCACATTCACTCGGCTTAAGTAACAATTATTACGAAATATAATCATTTAATTTCAGGCATGTGTCCATATCTTGTATGTTTCACATTGATTAAAAATAATTGCTCATATATTTTGGGCATATGAAATAATTCGACATTTTATTCCCTGCGATTTTGTATGTTCTTTATGAATTGTATTTTAATTAATTGAATATGTTTTCCACGAATTTATTGTTTTATATTTTTTAAGTACTTGACGTAAATTTTGATTTTTTGGGAATTTAAAATACCCTTTTGCAAATTCCGGAAAGTAATTTTTATTTTATACATTTAAATAATTGTTTGTTTGCGTTCAATGTCTCTTATTAATTGAAATTTGGCGGTTTTTTGTATGTTTTCCATGAATTGAAAATACAATTTTATATATGTCAGGGTTTGGAAATAAATTATTTTTTTAAAAGTTTTTTTTTCACTATATTACAGGAATTTAAATAACCTTTACTCAAATACATATATTAAAAAAGCCTAGCAGACATCGAAAAAAAGCAATTTCATCTAAGACGAAAACATTATTTTCCAAAATAAATTGTGTTTATAGGCCTCTACAAATACACGCTAATGACTTAATTCATGATCGTGCGTGCATTAACGTGCATTCATCGATTCGAATTTGCCATACGTATAGAAGTCAAACTTTTGTACCAGTAAGTCGTTGTGCGCGAAGAGAATGGTGATGTCGTCTGATGAAGAGCTTGCTATTATAGCAGTGGCGTGCGATTACATTTTAAAAAGTACCAAAAAGTCAAAAAAGAGTCGTCGTCTGTGGTCTAAGGAATGGCTTTTAAAAAGACATTCTTTTCACATATTAACATATTGGAAGAATTGAAAGGAGAACCCGATGACTGGCGTAATTATCTACGAATGGATGAAAATACCTATGTAGAATTGTTAGAAATGGTTACTCCATTAATAAAACGTCAGGACACAGTTATGAGACCTGCAATAAGTGCACATGAACGGTTAACCGCAACCCTTCGATATTTAGCGACTGGACGTAATTATCACGACTTAAGATTTTCCACGATAATATCTCCGCAAGCCTTGAGCGAAATAATTCCTGAAACATGTTCAGCCATATACCAAGTACTAAAGGAAAAATATATGAAGGTAAGAATATAAAAAACACAATAATTCATAATAAAGAATAAACATATTATTTATTAGGTACCTACCTATTGTACAGGATTATAAGATCCGTAATACAAAGCAGCTGATGTTGATGAAGTGTCGTTGCTGATGTTGCTGACATTGTAAAGATTTGGTGTAGGCTGATTAGTCCAGATGGGAGCACAGCTAGGTGTCGGAGGGAATACATTGCTATTATTAATTGTTGCTTGGAGTAGATTGGACTCGGACGTAATTCTCGTATTTTTGTTAATTTTTCTTAACTCTGCTTCAAATAGGACATCATTTATTAATTTTTTTGTATGTGTTTCTCTTGGCAATCGCCGTAATTTAATTGCTAGCGATTTTCCTATAGGGTCGAATACGTCTGCTGGTTTATTGAGTCGTGTACCGACAATATCTAATATCTCATCTGCTTTCTTAATATTTTGGTGCGCTGCTTTGTATTTTTTAGACCTTTTGGATAAAGGCGTTAATGATTGAGTGGATGGTGCTGAAGTGGAAAGTCTTGACGTACTGGGCTGGCTCGCCATACTGTGTTCTGAATTTGTCTCCATTTCAGTTTGTTCAGATTGAGATACGGCATTACTTGTCTGAAAATAATACACACATATTAGTGAATTAGTATAATATATTATATTATATTACCATATACCATTATATATATGTATTGTATTTATATATACATATTGTAGATATTACTTGATATTTATTTTTTTACAGTTTCCTACAACACAAAGCGAATGCAAAAGTATCTCCGAAGGCTTTGAAGAAGTATGCAACTTTCCTAATTGTGTTGGAGCCGTAGATGGCAAGCATATTCAAATCAAACCACCACCGGGTAGTCGAGCATTTTATTACAATTACAAGGGTTATAACAGTTTAGTTCTCATGGCCATATGTAATGCAAATGATGAATTTATAATGTGTCATTTTGGTACCAATGGTCGAATATCGGATGGAGGAGTCATAGCATGCACTCGTTTCTACACAAAATTAATAAATAAAACATTAGAGCTGCCACCTGCAATATGCCCACGAAACAGTAACAGGCAGCTACCATTTATATTCATTGGAGATGAAGCATTTGCATTACGAGGTGATTTTTTAAAACCTTATGGTCAAAACGACCTGAATCATGATCGAAAAATTTTTAATTACTGCTTATCAAGGGCACGATGCAAAATTGAAAACTCATTTGGCATACTATCAGCAAGATTTCAAGTACTTCAGTCAGCTATCGGTCTACAATTAGAATCGATAGACAAAGTCGTAATGGCTTGCTGCATCCTGCATAATTTCTTATGTTTTACATTCCATTGAATTCTTTAGATCAAGAAAATCATACAGAGCGAACGGTGCAAATGGGGCTTAGAGCAAATCCTGAGCAACTAGCTGGCCTGCAACGTAGCCATAGCAGGAACTACAGTAATGAAGCAAGTCATGTTCGATAAGAATTTACAACATTTTTTAATGAAGAAGGAGCTCTGAGTTGGCAAGAACGAATGATACATTAGATATTATAATTAATAGTGCAGTCATATAACAGACAATCCAAATAAAAAAATTAAAAACTAATATTATAAATTATTGGTTTATTGATTTACCTCTGTCTCATTCTTCTCTCCTTTTTCCATCATCCATTTGCGTCTCTTTCATGTTGTCATTCACTTCCTCATTTTCAATATTTGAAACAGACTGTCTTGGTATCTCTTGATCTTTAAGAAATAACAATAATTCGTAGTACCACAGGGATGGCACATATATATCTTCAAACCCAGATCCACTTCTTTTTGAGTCTTGTACTTTTTTATGTTCTCTTCGGAAACCACTGTGCAGAGTATTAATTTTTGTTATGGCCGTTTGTTTTGTAACATTAGGTTGAATACCTTGGAACTTTTCCGTTAACAATGCGTATGCCACATTTTTTTTTGTTTTTATCTATATATTCTTTTGATTTTGTTTGCCAGAGACAAGGATGTGCTCTGTACATCTCAATAAGTTCTCGGGTAAAGTCCCGAGTCATTGTCCTGATGTCAGACATCATGAAACTTTAATTACTTGTTCAATTATTATTCGTCTTCTGGGCTTCTCTATCAACGAAACGACACTGACCTATAAATGTATGTCGAATTCGCACCTTCTTTGGCATCTACACGTTGAGACTTGCATGTGCGTCTCCGCACGCGCGTTCAAAATTTCTGTCGAGAACAGAAATTTGCACGTCACGCCAATTGTGAACGCACGTTCATCAACGCTGTCGATATCTGCATACATACAGACGTTTTTGAGTGCGCGTTTAAGCCAGGCGCGCACATGCGATTTTCGGTCGCTCGATTATTTAGTCGCAATAATGAAACACACTTTTTTAATACAAATGCGCGCATATGCGACTAAATAATCGCCGCGATTAAAAAGATGCGACCAGTTCTATTTTGGACGCGACGCGATTATCGTAAAGCAAAATATGTCGCATGGAGAGAAATGAACATGCACGCACCTGCGACTATTTAGTAGCAATTCAGTGTTCAACGACTGCGCCATGCCGATTCATTGCATATTATCGTTCTTGGCTGCCGGTTATAAAATGTCCGACGAATGATGAATTGTCCGCTAAGGATGACCGTTCAGATACTATCCTGGACACAAAAAGAATAATTACCACGGTGGAAAAAAGACCTGCTCTTTACAACAAGCAATTGAAAGAGTATATTGACAGAAATTTGAAAGAAAAACTGTAAGGCGAAGTTTGGATGAACGTAATATGAATTGGATGGAAATTTCTGCAACGGAGAAACAAAAGAAAGGTATTTTCATACTTTTTATATGTTATAATTAAATTCTTAACTGTTATAAAATGATAAAATTTAAATTTTAACATATTGCCACGGTATTGAGCCTTGTGGAGATGTAAAGTAATTTGCAAAATAATCTCGAATTTCAAGACCACGCCTATTCAAAAATTTAATTCTCAACTCCTCTAAATTCGTTGGGCTACTATTATTGTATTAAGATAACCCTACGAATAAAAGTCATTTGGTGACAAATCGGGAGAATTTGGAGGCTCTTTATTATTGCTAGTCCCACTAATAATGCGGTTAGAAAACGTATTTTTTAAAAAGTCTTTTACTCTAACCGCATTATGAGCAGTAAAGCCATCTTTTTAAAAACAGACTGATCCCAGGTCTATATCAGGGAGGAGATAAACGGCAGGAAGAACTTGGTTTTATAGCAACTCAAGGTATTTTTTGGGGTTCAAAGTACCATCAATGAAAAATGGCGTAATAATATGGTCGCCCAAATTCAACTTTTGAGGCTACGCAGTACGGAACTGAGAGCTTCTGTGCTCGATGTTTCGTTTTTATGTTTTTATGGTTACCAGCAGCAGTTTCTTTATATGGTTGAATTTTCATCGTATTAAATATTTACAATTTTAAGTAATATCATGCCTTTTTTATAATTTGTCATAAATGCACCTTCACTAATTATATTAAGTATTTTTCATAAGAATTCTCTTATGAAAAATATATCTTTTTTATACCTCTTATTTTGCAGGAACCTATAAAAAATACAATGTACATAATAAACAGGTTATTATCTTTAGATCCCTTGTAAAATCACCTTTATTATAGAATATTGTTCTGGGTCACGAACCTCTCTATACAAACATAAAACAGTAATTATCTTGGGCTTCACATAAAAATTAATAAATTTAATACAGTCTACTCTACTAATGTATAATGTTTTATATATTAGTAGTACAAAAGTAAATCAGACATTAATTATAGTTTCGTTGCTTAACTTTAGCCCGTGTCCCAATTGAATGACAGCTTTGCATAGAAGAATCGTATAAGTCATCCTCAACCCATATACCATTCTTTTTCTGCACGAAATTATGCAAAACACAACATGCTTTGATAATATGGTCAGGCAAATTCGATGGCCACATCCATAGGCCGATGGAAAATTCGCCATTTGTTGACTAAAATCCCAATGTACATTCAACCATCCGACGAGCGCGAGTCAATCTGTAACTATATACTCATTGTTTTAATTGTTAGGTTTCTTCGAGGATAAGACCATAAAACATGTTCTGATAGTGCAAATGCATCACCTCCTACAAGAACGTACGGCATAACTTGTCCAACTTCATCATGAGGTAGTGTTTGTGGATTTTGGAACATTTAAGTTCTTATTATGTAGTCCTTTGCCGAAAATAGAATTTCTGAATACGACTATCACTACCGGCACCATATGCAGCCACATCTATCGCAATGAACCAATAGTTGGCGTAAACTACACTCAGAAGAATTTTCGAGAAATAATATTTATAGTTATAAAACTCTGTGCCGGTCTTATCAGGTTTCTTTAATCGTATATGTTTCCCGTCCACAGCTTCAATACAATTTGGAAAATCAGTTGTATTATAAAACTTTGTGGCAATATTCACCCAGTTCTCTTCGGAAACATCTGGCATGAAGTCTGGTTGTAAACATATCCAAAATTGTTCACAGGTGTCCTTAACAATTTCTTTGATTGTAGTAGTTTCTAGTAGGTATTGGAAGTGTAAATAATTGAAACTATTACTAGTGGCAAGATATCTGGAACAAAAATTATATCAATAAGGTGATAATAATAATTACTTGCTTGCTCAAATTTAACAACACTGGTATAAAAATATATGATACAGGGTGTTTAACGACGAGTTTTCATGGTTTATATTTGGGACACCGTGTAGTATTATTAGCTTAAATATATGTATATAAGGTTTTTGAGGATGCTCTTTCCTTCTAAAATATTTTGAAGATAACGCCACTTTCGCTTATACCAGAAATAGACCTCTACTCGTTTATTTTAAATAGAACACCCAGTATATTTAATTTTTTTAGAATCCACGCAAATTTCAAGAACACTAATGTATCACATATATTTAAGCTAATCTCGAAAACTTGTCGTGAGACACCCTGTGTATAGCTTGGTTTCATATTGCAGGAAAAGAAATACAGAAAAAGTGGAAGAATCTAAAGGATTGCTTTGAAAGGGAACTGGCAACTCAACGAAAAGTGAAGAGTGTCCCACAAGTAGTAACACTGCATTTATAGAAAATTCTAATGATAATATCCAAGAAAAAGAGGACACACTGCCCACTCAACGTCTTACTTTGCAAGACAACAAAGATGAACACTACAACTCGATGTTCTAAGAAAACAACACAAAATATAACGTGCACAAAGAGCACTCTATTAAGCATCCTTCAGCAAAAAAGAAACGAAGATATTGACGAGAATAAGCAATTTGCTTTAATGCTTATCTCCATGCTAAAAAAACTAAACGACGAACAAAAACATTACGCTAAAACAGAGATCTTAAATGTAATGAAATATGTCAAGAATTACTATGCTCTGCCAGTTATTCACTATCCTGACATAAATCGTAGAGATAGCTACCAACCGCCTTCACAGGTACTTTCCATTGCCAAATTTTCAGCCACCGAGACACCTACAAACTATTTCGCAGTCACATCCACAGACCACCGTTTCACAGAACTCAGAATTATTAGTTGCTTAAGTCGCTATAAATTTTGTAAAATTGGCCTTTTACCAATCTTTGATTTATTAGTGGATGCACCCAATATTGGTTTGTACGTCGTTTTTTGGCTTTATTTCATAATATTAAAGCAACCACACAAGCAGTTTCAGTAAAATCCATAATGGTACTAAAGGTAGTTACGACTAATTCATCGCAAATGCGCGCTCAAAAAAATTGTAAATAAATTTTTCCGCTATCACGATTTTTCCGTCGTGCGACGATAAATCGCATGTGCGCGCCTGACCTTACGAACGCGCGTTTATGAATTAAGTCATCAGCGTGTGTCTGTAGGGGCCTTATTATTTGTATAAGATACGTCTTTGAACATACCTTATCATATTCGTCATATTAAGCCATTCTTCTTGATATTAAATAAATCGTTGAAATTCTTCAAAACCATTTGGTAAACTGAAAAATGTATTGCGTACAATTTTTGCTGCTTATAATTGTGCCTGCAACATAGTAATTATGCAAAGAGTTTATCGTGAAACACGGTATAAGCCGTTGGCACGTTTTGTAATTAAAGCGCGGCAGTGTTGATAATTAAAAAACGATTCTTGTTAGGTATGATTAATTTTTTTAATTGTTTTATATTCATGTAACTATTGTAAAAAATAGCAATATAAATAGAGCAAATATATTACCGATTAGTAGATTAATATGCATAAAATTAAAATTTTAGATATCTCAAACATTTCCTTCAGAGAGAGATATTAATCTTAGACGCACAGGGAACTTAGATCTTTTGGTCTCTAACCAGAGTTTTTTAATAGATATATTAATATAGTCTATAAAATATCTATGTACAACACAAATAAATAAATGTGTATTTAAATAAACTAGACAAACAGATAAATATACACAATAAAAACGAATAAATACATAAATCTAAAATATCTATGTATGTACAATGTCTGTATACAGATTGGCGAATGGATCACTACACCGCCGCCGCGACAGTACGCTGGTGTTTGAGGTTCGAGCTCGATCATTTTTAATTTTATTTTAGTAAACGTCGGTGTATCTTTTGCGGCAAAATTTAAAAAATAATAAACGCGTCATTTGTATAATATTTTTCTAATGCAGGAATTACATGTGTAAAACTCGCATAGATTCGTTATTACAATTTTTTTATTGTTTCTTTTTGTTGTTCTCATTAAAACTCTCACGAGATGTGTATAATGACAGAATGTCAACATTATAAAAAAATAGAAAATAAAACTTTGAATAATAAACTTAATAAATAATTACTCAGCTAAATTAAAGGTTAGCGTATCGTAAAACCTGTTCCTTACTTTCAAAAGAGTTTGACGTAAAATGCAATTGGCAGATTCAAAAATTTAATTCTCAACTCCTCTAAATTCGTTGGGCTACTATTATTGTATTAAGATAACCCTACGAATAAAAGTCATTTGGTGACAAATCGGGAGAATTTGGAGGCTCTTTATTATTGCTAGTCCCACTAATAATGCGGTTAGAAAACGTATTTTTTAAAAAGTCTTTTACTCTAACCGCATTATGAGCAGTAAAGCCATCTTTTTAAAAACAGACTGATCCCAGGTCTATATCAGGGAGGAGATAAACGGCAGGAAGAACTTGGTTTTATAGCAACTCAAGGTATTTTTTGGGGTTCAAAGTACCATCAATGAAAAATGGCGTAATAATATGGTCGCCCAAATTCAACTTTTGAGGCTACGCAGTACGGAACTGAGAGCTTCTGTGCTCGATGTTTCGTTTTTATGTTTTTATGGTTACCAGCAGCAGTTTCTTTATATGGTTGAATTTTCATCGTATTAAATATTTACAATTTTAAGTAATATCATGCCTTTTTTATAATTTGTCATAAATGCACCTTCACTAATTATATTAAGTATTTTTCATAAGAATTCTCTTATGAAAAATATATCTTTTTTATACCTCTTATTTTGCAGGAACCTATAAAAAATACAATGTACATAATAAACAGGTTATTATCTTTAGATCCCTTGTAAAATCACCTTTATTATAGAATATTGTTCTGGGTCACGAACCTCTCTATACAAACATAAAACAGTAATTATCTTGGGCTTCACATAAAAATTAATAAATTTAATACAGTCTACTCTACTAATGTATAATGTTTTATATATTAGTAGTACAAAAGTAAATCAGACATTAATTATAGTTTCGTTGCTTAAGTTTAGAACGAAATTTTAATTAAGACTATTTATTTCTCATTATTTCAGCGTCGGCGAATTCTTCGCGAGCTGAGGATTATTAGAAGATAGAAGCGCGACTATATGAAGATTATTATAGCTAGTTGGGTAAGTTTCTGGATGACTTTCAAGCATAACATTGGATACATTAAGTGATTTTTAGTATTAAGGAGTCAAAAAGTCAGTTATATCAGCTAATAGTAGAATGCTTTTATATTCAAATGGGTAGGAGCAGAAATTTTTAGAAATTTATGAAACATTTAAATCACAGCAGGGGTTGAATACCATTGTACACTAACTCATATGGGAATAAAAAATCTTTAATGATAAAAGAAGAAACATATGTTTTGCAAAAAAAAATATGTTTACCTATGTTTGCGAGGAAAAATACACCGCTGAATTTAATCACGTATACTCTTAATATGGGTATACACAATCCGGTTTTAATGGATGCGGTAGAAACGGATGCGTTCCTAACGCATGGGATATACGTGATACACACTGCGTTGAAAACGGATAGGCACTAAGAAAAATTCCAAAATTTAATTAATTCAAGACTTACATCATGAAATAATGTCTTCATTGCTAAGAATTATTTGTGGTATTAAAGCGGAAGATTTTTTGCGAGACTCAGTATATTGTATACATTGAAGGCATCCATATTTTGAAAAAAGGTGTTCAAAAAAATAATTGACAAATTTCATACAAATATTCGGCAGTACCATGATAAGTTTTTTAACGAGTTTCGAATCGAAACGAGTGTTAACGCATCGTAACGCACCCGCACTTAGTATCTAATGATTAGAATCAATAAACGACAATTTTGCTTAAGTTTAACATGTGCTCAGCGGTAAGAAGGTGTTTTGTTAATTCTCTGTTGTCAAGTTTAGACACATTTCCAAAAGGTGTTTTTGTGAACTGTAACGATCGTAAAACCTTGTGCCATTTATACCGCAGCATGCAAAAAAGGCGATCAGAGCGATTAAGGCGATCTTTTCACGAGAAAATACCGATACTTTCTATTATGGGGGAACCGTTTTAACCGTTTTCATAATCGTAGAATAGGGGATCTTAGAAATAAGCCTAAATAAAACTTATATGTAAATGTGCGTGTGAAATATAAATATAAGTGCAACAAAAATATTTTTTTAAATCTAAATATTTGTCTAAAAGTTAACTATTAATAGGCTATAAAAAAAGAAAACTGGAGTTTTGTCCATGGTTTTACTAACAGGACTTATTTCATGTTTTAGGGTTGTCTTAAGCATAATACTTATGTACCTATCTATAGTTATTATGTATTTTAAATAAAGATAATAGGTAGATTATTTTCAGATATAGCAATACTGCACTTTTAAAGAAGTCAGCACCTTGTATATATTATCTGATATGATATAAAATGAGTGATGAAAAACTGATATTTGCTTAATACAATAAACTTATTCAAAATGTTAAAAATTTGTATTTTAAAATATAAAATATTTAGATATTATCTATAAAATATTTAATCTCCATAAAAATGTTCCTCATTGTGTAAATGGACTTTAATGAAATGCGTAAAAAAAACACATAAATAGTTTATAAAAAATAATATTACATATGTTAAAGCATACTCCGTTATTAATAAATAATTAATAAATAAACCGGAAGCGACCATAAATTAGGAAGGAACAACTGAATAAAAAAACGCTAAAACAGTTTTTATAAAACGAAGGAGGCACAAGAAAACATTAATGCGCTTAAGACCACACGAGTGAAGTAAAACTTCTTTAGCTCCATTCATATGTATATTTATGCACAATTTCCATGTGTAATTTCATCTTAGTTAATTGTTCTGGAGCACCACCTTCATATTTAGAGTTTGTACCACTTCCTGCTATAATTTCTTGTTATTCACACGAAAATTTACAAAATATGAATTTATAATTTTATTCACTTTAAACGTAGGTTAATTAATATACTGGATAACAAAATAGGTATTTGTGTAACGAGTGTGTAAAAGGATCTTTTTTTATGAGCGGGAAATTCCCATGAATAAAAAAGGAGGATTTTAAACACAAAACACTTTTTCAGGCACTACTGTCTAAAAAGTGAAACTTTAGCCAACCTCGGAAGTATATAAAATTTACTTTACGCACGATAGTAGAAAAATTAATTTATAACATTTTTCAAGAACGTAATAAAATTACCAAATAATCAAGAAATTACCGTTCGCGCAACGCTAGCAAACTCGTAAACGAACTACTGACTGAAATATATACAGAAAACGAAATGTCGGGCTTGTAAAGATTTAAAAGAGGAAACGCTCGAAGACATTAATTTGGATTACCAGGGGGAAACATTTTCAAAGTATAATACCACCCCATTGGTCATCCCTTAGCCAGGGTGAAACTAACCTCAAAAATTTTAAACGAAATAGTGGGTGGAGTTATACTTTGTTTGAAACGTCTTTGCATTCTCTTTACGGCTATACCTAAACTATAGGATTTTTCTTCAGCGGTCTTCAAACTATTGACTATTTTAATATTTGCTACAGTTTCTTGGAAAATAATCGCAATTTTTGATTAAACTATTAGCTTATAACAATTATACACAATCATACATACTAGTCTAACAAATGCTGAAAATGGCCACCGTTAACTTCCAATAGCTATAATACAGATTTTGTTCAAATCGACGTCGCACATTTCGTAGCATATCAGGAGTTATATGTTGGCATTCAAAGATAATCCTTTTGCGAAATTCTTCTATTGAAGTTGATTAAATAGCATAGATTTTACTCTTTAGGTGATCCCACAGAAAAAAAACCAGAGGTAAAAGATCAGGCGACCGCGCGGATCATTAAACGGAGCCTCCAGTCCAATCCAGCGACCAGGTTACTTCTCACTTAAAAAATTGCGAACAGTTATTGCGTAATGAGGGGAGGCGCCATCAACGTATTTATTGTTATTATCATTTTCAATAATGTTCGTTATTGCCGGATCGATAGCTTCTTGTAATAACCTGAGGTACATATAAGATTACCGGATATAAAAATGGCCCAATAATATGATCGATATGATGTTGAATGTGTGCTTCGGGATAAATGTGTGAATTGTGGTTTGACCAATAATGACAATTATGATGGTTTACAGACCGGTTTTTAAAAAACGCACATTTATCTGAGAAACAAATGTTAAATACATAATTGGGATTATTTAATGCTCTTTCACTAGTTATTTCAGATAACTCCAAGCACCGATCCTCTCGAATTCTAAACATGTCAAGCTCTTAGGTATTTTGTATTGATTTAAATAAAAATTAAAAAAAAATTATTTGAAATATAAAAAAACGAAACCCAAAAGTTAATCAAATTAAAAATTAAAGAGATAAATATTATAAAAAGTATTTCTATAAGGTATTAAAAGATAAAAGTTATTACTGAAAATTAAAACAAAAACGCGTAAAATGTGGAAATATTAAACGTTACTTTTTGAAAAATATTTTATTACCAACAGAAATAAAATGTATGTTCAAATTATTTTGAATGATTTAGAAATTGCAATGAAATTAAACAAAATATTTTATACATAATATTGCTGATATTGTAAACAGTATTCCAAACTTTACTCCTTATAAATCTTTTCCACTTCCTCTAATACTCAATATTCTAAGCTCTCAAACTTGAAAGAAATGTCTTTAGCTGAAATAAAAATAAAGAAGAATGTCGGAGGCGGGAAAAAATGGAATTTCTATAAAGGTGTTGTATGACTTGGCTGGAAATCGACGTTTAAATATAATAAATACGTCAGTCTCAAGCGGAGTATTTTTAGACGCTTGTAAAGTGTCAACAATAGTCCCTGTACCAATAGTACAAAATACTATTTCTCACAATGAGTTGACTCATAAATATTATTAAGATTTATAAGAAGATATTACAACTTGCTGTTATAATATCTTCTTTAACATAAATGTGAATCTACTTTAATTATTATATGTGCTACATTCTTGAAGGACTTAGATAAGCACACTACTTTATAGCGTTTTATTTTTCTACTCCTTATGTTCACTAACGCTACATTGATATTTCATTAATTTCAATAATTACATTAATAATTTCAATACAAATCAATCAAACCAGATGTATTCAGAGCAATTTTTATTTTAAAAGCTTAGCAGAGCGCTTTCGGCGTATGAGCCATCATCAGTGCTAACTAAAATTAGTTGGGTGTAAAATGCGTAAAAGACACTATAGTCAAAGGTAAACGAATGGAATGTACTCACTTGTCAGTTAAGCCCAGAAGTTTACCATAGTGGGAACACATTCGATATTATTAAAATTACACGTAACATTTAGACACACTTAAGACTATACATAACACTAAACAGGACGAACAGTATTTAAAAAGGGGAGAACGTTGGTCTCCTTTGTGTTTTGTTTACATTTATTGTCGTTTCTTTAGAATTACAACTTGGGTTCGATTTTGATCAATACCAAGGATAAACTTGACCCATTATCAAAGAGTGGTATTTACAGATTGCAGTGTGATTCTTGTGATTGCTCATATGTGGGACGAACTTGTAGACCCTTAAAAACACGCATAGCCGAGCACTTAAGTAGACCCTCATCTGCATTTGGTGAACATATAAAATCTAACAACCATAATTTCAGTCCAAAGTCTAATTCTAAAATTCTCCAACAGGTAACCTCTAAAAACTATAACCGACTAGATTTTATTGAAGACATTTATATCACCAACGAGCTCATAAAAAATCCCTCTTGTTTAAATAAACAAGTGAACCTTAACATACCTTACGTTCCATTACATAGAAGACTCCACAATTAAAATTTTTTATAAGCATTGGCAACTTTCTAATTTAAAAGTTCGCTTTACATTCTTATAGTAGAGCCGCATAGGGCATTTCGCGTGCCAAACTGTGATGAAAGCAAACAACCTATATAGGTTAGATGGTATTAAGTTACTGATTACGAAAATCGATGTTGCCCCCCCCACCCCCCGCGTCAGTCACCCCCAACCCCTCTTTAAAGGGTTAAATTTTTAAATCACTGTATCTCGAAAACTAATAATTCTAGCGGTCCACTTTTTTTACTGTTATATTCACAAGTACTTGTAGAAAAAAAAGGTCATTGGAATTATTTTCATATCTCAAAAACTAGAGGAGCTATATTCAAATTTGTATGTTTTTTTGTTGGAAATTTAAGTTTTTTTTCAAATATTTTTTTAACAAAAAAGGGGTAATTTTTTTAAATCTCGGAAACTATTGATGTTAGCGATTTAATTTTTTTGTCGTTGAATTAGAAACCGAGAAACCTAACTCCCCTTTAACCCAAACTAATACCACCTCCCCCCGACTCTTTTTTCTTAATAAAAAAAAAACACATTTATTTATTACTTTAATAAGTACAGATTGGTATAATAAATTGCACATAAAAAACTAAAAATTACTTTACAGGTAAAAAAAAATTATTCATCATCAGAACTCTTATTTTCAAAAGAGTTGTGGTTCTCACAGAGTTCGTCCACACACATAGAACTCTCCGTGCATTGAAGTTTATTTTGAACACACTTGCACTGTTTTGTGGTGCATCTATTTTTTTGCAGGCACATGAGATTAAATTTAAAATTTCATTTGGCGCAACATTTGGTAGATCAGAGAGAACTGGTAGAAACACATTGTCTTCTTTTCGCCAGCCATACTCGGTTGGTTCTAATTCTACTTGAGTTTTTTTATGGGCATTTATCCAAATATATGCCTGTAATCGGGCTCTTCGTAAAGCTGGTAATAGTGAACTTTGGGTTGGAGGGAGCTGCTCACTTTCCAGCTGCTGTTTGTGCTGCTGATGTAAAAAAAGTAATGTGTTTCGGGAAAATGAAACTACTATGAGTTATTTGTATGGTGCCTAGATTTTCTAATAATTATTTTTCTTTGATCATATATTTATTATGAAATTAAAAATAGAGACCTGCTCGTATTCGCGAAATACGAGCTTTTTCTTTGTTCATATTTGCAAAAAAAAATTCAAGTTGGGGCTGGGAGTTGGGGTTGGAGCGAGGGGTGGGGTTAAAAAAAGTTTTTAATTTGTTAGCCATTATATAATTAGGCAGGTATATTATATTGTTTGTGCCACCTTTATGTAACACCCCTTTTACCGACCAACAGCGCAAATTTATATTTTTAAAATTTTTAGGGGAGGAAGTGATTTTACCCCCATTAATATACATTTCTACAAAGCTTATGAAATTTGCAAAAACTCTTATTTTAACCTTTTTTCCGAAAAGGTCATTTGTTTTCAAAATATTTACAAAAGAAAAATGTGTAATAAATAATCATACACTATATTTTTATATAACTCATTTAGTTTTCGTGATATTGATTTAGTCAATATAACATTTGTTATGCCCCTCGCACTTGTGAAAATAACAGAGAAATTTTTTTTTATTCTATCTCTATTGATATCCGAGATATTAACAATTAAAAAAAAATACATTTTAGGGGTTGGGGGATGAGAGACGCGGGGGAGTGGAGAGCAACATTATTTTTTGTAATCAGTAACTTAATACTGACTAACCTCTATATGTTGTTTGCTTTCATCACCGTTTGGCACGCGAACCACTTTTTTTCGCCCTATGCGGCTCTACTATTAAAGGATAACAACTTAATTATCCGAACAAAAATTCACTGTTGTAGTCTAATTTGTGCCACCAATTTATAACCAACTCGCACTACCGCACATCATTTACGATAATGACATCTAGACCGATCTGTCGCTACTACCACTCTGATAGGTTCGCATAATATAAATATTCATTTTAAAGTGAAGTTAACTGTAGGCTAACCCAATTTGACACATATTTTTCCCGCCATCTAAGAAACCACAATAAATGTAAACAAAACACAAAGGAAACCAACGTTCTCCCCTTTTTAAATACTGTTCGTCCTGTTTAGTGTTATGTATAGTCTTAAGTGTGTCTAAATGTTACGTGTAATTTTAATAATATCAAATGTGTTCCCATTATGGTAAACTTCTGGGCTTAGCTGACAAGTGAGTACATTCCATTCGTTCACTTTTGACTATAGTGTCTTTTACGCATTTAACACCCAACTCATTTCAGTTAGCACTGATGATGGCTCATACGCCAAAAGCGCTCTGCTAAGCTTTTAAAATAAAAATTGCTCTGAATACATCTGGTTTAATTGATTTGTATTGTCCTTCGAGCAACACAGCCACTTCCCTCTTCTATTAATAATTTCAGTCAACTTCTTTTATTCAGATTTTCTTAAATTCACACTGTCAATGACACATTACTACTGTAACGCATCACTCTCCTAGTTTAATTATCCATGCTTTCTGTTGACGGTCCATCACTTTTCTGATTGGTCTTAATTAATATTTTCTCTGATTGGCTGATATTGACATCTCAGGCGAAAGATGGGGTCGTTACTGATTTAGTCGGTACTGCAGTTTATTCCATTTATTTAAATATTGCCAACCATAGATTTGTCTCACTTATTTAAATTTTTATTAATATAGCTTTAATTTCAATTTATTATTACAAATATTGAATCAATATCATAATTTCATACGTCAATTTCTTATCTATAGTTTTAGTTATTTTTTTGTTGAGTATTTTTCAGTACCTTTTTTGGTAGTTAAGTAGATATAACTCGGTTAAGGCTGATATGCCTTAGGTAGAAAGGTAAAAAGGTTCAAGGTAAAAGAGTTCAAACATTGCAATTCCCTGTTTATAGTATTGTTATTGAAATTATTGGATTCCCTGTAATATCTAGGCAATAATATATAGGGTTTCCCGAAAAATGTAGGGAATCTCTCTGATTCAGGTAAAAAAAAAGAGGAACCTTATTTAAAAAAAATTTCCTGTAGGCCTTTGCTACGAAGATATGGGCCCTTAAAAACGCCGCTGGAAATTGGTTTCTCTTGCATAACTTTTGAAGTACTTGGTATATTCTAATAAGAATTACTTATCGATCATCTTCGTTTAGTTATCGTTTAATCAACACTACTAAATAACGGAGTCCTTAAAATACATTTATCTTGTTTATTTTACCAGGAACGGACTAGGCTGAATGTTATAATGCTTACATTTCTCACACCCTCTTATGATAGAGACTCTGAAAAAATTAATATGGATAGCTTGAACCTTATACTCAAGAAAAGGAACTCTTTATTATCGATGAAATGAACCGTCCTGGAGAAAAAAAATTAAGGAATGACTGTTATAATTTAATTAAAAAGAACAATGATATGTTCCTTTTATATTAATGCACTTTCTGGTAACCATTGGTGAAATATCCTTAATCCCATATTATAAAGAAGAGGCATTAACAAAAAAATACATATGGCAACTTGACTCTCATTACTGTTTCTATTTCCTAATAGTTCTATAGTTGCATCTATACTTCCACTTTATTGTTTGGCATAACAATGCCGTCGTGAAACGAACATGAGGCAATATGAAGAATAATTTCAAGCAGATGTGTATGTGCTCTAAGGTGATTTCCCGTGTTTTAGCGAATCTTGGAGCAAGATTGTGTTCGGAGATCCTCGATTTGGGATATAAAATGTGCGCATTTTGCTGCTGCAGTCGGATTAAGAGAAACGTTACGCAAGGTATTTTGTTTTATTTTATTTCCTTGTATAATAGCTATATACCATACCATAACCATTCTGTTGAAGTACTAAAATTAAATTTAAATAAATATATATTTACTAATTATTTTTTAAGAATGTAAAGTTATGGATTTAAGGCAAATATATTTTTAAAACCTAATATTAAGGCAGTTTAAAAAACATGATACAATATATACATGCAGCACGAATTAAAAAGTTGACTGCCTGCTTACCAGAAGTTAAAACTACATTAGGACAATGTTATTATATGTATATAAGCCCAGAAGTTCATGATTTACTTCCCCCAGATTTCCTAACAATAAATTCAATTTATTTATTAAAAGCAAAATTTAAAAAGTGAATATTTGCTCATTCTTAAAATTTTATAGATAATATTATAAATATAAAAAATTGATTAATTAATATTTCTTTCAGAGACTAAGAACCCCTGATATTACTTCATATACCTAAATATGATACTTAAAACACATATTCTGACTTAACGTAATATTCTTATGCAACTATATACATACATGTAAAACTTCTAAATTCAGAGCTTTAAATGAAATGAAGAGCAGGATAAAATAAAGAGAAAGAAGAATAAAAGTCAGTTTTTGTCGCTTTTTTTAATTGTAACTAGTTTCAATATTTTTAAATGTATTATGATTATTTTTTATAAGTGCATATGCAGGGTGTTTTTTATGTATTGCGACAAAATTCAGGAACGTGTTCTTTGGACGAAAATTCGCAAAAAAGTTCCTATAAACATAGGTCCTAAACCTTTTAGATTTTGAGCTACAGGGTGGTAAAGTTTTAACAAAAAAATTATTTTCTTTCGATAACTTAAGTACCCCTGTAAATATTTGTCCAAAGATTGATATGCAGGGTCTGTGTATCCAGAGCCATTTACCAACATACTTTTAACATTTTTATGTTCTCCAGTGGCGTGTGTGCGGGTTTTCCGCTGAATACTTTTATAAAGAAAAATGGTACGCCACTAGTTCTCCTTGTATTAAAAAATATTTTTAAATTCCCGGTTTTATTTGCAATATTTTTGATTTCTTAGACTTTATCCATTAGATGCACGGTTTTCGCACAAAAAATTAAAAAGCATGGACATGTTGCTCAGATTTGATTAGACTTTCTTGATTCTAGCAATTATTCGTTTTTTTTTTAGTTTATTGCAATTTTAATAATAAATAATAAAATTCTTATTAATTAATTTAGTACAAAAGCCAGCCCAATTTAATAAAATTGTAACTGAGGATTTAAAACTTTTGCTTCTACAATCTTTAATTTAAAATACAAGTTTTTAAGTGATAAAAAATATTTCATTTTTCATTATTTATTTAAGTAATATTATTATTTTGACAAAAGTTGTTCAAAGTGTGCTCCTCCAACATCAATACAAGCATCTAAGCGACGTCGCCTTGATTGGCGGACAATTCCTGGTGTCTGCCGAATTATGTCACAAGACGTTATAATGCCATTTACGCAATTTCTCCCCATTATCAATTGGATTTCTATAAGCCAGTGATTTAAGGTGGCCACACAAAAAAAAATTCAGCGGATTTAAGTCGGGAGACCGTGGGGGCCAAGGGTGAATACTTTCACGACCTGTTCAACGATTTGGATACGTAATATCCAAATACTACCGAGCCACTAAACTAAAATGGGCTGGAGCACCGTCATGTAAAAAAAAACATTTGCTGTCTCAGCTGAATGGGGACATCTTGGCATCGCTGGTAATTCATTTTCAAGAAATTCTTGATACACTTGTCCAGTCAACCTTGCTGGTAAAAAAATGGACCGATGAGAAAGTTTTCAATAATGCCGACCCATACATTAAGTGAAAACTAGTGCTGATGACGGTTTTCTGCCACAGCATGTGGGTTCTCATAATACCATATGTGGTTATTGTGGAAGTTCATAATTTCGTCCCTGGAGAAATTAGCTTCATCGGTAAAAAGTATTTTTCTTATAAACGGTGCATCTTGCCTTATGCGTTCTTGCATCCAACGACACAAAGCCGTTCTTTTTGGAAAATAGCCTGGCAAAAGTGCCTGCACCCGCTGAATATGATACGGGTATAAAAGGTTTCTTTTAGGAATATTCCAAACTGTAAAGTTACTAATGTGTATCGTCTGAGCAATTTTCCTAATGCTTGTGGTGGGATCTTCCTCGAATTCATTGAGCACCTGTTCTTCACTTTGAGGAGTAACTGTTCGGGGATGTCCGTTTTCAGCGGTGAGTTTTTTAAAGCTGCTGGTTTCACTTAGACGTTGGTGTAAACGCGTAAACATGGAGTGATAAGGAATAACACGATTCGGGTAACGTTCAGCATAAATACGCAAGGCTTCTCGTGCGTTTCCGTTAGCCAGTCCATAAATGAAGTGCATATCGCACATTTCATTATTTGTGTAATTGTTAGCCATTTTTTTAACAAATTAATCTTGTCAACTGGCGGACAGTGACTATGATTTAAAATTTAAAATATCACTAAATGTTACAAATATCAACTTTATCGTGGATAGAGGAAGAATGTGGTAAAAAGATTAAACTCTTAAACAAGAATGTGATTATCGTTGCGGCGGCGTTGTCTGTAGTTACGTTAAAAAAAAATTATGTTTACAGGCTACCTCGCGATTTTGGAAGCGTGAAATATTAACACGATACTCATATGTCACTTTTTTTAACATGTTAATAAAGTGACATATTATGAACTACAAGGAAAAAAAACTTACTTTTTATAACGATCATAGAAAAAATAAATTTTAGCGATCAGTCAAAGCAGAAAAATATTTTTTAATTTTTTGTGCGAAAAACGGACGAAGTCCAATGGATCAAAAATGCTGCAAATGAAACGGAGAATTTTAAAATATTTTTTAATACAAGAAAAACCAGTAGCGTTCCATTTTTCTTTATAAAAGTTTTCAGCGGAAAACCCGCCCACACGCCACTGGAGAACATAAAAATGTTAAAAGTATGTTGGTAAATGGCTCTGGATACACAGACCCTGCAAAATAATCTTTGGAGAAATATCTACAGGGGTATTTAAGTTATCGAAAAAAAATCATTTTTTTGTTAAAGTTTTACCACCCTGTCGCTCAAAATCTAAAAGGTTTAGGACCTATGTTTATAAGAACTTTTTTGCAAATTTTAGTCCAAAGAACACGTTCCTGAATTTTGTCGCAATATATTAAAAACACTCTGTATATCTTTCTATCTATTTGTCTATATTTTAGCTGTAGGTACTTTCTTTTTTTATTGATTTTGTTATTTCTCGTTGTTTTTGATTTTTTAGATTATGCTAAATCTTCCACGAGCAAAGGTAACCTTTTGGAGGCATTTGTTTATTCATTGCCTTCCTATGCAATTTTTGTTCTTATGCTTGAATAAACTTATTATTATTATTATTAATATTAACTAGTTAACTTATTTTCTCTATTTTACAAAACTACTACATAGTTCGATAAAGATCTTAGTACAAGAATATATTTTCCTAATTGCATCTATATGTGTTAGGGGAGTAAATAATGAGATCAGAATCGTTGGTCTGTCCAACGTATGGGCAGGCATTGTTGATGATTATTTAATTGGGCCATACATTCTACCGGAACGGTTAACAGAACCTATTTATCTGCGTCTCTTAGAGGAAGTTCTCCCAGAACTTCTTGAAAATGTTCCACTAAACGTTAGACAGCAAATGTGGTTTCAGCATGATGGAGCGCCGGCTCACTTTGCTGTACAAGTACGCGAGTATTTGGCTCAGCGGTTTGGGCACCGTTGGATTGCCAGAGGTAGAGCAGTTTCTTGGCCTCCTAGGTCACCCGATTTAACATCGCTCGATTTTTTCTTGTGGGGGCATGTAAAGTCTTTAGTCTACGAAACTCCAGTAGAATCAGAGCTTGACTTAATTGGACGAATAACAGCAGCATTTGAAATAATTCAAAACGAGGATCAAATCTTTAGTGTAGTCCGCCGAAATCATGTGCGGCGTTTAAATCGGTGTATTGAGGTTGGAGGAAGACATTTTGAACAATTGTTGTGATGGTATCATATAGAAAAGGTAAAAATAAATGCATCAGATCCTATTTAGGTAATTAATATTTTTTCTAAATTTAAACGCGTCTTAGGGCTGTAGTGGCGTAGTGATACATTTCCGGACATGGGTTAATATACTCAAATGGATTCTACTGTTGTACTGAACAACCCCTAGAAGTTTGATCCCATAGTTCTGAAACACCCTGTATAGATTATTTATATCACAGCAATACTTTATTTAATTTATAATAATTTACAATGACAAATATGCTTAACTTGTCAGTTTTGTATATGATAAAGGATTATTTAGATCATACCAGTAAAGTTAGCTTCATTCAGATAAGACCTTTATTAGCTCGAACTCTTTACTATTTATAATCATCAGAAATAAATAAAATAATTGTTATGATTTAGATAAGCCTTTAACTCCATTTAAATATGAATAATTTAATTTCATAAATTAGCGTCAATTTACAGTGACAAATATAATTAATCAATTTTGTAGCCGCTAATCTAAATTCAAACTAAGGCTTATTTTCAACTTCATTTGAATAATATTAATTTATTTTCATCAATTTGTCTTTAATAATTTGATCTTTAGTTAGATCGTGTTTAATTATTAATTGATGAACCTATACAATGACAAGTATATTTATTTTACTTTTTATTAAGTATTTGATCATAGCTTATCCAAATCATAATTATTTTGGTAATTATACCAGCATAATAATTATTAAATCAATTTCAGCCAGTTCAAGCCAGTATCCAATAAGATATTAGCCTTAATCTAATTTCAACATTGTCGATTTATTTTAAATAATTCCCGTCATTTTACAATGACAAATATAATTATTTTATAAATTTCGTTTACGTTTGAGGATCATCTAACTAACATCATGATTAACTTCTTATTTTACCCCTTATCTGAATACTAATAATCATTTTACTTCGTTTAAGTTAATTACCTTTTAAAACAGGTAAAATTTGTTTAATTTATTTCTCCATTTTCAATTAATTTTTTGTCGAAAATCGAAAATGAAAAATCGACTATTAATACAATTTCTTTCTTTGTTTCTTTCTCCTTTTCATTAATAATAAATCTTTATATTACGCCTTTTCTGAATCATATTATTTATTTAACTTTTCTTGCCTGATAAACATGTATATTTAGTAAAATTATTAGTTAATCTATAAGAACTTGGTATAAACCATAGAAAAACATTTTACTGGCTTATATTTCTTGTCTAAATACCAATTAATATTTTTTCCACCTTCTGTAAATATCCTTCAGTTCTCGATCTAAGTTCTAATCTAAATTTATAAAAAGAAACATATCATCACAATCTATTATTATTGCAAAACGTCATAAAATATTTTTGGTTTCAATTTTTATTAAGGCAAAGATTACACGGAAAAAATACAATAAACCTCTTTTAACCTCGTTAACAATGACTTAGGATTAGGGAATGAAGTTTTCATTTTTAAAATAACTTTTCAGGTTTGATTAAAGAAACGTCAGAGGCCTTTTACAAAGATGTCAGTAGGGAGAAAGCTGAAAAACTTTTGAAAAATAAACAGAACGGAACGTTCATTATAAGACCGTCGAAAAGATCGAAGCTAGGCACCCTCTCGGTAAAACAGGACACAAAAATATTTCATTTAAATATACGGCGACGGGAACAGGACAATTGGGTCGCCCTAGGAAAAGAAAAGGCCAACGAGAAGTGTTTTAGCAGTATAAATAGCCTCATTAATTATTACATTAGCAATTATTTAATTTTGTGCTCTGAGGGAAAAAGAAGTTTAACCTTGCTGCTGCCTTATCGAGAACGAGAAGAAAGCTAGCGGAACGGTAATTTCAGCATAAAATATTTAAGTATTTTTTGAAATAAATCAATAAATATAATTTGGAAAGTTTTTCATTACTAATATTTTATAAGAATTAATTCTTATAAAAATTAGGTTAGGTTATATTTGCTTTTTTTTACACTTTTTATAATAAAAGAAATCATTTTAATAAAACTGATTAAAACTATTTTGCGTTGCGTTTTGGTTCTCAGTAATATCCGGAAGTGCTTTATGAATGGATTTTCTCTCATAGCAACGATCTTTCCGGACGATGACTTTTTTTTTGCGATAGTTTTCGTCTCTTGAGTGTGAAATAGAAATTTATACCTAAAAATTATAAAAAAATTGATTTTTTTAGCATCTATAGCATTTCAATTTTGATCAACATTATAAAATTACAGTTGAAAATTGATATCAGATATACGCTTCAGGGTTTGATTCCATGTCAAAAAACCCTGTATTATTACTGTTACCCAGTAATTATTACTGTTTTTTTTAAATCATTATATTGTGCTTATTACAGATGAAAAATGTTATTTTGTTGCCATTGTTCTCGATTCTTAAGTGGACAATGGTAAATAATATAAATTTTTGGATAAATATTAGGTATAAGATCATCATCCATATATTACAAAATATTTATTGCTTTAGTTTCTACCGTGTTTTCTTCGGTATAAGGTGGAATTTCATTTTTGACAACGTATAATTCTAGAGTTTTTGAATTTGAGATGGCGTTTCATATCAACGCATTTATGAACGTCGATTTTTTAGGTTTTTACGGCATTATTCAGAGACATCCAAATTGACTCCTTTAAATTAAATGATTTCTTTTCTATAAAAGTTAAATTTCAATTGATTTTTATTATAACTTATCCTTGTACGAATTGTTACACTAACCTGATTAAGCAAGGTAACCTAGTTAGTAAGTACGTTTTATTATTTTGATACCCGAATTCCAATACATCGTTTAGAAACGTAAGCAATTATATAAAACAATAAGTGTAAGTGATGAAAAGTTGGTAGACAGTCATAAGTAGTCTTTTGAATAAAAATATTTAAAAAGGGCTCTCATGTGTTATAATTGATCCCGACATTACATGGCGACCCTGCCACTGGTAGCACATTCATATATGTGTATATTGTTAGCACAGTGCTAAAGTGTGCTAGTGGTGTGCTAAGTTAGTAAAAAAAAAGTGAAGTAGAACTCAAAATGGGAACTCAAAATTCAAAGTCAAGTCACCAAGAGTTAGCTGAAAACGGAGTTGTCAACTCCAACTTCATAGTACAACAAGAAGAAGTCCATGTCTCCAAAGACGTAAAGGTGTTGTTGTAAAGGGTGATTCAAATTGAATATCCACATTAAAAATATAAAAAAAAAAAGAAGAAATTGAAAATTATAGAAAAATATTTATTTTCCCCTTGAAGGTAGTTAATTACAATTATGTATGAAAGATGACATCATGTAAATGACCGCCGCGGCTCATGTGGCATGACGTAATCCGTTTGGAGAAATTTTCGACTACTCTGTGGCACAAATCAGGACCTATGTTGGTAATTTCGCGTCTAATCTCTTGTTTCAGCTCCGCAATGGTGTTCGGGTTATTCTTGTAGACTTTGCTCTTAAGATACCCCCCTAGAAAATAATCTAAGGGAGTTAAATCACAGGATCGCGGCGGCCAATTGATATCACCGTTACGTGAAATAACGCGACCTGGAAACTTGCCGCGCAGTACTTGGATCGTTTCTCCTGATGTGTGACAGGTGGCACCGTCCTGTTGAAACCAGAGATCTTCGATGTCCATATCTTTCAACTGTTCCCAGAAAAATTCTGTTATGATGTTCCGATAGCGAACGCCATTAACCGTAACAGCGTTCTCCGCATGA
Organism: Anthonomus grandis grandis; assembly: GCF_022605725.1. Classification (NCBI taxonomy): domain Eukaryota; kingdom Metazoa; phylum Arthropoda; class Insecta; order Coleoptera; family Curculionidae; genus Anthonomus; species Anthonomus grandis. The sequence goes on from NC_065546.1 coordinate 4,928,235, forward strand.
TCCTCGAAGAAAAATGGACCAATTACGCCTCCGGACCAAAAGGCACACCAAACAGTCACCTTTTGAGGATGCATTTTCACTTCAACAATCTGTCTTGGATTTTCTAATCTCCAAATACGGCAATTGTGAGTATTTACGAAGCCCCCAAGGTGAAAATGTGCCTCATCGCTAAAGATTATTTTCATTGGAAAATTTGCCCCTTGTTCTCTTATCCATTCGGCAAATACACGGCGCTGTTGATGGTCCCTAGGCTTCAATTCCTGCGTTATTTGGACTCTGTATGGGTGTAACTGCAAATCTTTTGTTAAAATCCGCTGTGTAGTGGAATATGTAAGGTCCAGTTGCTGCGATCGATGACGAATCGATGTTCTTGGATTTTCGTTCACACTTTCGGCAACAATAGCAATATTGTGTTCCGACCGACCTCTACGAGCATGCCTAGGAGTTTTGATGTTAGCGACGGATCCAGTTTGCTCGAATTTTTGTACCAAATTCCAAATTGTCTTCTCACAAGGCCGATTTTGTGCGCCAAAAAATTCACGTAAAGCACGAAATGTATTTTTCCTTGATCGGCCGTTTTCATAATAGGCTTGGATAATTTTAACACGTTGTTCGGTCGTATATTGCTCCATGACTATTTTGTTTATATTTTGACGTTAGAAATGTCACGTTGCCGTTGACAAATTCAGTAGCGTTTCAAAAAAAAAAAAAATTGTAATGTAGAAACTCAATTTGAATCACCCTTTACATTATAGTGGTAGTTTTGTTACTGTTGTTCCTGCTTAAAGGTTTCCAGTTACATAAGAAAAACCTAAAAAAGAAGTGGCAAAGAAATCATGCTGTTTCTGTCAGCAATATTGGAACTGTTTAGTGTCATGTGCTAAGTGTTCCTGTTAATTACTGTAAAAGTTCAAGTGTCACTGGCAAGTTCTAAGACAGAAATCAAGGTAAATAAAACTCTGAAGCTGTGTTGCATTAGGTGTTTGATAATTTTTTTTATTTTTTGCATATGTAATAAACTTAATATGTATCTAGCCTGACTGTAAATTAAATAAAATTAATATGAATTTTAATCGGTACTGCAAAATATAGGTAGGGTAAGTTTAGGATTTAGTGGCATTATGTAAAATGCATTATAAATGTTGGATACTTTAGGAATTTTAGTTATATATATATTTTTTTTTCCTTGAACAGTTTTAATGCCAACCTCTTGGAGTCAAATTCATATAAAGTTAAACAAAATAAAACAAGATATCGTTAATCAAGCTAAACGTGTAATTAAGGACCAAGTACCCAAGAGCGAAGATGTTCGAAATGAAATTCGCGATAATTTAGTTCAACTTTTTAATGAATTTCGAACAACTATACAAAAAAAATACTGGAATAGTCTCGACAAGATGCAAAAAACTATAAGTCGTCAATTTTTTTTGCATATTAGGGATAAAGTTGTCAGAGCATTTCTCATAATCGATGTTAATTTTAAGGTTCCTACATCATGTACGGAACAGATTGACCTATTAGTAATAGACGAAGACGTTGACCCAATTACCAAAATCAAAGATACAATTGAATTTAAATTAGCTAATACAGCAAACACACAATCAGACAAAATGCCACCGATAGCGGTAGAATTCTTTAATTTTACTAGTAAAATTATAGAATTAAAAAATAATTCAGAAGGTCATGTAAATAATGGAATATCATTCATTAAAACTCGTTTATCAGGTAAAGCTAGGGATTTAATTACAAATGAAAATACGATTGACGATATAATTACTTGTTTAAAAAATGGTATAAAAGGAGATAATTCTAGGGTTTTAACTGCTAAACTTCAAAATCTTAAGCAAAACAATAAAGACTCGATTACATACTCGTCAGAAATTACAAATTTAGCTGAGAAGCTAAAAAGGGCTTATACGTTGGATTTATCTTTTTCAAATTTTATAGTTGTATCTTGTGCAATGACTAATTTAAATATCACACTTCTGTTAGATACTGGAGCCGATATTTCAATAATTAAACGTTTCAAAATACATCCAGATCAAATAGTTACTACCTCCAATCGTTGTAAAATTAAGGGGGTCACCGAAGGTACTCAGCATACCTTAGGTATCACTGAAACCCATATTTACATTAACAATCATAATTTAAGTCATACATTTCACATCGTTGGTCATGATTTTCCTATTCCTTCTGACGATATTTTAGGCAGAGATTTTATTTCTAAATACGGATGCCTTTTAGATTATTCAAATTGGACTATGACACTAACGTTAGGTCGCGAAAAAATAATTACTCTTATTTATAATAATAACCCTTACAAAGAAGCTATAGTTATACCCCCCAGATGTGAAGTGTTTCGGCTAGTAAATAGTTTAAAATCTCTTTCACAAGATGCGCTAGTAATAAATAAAAAAATAAGAAAAGGAGTCTTTGTAGCCAGGTCAATAGTTTCTAAGGGTAATCAAATAGTTAAAATAATTAACACAACAAACGAGATGGTTACCATTATTAACCTTAAACTCGAAACCGCTGATCTTGATGAATTTAATGTTTATCGCATAGAACCCGAAAAATCCGATCGGGATGCTAATTTGTTAAAACAATTAAATTTAAACGTGCCAGAATACGTAAAAAGTGAGGTGCGCGAGCTTTGTTTACAATTTTCCGACATATTTGCACTAAAAACGGATAAAATAACAACAAATAATTTTTATAAGCAAAAGCTTAAACTCTTAGATAATGAACCGGTTTACATTAAAAATTATCGAATTCCCAAATTACAAAAAAAAAATAAATCGTCAAGTGGAAAAAATTTTGGAAAATGATATAATTGAACCTTTAACCTCCGAATATAATAGCCCAGTTTTATTAGTACCCAAAAGGCGGTACAGGGACAAAAAGCGTGGAAACTCTATATTGATTTTAGATCGTTAAATAAACATAAATTAGTTGCGGATAAATTTCCTCTTCCAAGAATTGATGATATTCTGGATCAGTTTGGAAGAGCTAAGTGGTTTTCAGTTATTGATTTAATCTCAGGATTTTACCAAATTCCCTTAGACGAAGAATCACGTGATGTTACCTCTTTTAGTGTAGATTCTGGATCCTATAGATTTACGAGATTGCCATTTGGATTATCAGTTAAAAGTCCAAATAGTTTTCAAAGAATGATGTCTATTGATGATCTAATAGTAATTGATTGCTCAGAAAAACATCATTTAAGTAACTTAAAAAGTGTATTCGAAACTTGTAGAAAATTCAATCTTAAATTAAATCCGGAAAAATGTCAATTTTTCAAAAAAGAGGTCACATATCTAGGTCATAAAATAACTGATAAGGGCATTTTACCAGATGACGCTAAATACGATATTATTAATAAATATCTGACGCCAAGAACTGCGGACGAGGCTAAACGATTTGTAGCATTTTGTATTCCAAATTTTGCAGCGATCGCACAACCAATAAATAAGCTCGCTAGGAAAAATGTTAATTTCGTTTGGTCATATGAATGCCAAAAAGCGTCTATGAGCCTCAAAAACGCATTAATTAGCCCACAAATTCTGCAATATCTCAGCATATTCTCAGAATATTGACGGGCAGGATTCACCAGTTGCGTATGCGTCGCGTACAAAAGGTGAGTCACATAAACCAATTATTCTTAAAGAACTAACAGCGGTTCATTGGGCAATAAAATTCTTTCGATGTTATCTTTACGGTCAAAAATTCTTAGTTAAAACTGATCATAGACCACTTGCTTTCCTATTTTCGATGAAAGATCCATCGTCGAAACTGACCAGAATGCGTCTTGACTTGGAAGAATATGATTTTGAAATACAATACATAAAAGGTAAAGATAATGTTACAGCCGACGCTTTATCGCAAATCAGCATAGAAACTCTAAAAGAAATGTCATATAACACACACGATATTTTTATTACCACTCATTCTAAATCAAAATCAATACAAAAATGTCCAGCTATACCAGTACCAAAAGAAAAACCCAATATTGTTCGACCAAAAATTTATGACGCTTTAGACAACTCGGAAACACTAACATTTCCAAGTTTAAAATTCGATATTAAGCCTTCTGATCTCAGGATAACAGTTAGGCATAAAAATAAAATTATTTATGAAAAGGGCCTTAAAATCACTAATGGCACCATTGCTTTAGAGCAAGTGATGTCTTAGCTAAATTTAATGGCTAGTGATAATAAAAATAAAAATGTAAAGTTAAGCTTAGGTGATGAAATATTTAAAAGGTGCACCATTAACGAATTTAAACATTTAGGACAAAATCACTTGAAAAACGTATTTATTTCATTATTTAAACCGGCTAAGACTATAACCAATAGGGAAGAAAAATTAAAGTTAATTGAAAAATTTCATAGGGACCCATTATTAGGAGGTCATTGTGGCCAAAAACGATTATTAAAAAAAATAAAAACCACCTATCAATGGAAGAATATGTCGCGTGATGTAGCCAATTTTATTAAAACGTGTCACAAATGTCAAGTTAACAAAGGAAAGGTTAACCATTTAGAACCCCTAGTCGTCACCCAAACTCCCCAAAATGCGTTTGATATAGTATGTATAAATACAGTAGGTCCGTTTCAAAAAACCGATATAGGCAACTCATATGCGGTAACCAGACAGTGTGAGCTGACTACGTTACAATCATACGTTACAATCATACCGATACCAAATAAAGAGGCGGCAACCGTCGCGAAAGGCATTGTCGAACATTTTATTCTTATTTACGGTCCCCCAAAAGAAGTCCGAACCGATATGGGATTAGAGTATAAAAATCAAAGTTTTGACAAAATAGCGAGGTTACTTGGAGTCGAACATAAAGTATCTACTGCGTATCATAGCCAGACTATAGGGGGCTGTGAACGAAATCATAGGGTTCTTAACGAGTACATACGCATGTATATAAACGAATCACAGACAGACTGGGACAACTGGACTCGATTTTATGCATTTTGCTACAACACTACCCCAAGCACGTATCACAATTATACTCCGTACGAACTTGTCTTTGCTAAACCAAGAAGCTTAGAAAATTTGGCTGAAACGCATGTTGATCCTATTTACAATATAGGGGCATACGATCAAGAGGTTCGTTATCGATTGCAACTAGCACATAACAAAGCAAAAAATATTTTGGTAAAAGCTAAAATAGATCGTAAAAAACGTTATGATGCTAAAACAACCGAAATCGACCTAAAACCAGGTGATCTAGTTCTGACAACAAACGAAAATCGCACAAAATTCGACTCCTGGTATGAAGGTCCTTTTGAGGTGGTTGGCATTGCAAATGCCAATTGCACAATAAAAAACAGTAAAGGTTAACATATCACGGTACACAAAAATAGAGTAAAAAGATATGTAAATAATAGTTAAATAGTAATTTTAATAAAAATAAATAGGTCTGTAATGCTTAGGTTGTGTAATTATGAAATAAACACATTTTATTTTTTTAATATTTGATAATAGGCGCCGTAAATTTATTTTTTTATATAAAATGGGTGTGAAATAGTTGTTATTAAATACTTGTATGTTAGAATAGCAATTTAGAAATTTTATCATTAGTAATAATCGGAAAAAATGACCTTCACAAGTGGTCATAGTGAAGGCCATTTTTCTGCGAAAGGGAGGTGTAGAAGTAAGTTTATAAGTTCATTTCATAACAATTAAAATATCATAACTTATCCTTGTACGAAATGTTATACTAACCTGATTAAGCAAGGTAACCTAGTTAGTAAGTAGGTTTATTTTGATACCCGAATTCCAATACATGGTTTAGAAACGTAAGCAATTATATAAAACAATAAGTGTAAGTGATGAAAAGTTGGTAGATAGTCATAAGTAGTCTTTTGAATAAAGATATTTAAAAACGGCTCTTATTTGTTATAATTGATCTCGACATTACAAATGCATCTAAAAAATTGAACTCTGCCATTGGCTCCAAAAAAGACATTTTTCCACTTTTGTAAAGTTATTCGTAAGTTGTCAGAATTTTAGCACCTGGCAGATAAAAACTATTTCTGAGGTCGTCATATGTTAATAAGCAACAATATTAACAAAACAGCATTAATAAAGGAGACTTAATAAGTATATAATATTAAATAAATAGCACTTAAATTAAGTTACAATACTTATTTTTAAATTATTTACATTTAAATTCTTTTAACCACAAAGTCACTGTCAGGGTTACTTCCAAATTCTACAGAGCCCAATTCATAAAAGGTATGTTGTTATAAATCTAATACATTTTTTAGGTAAAAACAAACCATATGTATTATGCTAATATTACATTTCAGAAGAAGATCATTTAAATTTTATTATGACCCTACTCAAAACATTCTTTATCTTCATTATATAATGTTATTTTATATACTCCCATCAACACATCAGTTTATCTTCGGATAAAATGAAATTCCAAAAGTTCGCTATACGCCAAAGTAACGTCGAAACGAATTCCAATATAAATCAATGTACATATACACGCACTGGATGGATTGACATGAAATCTCTGATTAACCGTATTTCTCTGTCTGAAGACTGGAAAACATCCGTCCGTCAGGTGAATCATAAGCGCCAAAGTACGTGCACGTAAACTTTTAGTATATCACGGAGAATTTCCGGATACGTGTTTTCAGCATAACTCCACCCGAAGGTCCATATTTTATTACATGAACTCGGATAAAGTGGGATTAGTCTTAAAAAGGGAAAAACTTTTAAACTTTGCATGCCGTATGGATTTAGAGCGGCATCTAAATGAAAATACGTGTTAAGGTAAATCCTCGTAAAAACATAAGAATATGTCTTATTTAAATATTTTTTATACAGAGAGGTCAAACAATTTCCAATTTATAGTATTCGAAGTCCCAGCCAGATGTAGTTTATGTTAGAGACCACCAAATTCCCTCAAATATCTTGTAAGCAGGGTCTTTGACAGGGGACGAAAATAATTATTGCCGTTTACTAGTGACTGCCAATTAAATGCCCACCTTTTCAAAATAAAACTAAGCAGAAATATATAATGTAAGGCATGCAACTCTGACATGGCAATGGAAAACATTCTTTGCGATCATCGTCAATACAGAGCAGAATTTTTGGCGTATTCACCCATCCCTTAGAGAGGTCATTGGGTCATTTAGCAACCCTGTCGACGAACTGAGCAAGAGATTTACTATCATCAATAGAGGCGCATAAACAGCTTATTATACTGTGATGATAAAAAATTATACTGTAGAATTGATACTATTGAGGACTGCATTAAACTCCAAGCAGCCATTAACTCAGTGAATGAATGGCGCAAGAATAACAACTTGCCTCTAAATGCCTCTAAATGATGTGTAGTCTCCTACTCCTTAAAAAAGAACTGTGTTACTTACCAATACAAAATTGATAATGTAATACTACCAAGATCAACCCACATCAAAGATTTGGGAGTCATTTTTGATAACTCACTTTCATTTAATTTTCATATTCATTAATTTTCATTAGCTTATGTATACGTCATCAAAGATGGCATACAGCGGACGGTTGCATTTAAGCTCCGATCTAGAAACGAACGGAAAAGTCAATAAACATGTGTGTTTTCACTTCAAAAAATCAGTAGAAGTGGCAAATAAGTGTTGGCAGGCAGCTACGAGAAAATCTGCCGTATGTGTTCACACGACACGATAATAATGGCGATAATGGTGCTGACACAGAAATCGAGAAAAACTTGGAAATTTCCTACCTCAAGAAGCGAGTAGAGAAGCTGGAAGACAAAAATCGTTTGCTAAAAGAAAAGAACATGCTATGGAGAGAAAAGGCTAGTTTTCTGGAAAATCAAATAAAAATAAATAGCAACAGTGAGGTTATGGAAAAAGGTAACCAAAACCAAATTCCAACCTCTTCATGGGCGCAGAAACCCACACCGTAGCATATAGGAACAAGGGTCAGCAGAGGGACAACGGCCGTCATCTCACTACTAGATGGCGCTGAAGGCGGTAATTCAAATTTAAATTTCAAATTCAAATAGATTATTGTCCAACAGGAAAATTCCCAATTACAAGACAATCGAAATAATTAAAATTAAAACAGTACAAGTTATAAGCACCTTAAATAAGTAGTACAAAAAAATAATATAAAAAAATAATATGGAGTGATGACAAAATTTAAAATTTAGAACAATAGCATAATTGTAAGAACATAAGACACACTAACCAAATGATACAATCACAGAAAAATAATCAAGTATAATTAAAATTAGGAGAGGAACACATACTTTTTTTAAAAACATATTCAGTGCTGCTAAAGATGTCGACATCTATAGCATTCATCTGATTATACCATATACAAGCACGGCACAGTGGAGCTTTGCTGGACAGGTTTGTTAAGTTAAGAGAGGGATAAAATATATGGTGCCTCCTTGTATTGGCAGGAGGAACAAATAGAGGTAGCCTCTCTAAGAGCTCAGAACAATCAATTTTATTATTGCAAAGTTTATATAAAAATATCTGACTAGAGAGAATAGTACTTTGCTTTAGTGACAAATAGTTGAATCTATTCAGCAGGTACTCCTGTTCTACACCTCTTACTGGATATACTCCATCTAACTTAACAGAAAGTAACTTTAAGAATCTGCGCTGTACATACTCCAGTCTGTTAACATGAACATCATAGATGGGGAACCACAACATAAAGCCATACATTAATTTAGACTTTACTAATGAATTGTACAATACAGTCAAGCTGGATATATTCTTAAATTGAGAAGTGGACCTTACTATAAGCCCGAGGGATTTTAAGGCTGAACCAGTGACCTGTGCTACATGCTGGTTGAATGTGAGCCTCTTATCTACTTCAATGCCCAAATCCTTCACTGAAAAACAGTTTAGCAACTGAGAATCACTCAATATATATGGGTATAAAATCTCTTCATGAAGAATGGAAATTGTCATTTTTTTACATTTGTCACAGTTTAGGGGTAGTTTATTTCTTTCACACCATTCAAAGACCCTGTTCATGTCTTCTTGCAGCTTCAGGCAGTCCAGCATAGTACGAATGATACGAAACAACTTCAGATCATCAGCGAATAAAAGACAGAAACTCTCCATACAATCAACTAAATCATTAATAAATAGATTGAACAGCACTGGGGCGAGGTTACTGCCTTGGGGCGCACCACTCGAAGCCACGTAATACTCAGACCCAAAACCATTAAATTCAACATACTGAAGCCTGCCAGTCAGATATGAGATGAAGAACTCCACCAGACAAGGATGAAATCCAGCCAAAGCCAGCTTCCGTGCCAGCAAACCGTGATCCAGCCGATCAAAAGCCTTCGAGAAGTCTGTGTACAGCACATCCAACTGGCTTTTCTGATTTATAGCTAGATATGCTGTTTCCAAGAAACAAGCCATATTAGTGACAATAGATCTTTTCTGAAAGAAACCATGCTGCTTTTCTGTAATTATATGCTTAATTTGAGGAGACAATTTATCGTGCACACATATCTCAAAGGCCCTCGAAAAATTAGAGAGAATTGACACCGGTCTGTAGTTCTCTATTCTGCCATGGTCGCCACTCTTAAACACTGGACATATTTTAGCCTTTTTCCACTCTTCCGGAAATGTATTCGTCTTAAGTGATCAGTTGAAGATTTGTAAGAGTGCCACAGCCAGGGCCGATGCACAGTCACGCAAAAGAAATGAAGGTATTTGGTCAGGACCCGCAGTTTCTTTGTTTCTTAACTTCTGTAAAGCTTTTCTTACATCTGCCTCAACAAAAGATTAGACCAAAATGTTGTCTGAACCATATGTATCAGATTCTTTGGGCTGAGCAATAGAGGACTCAACATAAACACTCCTGAAAAAATCAGAAAAAGCATTTACAATACTTTTAGGACCCACAACAGTGGTATCTTTATATCCCATAGAACCTGGAATGCGAGAGTTGTTTCGTTTAAGGTGAATGAACCTCCAGAATTGCTTTGGATCACTCCGAATAGCTGACTCAGTCCTAGATATATACTCGTAATAAGCAAGATCCATTTTTGTTTTTACTACCCTCCAAGCAGCTCTAAAATCCTCATAAGCAGCAGAGCATCGTGTATGAAGCCATCTCCTAGACTTTAATTTTAATAATTTCCTAATTTCGTGAGTGTACCACACAGGATATGTGTATTTACTATTAGAGGGTCGAAAACGAGGAACAGCTAGACAAAAAATTTCATGGATTTTGTCATAAAAGGTTTTAACTGCCTGATTAACATCTGACTGGGTGCGTATAAAAGTCCAGTACACATCAGAGATAAGCTGGTAAAGATAGGGAAAATTAGCCCTCTGAAAATTATACTTAGGACTCTCATTGTTGGAGGGGAAATCTGTAACACTCTCGAATTTGACAAGATTCAACGAGATATTAATAGCAGGGTGAAATGCATCCTCAGTGACAAGGGGTTGGTCGTCCCTATCCACAGAACACTGGAAGTTGGAGAGAACTAGATCAAGCAAATTATTGGTACAGTTAAGGGCATTGTTAAATTGAGAGAGATTCAAAAACGCCATAAAATCCCTTAGGCCAGCAAGTTTAGTGTTACAATCATAAACATTATCCTGTATAAACCTCATATCAAAATCCCCCAACAACAAAATATTTTGGTTCGGAATTGCCCTAAAAGAGGAAAGATAATCAAAGAGAGACAAGTAATTTTCTAAAGGCGAGTTTGGTGGTATATATATAACAAAAATATAAACAGTTGTCTTGTTTACAGACACCCTGCAACCCACAATATCCATAGATGGTATGATAACGTGATAACGGTAACAAGATTCCTACAATCTTAGCTGCTTCATCCCAAAAATTACAGGAGCGCTCGCTAGATGGCAGCTCAAACAAAAATAAGAATTTTGTAATACCAAAAACCCAAAAATTACACGAATGCTCGCTAGATAGTAGCACCGATGAAAAGAATCGTACAGAACCAAGGACTCAGAAGGTAGACGAAAATACAGATAGCACTGAGGTTACAAACATAAATAATAATACAGAATGGACTAAAATAAACAGAAAAAAACCCAGAAAATCACGAGCATCAAACCATATTGGATTACCTAAAAAGCAAGGAACTGGACGATAAATGCATCTGTGAAAAGATGAAAACTTTAACACAGAAGAAATACAGCTCGTTTAAGCTGATAATTCCACTAGCAAAGAAATACATGTATATGTCTCCATCTCTTTGGCCCAAGGACATAATTGTGAACCATTTTCGGAACCTACAGCGCCGATCCCTGGCCAGAACTTAAAGGAAACAGCAGAAAAATTAGAAGCACGTGACATACATGTATGTATTGCACATAAATACCCGCTCAGTACGGAACAAAATAGAACTACTTGAGACTTTTTTGGAGGGAAAAAACTACAGCATTGTGTGTATGTTAGAGCATTGGGTTTCTCCAGAAGAGGCAACAGCACTGAAGCATGTTAGTTCATACATGCAAGCTTCTATCTACTCAAGGCCAACCTATAAGGGCGGAGGTGTATGTATATATGTAAAACGATGTTTTAATGTTTCAACTTATGATGTTAGTGTGTTTTGTAAAGGTTAGAGAGTACCCCTGCAGGTTCAATAAAAGAAGAGTGATATAATGGACCTATATTCCCATAAGCGTGAAGACCTTGATCCAGAATGTGACACATGTAAAATATGTTGTTGGTTCATATGGTCACACCATATGAACCGTGCAAAAACAGCGCGACATTTATATCAGAAAGATGCAGCTATTGAGTATGATTTAAAAACTATCTGCGTTTTAGCAGATTTGGAAAAAATAATAATGCTGCCCAGAATTGAGAACTTCAAAAAAGTTTTGTTTACACAAAGACTTGTTTTGTATAACGAAACATTTGTAACCCTTAGGACAAAAAATAAAAAGATTCTACTGGTTACAGTTGTTTGGCACAAAACCATTCGTGGTCAGAGAAAAGAGACTGATCAGCACCTTTTTCCAGTTCATAATCATGACGCCGAGCATTTTATATTTTGGCTGAACAATTGTTCAGCACAAAATAAAAACTGGGCTTTGACCTATGACGTTTCTCGTTTATATTGTCAATTCATCGAAGGTAGTTGCTGAGACACTTTAAGTGAACTATTTCGAGCTAGGACATACATTAATGTCGGCTGATCCTTGCATCACCAAATAGAATTATCGTTAAAGCGTCAAAAAAAGACTCAAGATTTTAATGACTTTATTCAAGCAATACGAAAGTCGAACAATGGATGGATTATAACAAAAGTTATGCATATTGAAGATTTCTATGATTTTCAAAATTTCTCGTCATCCCACAAAAGAAGCACTATCGAGAAGGAAAAACTACTTTTGTCCAATATTAACCAAGTTAAGGTCTCTCGAGATTCTTTTAATTTAGAAATTAAGTCAGACCTTAATTCTAGTGTATTCATGACACTTAATTTTTTACGAGGGGACATATGTCAGAAGAAAAACATTCCAAATCTAGCCTGTCACAGTATTATATCATGTGGGATCTCATCTAGAAATTTCTCATCTGGGAAAACATAGTATGTGTATTTAATTCGTTGGCAAACTTTTTTTTTGATATTGAAACTAAATTCAAAGCTTGTTTCCCAATGTCAAAGCTAGGTTTTATTAGTAATCTCTCTTAGAAAACCCTTGGCGAACTCCACCAAAGTTGAAGTCGATTTCCCATAAATTTAATTATTAGTTATTTTTTCCGCCTTTCTCCATAGTTGGGCAATATAAATTTAAGTACCTCAATTTTAGATTTTAGTGGAAAAGATTTCCATATGTAATTAGATACTTATTTTATTAGATACTTCATTAATTACACAATTATTTCAAGACTTCAAAGACCTCTCTAATAATGATAAATAACCCTGGATCAAACTATTAGTCCAAATAGCTGTCCATTATTGTATTTAATTATTTTGCTACAGGCCTCACCTGCAACTGCGGGCCCTCTATTATTACATTGATCCCTTTCTGGATGAGCCGTTTAACTCAAAGAACATTATTACTAATTTGCCTGGATTAAGGACAATGTTACGGTTTAATTTTATCCAGTTCACTATTTATTATGCGCTCGTCAATATGCCTTTTGGTGAGTACGTAGTAAGGTATCATCAATCCTCATGCATAACTTAAATGGATAGGGAACGCCAAACTTTGTTAAGTAGTTAAATATGAAAAGTTTAACTACTTTGACAGATATTTAAAGAGAATTAAAAAGAACAAAAATAAATTTGAATTGTAATTATTTATTACTACAGTAGCATTATCTATATCCTTATGCAACCAAGTTTTGAATTATTTATATAATTTATCAAGATATCAAAATTGGCAACAAGAGATGTTACATTTATGTAAGTCACATATAATGTCATAATTAAGCTAAAGGAAATAAGCAAATTAACGAAAAATGAAAAGAAATATCAAAGAACAAATATATATATATTAAAACAAAAAATATATTAAAAATATAATTAAGAAACAGAAATTAATTATAAATATAAAAATTGTTATTCTTTATCTATTGTTACTCTCTTAAGTAAATTGATGAAAGTCCAAGTGAGGTACCTTTAAATTACTTTAAGCATCAATCAATATTATATTTCATGATATAACTGTTTTCCTCTAACACTTTTTATTGAATTTAATGAAGCATTTTTCCGAGCGATTTTTCTTAATAAAACTAAAAGCAATAAACATAAATCATATAAGTACATTATACCACTCTTAGCAAACTATAAATCTTTAAGCCAATCTGTTTTTGTCCACGTAAACGGTTAAAAAAAACAGCAACCACTATATACAACTTCTCGATAACTGTTAACCTCATTGTCTGAGATCTAAATGGAGTTTTGTTTTCCATGCAATTGAGAGTGAGACTAAGTTGGTTTTGTGACTGGGAGAAATTGGCTTTCATTGCTCTTAGTTTATCTGGGCCATCGTCGTGTAGGAATAAAAGACTCGCGCGAGCTCTGCAAGTTAATTATTCGAACTTTACTTGGCTGATATTCGTAAAGTTTATCGTGAATTCTAAATATTGAAGAGTAGCTAACAGCAATTTAAATAATGAACTTCGGCTTGTTTATTAGCTTAAAGGGAGTTATGTAGTTGATTATTTGTAATAATATTCTATATTATTTAGTTTTAAAACGAGACGAATTTTGGGAGGTAAATTATTGTTAGTAAATTTATTCTTTTGAACCTACTAAATAAAAAAAAATTACCAGGGGCTTCAGAATCAGGGGGGTATTTGGTAAATTTAGGCCCATTTCTTTAAGACTTTAATTTTCAACCGAAAATTTGCTAATTTTGTAATTACATTAAATTGAATAATACAAGATTCGCTTATTAAAATTTTTTGAAACTTTGCACAAGGGTTTGCCAGATTAGTCTCTTCAAAAAGTTATGTTACATTTTTTCTATAAAATGTACAGGGAAGCCAATAATTGACCCCCTTAAAATTTACATGGGATTTCCTATGTTCCGCTCGGCGACGCACCACCCGGTATATGAAGTTTATTGTTATTATTTGGCGGTGAGTATTAAAAGTAGTGTAGGAACTTTGAAAGAAATCAACAAACGCATTGGCAATACCTTTGCGATAATAAGCTATTTCTCTTGGATCTTTGCACTAATCTCCAAAAATTATGAAGTCAATTTTTAAGTTGTCGCTAAGCTTTCTACAGTATTGCTTATATGACATATCAAGATCCCTTTTTAAAATGCAAGTCTTTAAATTTGGTTAAATCTTATGTGAGAAATAAGGCACAATCAGTGATGTCAACGTCGACCACGTGCGTTATTTATGGGTTCGGTCTCGGGTTCGAGACACCATTAAGATTAGTTTTGTTTATATTAGGCACTAGGCTTACAGAATACGAAAGAAGAAAAAGGACAGTTTAAGAAGAACGGTTGAATAGCACGTTACGTTACGCATATATTTTCTAGTTTATCACGATAACTTTAAATATTGTAATAAAAGTAAAGTTTTATTAAATAAGTCGCCTTATTTTGGTAATATTCTTACAAGTCAGAAGTGGGATCAACAGCCTTAAGGCCCTGGTTAATTTTTTTTCTTCTCTTGTCTGCGTTAAAATGGGAAAAACAAAAAAAGTGACCAAAAGTCGAAGCGCGATCGACGTGACCGACGGTCTCGCGGAAAACAAACAAGCGATTGGTTGATATCTACGAGTAGTTGTACGAGTACGGATAGTGAAAATGCTACTTTAAAAAAAAACAATTAAAAATGTTAAAAAAAGAGGTTGACGAACTTCGAAATAAGCCATCTACGTCTGCCGCGATGTGTCAAAGTGATGAACAAGCCATCCCGGTGTTTGACTGTTCAAAAGACGATATTACGGTCGATAAGTGGGTGACAAAAGTGGACACTTTAATGAACAGGTACCAATGGAGCAATGAATACGTTATAAGGATTATAGCCAGTAGATTGAAAGGACATGCACGACAGTGGTATTATGAACAAACAAAAAATGATGTTTCCTGGGACGAAATGAAAAGCGGTCCGTTCCCTTTGCTAATTTGTTAAAAGATGCCTCAAATTATGAAAAGCAAAACCCGGTCAAAACTTGGGGGATTATTGTTTCAGAAAGTTAACCAAGCTAAGCGCTTTAAAAATATCAATTCCTGATGAGTTTTTAATCGACGCTGTAATTGGAGGTATCAATGACGAAAGTATTGTAAGAACTATACGATCTGCACAACTACAAAATGCAGATAAGCTTTTTGCTTATTTAAATACACTTGGTAACATGCCATTATTATTCCACAAAGAAGAAAAAAATTATACAAAGTTTTCCTTCTACACAAAGTAATTCGGCAAATTTATTGAAACGGAAAGTTCAGACAAATTCTTGTTATAATTGTGGCATAAGTGGGCATACTGCAAGGGAATGCCGAAAGCCTTGTTTAGAATGTTCCATTTGTAAAAAATTAGGGCATTTGCATGATAAATGTCCTATGAAAATAACAAACATTAATTTAATACTAAATGAACCAAACAAATTATTTAATCAAATTGGACTCCATAATATATTTATAAAAATGGCTTCCATAAATGGTCATAAATCTAGCTGCCTTATTGATACTGGTAGTGCCAAAACCCTCATAAAAACATCAGCTGGTAATAAATATGATTTGACGGCTAGGCCATGTCAAGAAAATACCCTTCGTGGCTTTACAGGCAGTACTATTTTATCGAACCAAAACACTCGGATAACCATAAGAATAACAGAGGTAACGGGTGTCGTTGACGCCATAATTGTGGGTGATGAATATTTATCTCAAGAATTATTACTCGGCCGAGATTTTATTGAACAGCCGCACATTTTAATAATTAAGCAGGATAATATTGTTGTTTTTAGAAAATTACCAGCTTTAGACGATACACCTATAAATATTATTGACAATAATGTAATTACTACAGACGACCTTTCTTTTGGGCCGATTGAAGAAAAAGATAAATTAAGATGTTTAAGGCTATTAAATGAGTTTGCGGACTGCATGTCGTTTTCTTTAAAGTGTTTGGGCAAAACGAAAACAATGTCAATGGAAATAAAAACGCTACAGAATACGAAAAAAGGAAAAGGACAGTTTATGAAGAACGGTTGAATAGCACGTTACGTTACGCATATATTTTTTAGTTTATCACGATAATTTTAAATATTGTAATAAAAGTAAAGTTTTATTAAATAAGTCGCCTTATCTTGGTAATATTCTTATAGTTAATGACTCAGTTAAACCGCTTACATTTTTTTCACTTGATATGTTTTTCTTCTGAGGATTTTATAATTGCTGCGGAAAACCATAACCTTTAGGTTTGCCTTAATTCTAGAGTTTTTGAAACATGCTTATTACGATAGGGATAAATTTTCTGATAAAATAACTCTAAGCATTACTAACATCTTTGGACACACTTAAGACACTAATTTCTGATCAAATTATCATATAAAATTCAAAGATCAACCTCAATTGTTGTGTAAATCCGATAGATTACTCCTTTAATAAAAAAAAAATTACTATACGATAAATTACTCCTTGCCTATATAAATACGTTAAGGTAGATAAATATTTAAAAACAGTTTCATATACCTGAGAGTTGAGTCTTTTATTACCTTAATAACATGCTTTCAGGTTAAATTTAAATAAATACTAGACTAATGTTTACTATTTTTGGATATAAAAACAAAATAATTTTAGTTATTAAAACGACCTAAAATAGTACAGGATAAAAATATAAAAAAAAACTTAAATATAAGTTAAAATAAAACAAAAACTTGATAATTGTTTAATATTAATATTTATCTTTTATCAAATAACTATTTAAAAAATTTTAAGTTCCAAGACTTTAGTGTTATCCATTTACCGTTCATTATTTTTTGTAAGTACTATAGTCTATACATGCTATTCTCTCATATCTTTTGTGGTTCTAACAATTTCTTTATACTCATATTGCTATGACCTTAACTACATAGCACTTAAGCCTGATTCAATAAATGCCAAACTAACATTAAGTTCTAGATTAACGTCATTAAAAACACCTCTTATAAGTTTTATTAGATTCAAGTAGTACTTTTACTATTATTTCCATTTTCTGTTGTAAACACGTATTTCACGCAACCAGAAAATTCCTAATAAAAACGACACTGACTATCTAAAGTGACCCATAAACATATAAAATGTAGATACCATTATTCTCTCGGCGCCTATTAAATAAAGCACAAATTTGATTGTGCGGCAATAAAATTAATGTCGCGTTCTAGACATTACCTTTGGTCTGTTTTATTCTCCTTTTTATTGATTTACCAGATAGTAAAAGTCTTTTATTATAGAGGCAATAGTTTTGGTATAAGTTGGACATATATTTTCATAACAATAAAGAGAGAAAGTCAATAGTTCGACTGCTATCATTAGATTATAACTGTAGTAGTTGCCTCTGGACCTTGTCAAAAAAGTTGGGTTAAAACTTAGTTATTTAAAATCAGATTTTCGGACTTGAAAGACTTCTGTGGGGGACAATTATATTTCATGCAATTTTTCAATTATCCGTTGCAAATCGCAGTTGGCTGACCGAGTAAGCTGACTGGCATATATATATTTTTTTAAGTGGCCTAATTAAATAATGTAACTACTTTAGATCCGGCAAAGGCGGGAATCACTAAGTACTTTTTCTTCTTTCGGCCAACTGACTTAATCTAAATACTGACAAAGAGTCACTGCAAATTCACTTTGTTAGGAAATAGCCTAAAAACACCCTTTTTTATCATTAAAATTTATTGTTCTTATTAGGTTTATGGTCAGAATTTTAAGGATATCATTGATCCCTTAATGTTCCTAGTGGTCATAAGGCTCTCAATTTTAATTGGTAACTCTTTAGTCAGTTCAGTATAAAGTTCAATACAAGATTTTATTATTGTTATTTGTAGATTTTTTATTATTATCTCACATTTAACATTAGGATATAAATTTGATATTAGGATATAGTTTTGATCTCATAGTAATTTTATAAATTTTATTTATATTGTTAACTAAATATAAATATATTTAAATATTTTCACAATTTTTGTATTGTTTTGCTTGTACTAGTTTCGTTGTTTACCTTAAAAACAACTTAACAATGGTCAACGCGAATCACGTTAGAGTTTTTGACATTGGCAATGAAGGTGTGTTCCTGACATAAAAGAGTATTTCTGAAGCTAGTATAGTGCTGAATTTCGGTACAACTGGTTTTAGAATTTTTCAAGTTAGGTTACAATTTTTGACGTTATCAATAAAGATGGTGTTTTTAAAATACAAGCGTATATTTGAAGTAAATGTAGACGTGCGTTCCTGAATTTCGGTACAATATACTAGAACTTACTAAATTATAAAAAAATACAATTATTAAAGCTATAATAAATAAATTACAGATTCAAATATAGATGAAACATTTTGATATGTATTAAAATTTATTAGCTTAAAACAAATCAAAATAAATCAACCATAAAATATCTAAATTAAAATTTAGTTGAAACCGTTAATAATTTTGTGCTTCTGTAAATAAAAAACGAATGTTAATTACATGGTATGTTAATATTCCAGCATAATTTAAACGGATATGATACAAATTTAAGCGTAATAAAATAACGTTTGTCTACTTGTTGATGTATTATATACAGGGTGGCCATTTGAAAACGAAACAGAGCCTATTTTGGGTCCCTTAGAACATTTGCGAAAAAATCCTCGGACCTGTCAATTTTTGATTCAAGGAGGGGGAACCATTTTTTTGCTAGTTTCGCCCCCCTGGGGGCAAAGCCCTAGCGGGGGTGACAAGGGCCCCCAAAATTTTAAATAGAACGGGGGGTCGAGTGATACCTTATTTTGAAGGTATTTTTATGTGGATTATAACCCTAAAGTTTTAAATCGTTACTATTTGCCTAGTCGATACAGGGGCTAATAAAATTTACAAAAAAAATTTAAAAAGTATAATTTTAAATAAAGGGCTTAAAGATAAAATCAATCAAGTAAATGTTCAAAATATTGGCCTTCGACTTCCATACAATAATACAGGTTTTGTTCAAACCTTTCCCGTATATTTTGCAAAATTTCTGGGGTGATTTGACGACATTCGTCAATTATTCTTTGTCGCAAATGGTCTAGCGATGTTGGCTGACTAGCATAAATTTTAGTTTTTAAATGGCCCCATAAAAAAAAATCTAACGGGCTTAAGTCCGGGGAACGAGGAGGCTATTCAATAGCTCCTCTTCTTCCAATCCATTGTCCTGGAAACGTTTGGTCCAAATATTGACGAACCCTTGCAGCATAGTGGGGTGACGCCCCATCTTGCTGAAATACTAGACGATTTTCCAAGTACTCGTTATTATTTTCTAGTATCTCCACTAATGCTAGATGAATTGTATTTTCTAATAACTTCAGGTACATCTCTCCTGTTAAATTACTGCCAGGTAAAAAAAAGGGACCTACGATATGTTTACCAAAAATGCCAGCCCAAACATTTAATTTTTCAGGATGTTGTGTATGCACCTTACGAAATATTCTGGGATTTGAATCAGCCCAATAGCGACAGTTGTGACGATTCACAGTACCGTTTAAAAGGAGCATTCGTGAGAAAAATATACATTAAATAGAAAGTATGGATCATTGGCGGCTTGTTCAGATATAGTTTCACAAAATTGTACTCGCCTATCAAAATCGTCTTCGTTTAGTTCTTGTTCGAATTGCATTTTGTACAGATGAAACTTGTTTTTTTAAATATCTTCTGAATGCTGCTTCTCTTAATACCAGACACGGTTGATAACTTCCTTGTGCTCAGTGTAGGATCTTGCACAATATGGCCTAAAATAGCTACTTCTGAAGCTTCATTCACCACTGGATTATCCATTTCGCGCTTTTTATAAGCCACAGACCCAGTTTCCCTAAGTTTTTGAACCAATTCCAAAATGTACTTGCGATGGACCTGTGGATTAGGGTGTTGTAGTGTGTTAAAGAGCTGGGCAGTTCTATTAGCATTTTCATTGTTCGCAAAGAAAAGATAAATTATTTCAACTCTTTCAGCAAGTGAATAAACCATTATCACACTCAATGTTGTAACTAACTAACTTTAAAGAGCTATTTGCTTGACACACTATGATCTGACAGCAGTAATTGACAACCACTATTTAACTTCAAAATGTTGCTATAATAACCGTCTCAACAATAACCAAGAGTTCCCTTGCAGAATTGGCATATATACCTACGGGTATTAAAAAAAAAAAACAACAGAAAGTACGGTTCACAATGTGGGAGAACAAAATTTTTTATATTTATTTAACTGCTAAATTTACAAGCATTTTTTTTCATAAAAAATGTTGACATGTTTTTGTAACTTTTATTAGCCCCTGTATCGACTAGGCAAATAGTAACAATTTAAAACTTCGGGGTAATAATCCAGATAAAAATACCTTCAAAATAAGGTATCACTCGACCCGCCGTTCCATTTAAAATTTTGGGGGCCCTTGTCAGCCCCGCTAGGGCTTTGTCCTCAGGGGGTCGAAACTAGCAAAAAAATGGTTCCACCTTGAATCAAAAATTGACGGGTCCGAGGATTTTTATGCAAATGTTCTGAGGGACCCAAAATAGGCTCTGTTTCGTTTTCAAATGGCCACCTTGTATATGTTATATTAGGAATAAAATTGGGTATGTAATATTAAAATAATAACGGTATATCTTTCAAATGTTTATGTCTTCTTAACATTTCCCATTTACTAGTAGATACGCTCAACACATAGATATTAGGTAACCCTCATGGATATAATAAATCTCGTCTACGTCGCCAGCGAGACGGTGCATCACGTGCGGTTTCAAGTGCATCTCCGGCAATCATTAATATTAAAGAACTCCAGCCCGATTGTAAACATTTCTCCTTCATCCTCTGGATACCTATTAAATTCTGCTGTAGTAACAAATTTATGGCCTCCTTTTCCATAAAAATTTAGGAGCTCCTTTTCGGTTATACAGTATTTTCGCTTCGAGACTGGTCGATATCGCCAAGCAGAACTTACCATTTTTGCCATTTCGTTCTTATTTTTATACACATATTTTGTTGGTAATAGGCAGACATAAAAAAAATATAATACATAATACAAAATAATTAAATGCAAAATTTGATATTAGGCATTACCTATTATTTTTGACTATATATTTATCAAGTTTTTCTAATAATTACATCGTTTAAAAATTACGAAAAATTTGATTCGCTGGAGTATTTTATACAGTATAATGAGAATTTTGAAGTAGCTTCAAAATTATATTATGGCTACATAAGTCTCTACCGTCATTATAAGTCGGTGCTTGTTAGATAACCAGAAAGAAGGAAAAGGAAAAGCAAATTTTAGAGAAGTAAGTTGGTGTGCCAAAAAATGAAGCTCAGAGTTTCTTAAAGAAATATAAGTATCAGGTATAAAAATTTCATATGGTGCATCTATTTAATATTTGAGAGGGCACAACAAGGACTAAAGTGTTATGTTTTAATTTGACAGATGCATTGCTTATAAATATTTTTAGGAAGGTCTTAAAGAGTATGTAGACAACTAGTCCTTAAGGAGCTTATTTCAGAACGGCTCAAAAATATTCTGTTTGCCCAATATAATTGTACTGTTTACGTACAGCAGCAATTCTAGGGTTTCAAGGAGTTTTCTCGCTAATACCTTTTCTGAAAGATGGATAGGTACTAACAGATCTGTTAGATAGCCTCGACGATCTTCAAATCTCTCAATTATTGATTTTTAAAATTTAAAATACGTTACGACGACAGAACAGATGCACTTTATTAAGCCTTGCAAAATCTGCGAAGGAGTCCAGTGATTTCTTTTAAATGCTATTCAAAGAATTACAAAGAGGTGCCAATTTTGCATCAGAGAAAATAGTCGTCCGTTATGTTGTTATTTTATGCTACAAAACTGCTGTTAGGTTACATAGAGGGTGTTCTTTTTAAAAAAACATAAACTAATAATATATAACTCAAAAATGTAAATAATGTAAATAAAATTATCTATGCTGCTGCATTCTACGAAAAAAATCTATGAGAATAAAATAAAAATAAAACATTTTCCAAAATGCACTGTATTTTAAAAACTAAAAGATTTAGAAAATTCTGTTATCGGTATCTTTATCTTTACAACTGTATACTGTCACGCTAACAATCGTAAATATAACGTAATATATATTTTAACATAATATAAAATTAATGACAAAACCATGCCGCTAATAGTGGGAGATATAACGAAGATATCCGACAAAAATATCCAAAATGGGACACTCCGTACGAATTAACTTCCCAAAGAACTAATTAATTTAAAGAACAAATCGACAAATAGCTGATCTCGGTCTTATTCAAAATTAACTGAAAATATTTAAGTTAACCTTAATAAAACGAGTTTTCTTGGGTTTTTAATCACCATGGCAAATTATCCACTAAATAGAATTTCAGAAGCTTCATAATTTCAGTGTAATCATTAAGGTAAGCGCAGACTAGCCAGAGGTGAACGAGCAGTACGCGCCGCCCGAGCCGAAACAAAATATTGTTATGGCGCGTCCACATTATGCCGAAAGAGGCCGATCGGCCTGTGCCGCTCAGCACGTTCGGTTCGGCATTGCGTCTATATTGCTTTGTAGTGTGGACGTTCCGATCGGTGCCGGCTGCCGAATCATCATTAGTGCACCGCGTTTGGAACGTAGTAGTGTCGCTTTCCCATCTGCGTATGTTAAAAGTGTTTTAAAATCATTAGTGATGACGAAGACGTTGTTTTAGCTGCTGCTGCAGCAATCATAATTGGAGTAGTCGCTAGTGAACGTCGTTGCTTTCGCCCTAAGAGATTTTGGATTCGCCCCAGTATCCTCAATGGTAGAAAGAAGTATAAAGCTAGTGAATTTATGAAAGATTTACTACTTGATGAGGTAGATGAATCAAATTTTGAGTACAGAAACGACGTGGGGTTCAGCAACTTTTTCAGAATGAAAATTTCTGATTTTGAGGTTTTATTGAATATGATTGGACCAAAAATCTTTAAAAAAACTACATCCTTCAGGGAAGCTATTTCTGCAAGTGAACGCCTTGCAGCCACACTGTGTTTCATTGCGACTAGAGATTCGTACCATTCATTGATGTACACTATGAAGATATCCAAGCAAGCTATTTCTCGTTTCGTGCCAGAAGTTTGTGACGACCTTGTCGAAGCTCTTCAAAATTACGTCTAGGAAAGAAAAGTAAAAAAATATAAAAAAAAACTTTTAATTTATTTATGACAGTGGGGAAAAAGGCATGAAAATAAGACTACATTATGTATTATTAAACAAACACTGTCCGGCATCAGACCTTTAAATCTAAAAAGGTGGTTAAAGATTTCTTCTTTTAAAATTATCTTAAGAAACCATACGTGTTGTCATGTGCCAGAAAGAAGCGTTAAGTGTATAGAGTCATCCTCATGGCTGGATTGTTCTTGAGAGTGCTGCTGGGAGTAGTTGTCCATAAAGCCATTAGAGAAAACAGATCCAGGTGACGGCGCTTGAGAACATGCAGGCGACGGCGACTGGGAATATGCAGGTGACGGCGACTGGGAACATGCAGGTGATTGCATCAGTCTGATTGAGCGCCATGCTAGATGATAAGTGGTACGTCATGGGGAAAACATGACTTGGAATGTCTGAGGTAGAAGGTGCCATGTTACTGTATGCAGCCCTAGTTGGTGCACTGTATTGTTCATACATCCCCATTTCTGCATCAAACAGTGTTTGGTTTATGGCATTTTGCACCAAAAATCTGGTTCGCGGTATAGCAAGCCTACGTATCTTCATCGCTACCTGTTCACCAAACAATGAATTGTCCACTCTTTTTGACTGAATGGATCTCATGAGATTTACCGCTTCATCAAAGATATGTGCCTTAGGAGAATTACTCAATGAAAGTTTTGCGGATTTGCTTTTGGGGGTTTTCGGAGATGTAAAAACTTTGAGTTTGAGTATTTTTGGAGGGGTCTCCGCTGCTGCCTGTTTCTCTTGGGAAGTTGATGGTTGAGTTGAAACTTGGCCTTGAACTTCTCCTCTATTTCCAGTGTCTTCCTCTTGTAAATATTTTTCTCCTTCATCATAATCCATTGAATCCGGAAACAATTTTTTTTTTTTAAATTTTCAGATGCTCCAAAGAGAAGAAGAATGGGACGAAATCGCCAAACAATATGAAGAAAAATTGAACTTTTTGAATTGTGTCAGAGCCATAGATGGCAAGCACATCGCTCCGATTCATTCTGGATCGGAATTTTTCAATTATAAGGGTTTTTTTAGCATCGTATTACTCGCTGTAGTAGACGCAAATTACAATTTTATATATGTGAATGTGGGTTGTCAAGGGAGAATTTTCGATGGTGGCGTCTTCAATAATAATTTTTTTAAAAAGGGACTTAAAGAAAACACTCTACATATTCCTGCACCGCGGACTTTGCCTGGGCGAATCACCCCGAGTCCTTTTGTAATAGTTGCGGACGATGCTTTTCCTCTCACTCCCAATATTATGAAACCATACTCCGGATGTCATGATAAAGGAACAAAGAAAAAGATATTCAGCTATAGATTAAGCAGGGCACGCAAAGTTTCAGAAAATTCATTTGGGGCACTATCGACGAGTTCGTGTAATCTCCCATAAAATTGGAACCTGAAACAGCAACGAAAGTAACAATGGCTGCTGTTCACCTTCATAACTATTTGCGGAAAAAGCGCTTCGAGATCTGTCTACAACCCTGTCGGAATATTTGACTTTGAATTTGCACGAGATGGGCAAGTTACTCCTGGACTTTGGAGGCAAGACACTTCTTCTTCTCAACTAAGCGACCTCCCAAGAGTTCCAAGAAGAAGTGGGGTGACAGCTCAAGCTATCAGAGATGAATTCGCGGAATATTTAGTCTCTGCTCAAGGCGAAGTGAGTTTTCAGTGCAATGAATAAATGCCCATATATTTATTAATGCTGTACAGTTTTTAAAAGAAAACTGTATGTTCTTTAGAATGATGATGGTTAGAGTAAAAAAAAAAAAATTGTAACCTCTAAAAAATTAAAATAAAAAAAAAAAATTTCATAACTGATTTGTTTTAGTCTATACATTTTTTATCGTCTAAAACCCGTTAAAAAGGTGTCCTCGATGTCTGAGCTGACAGAGAGGACTGTTACATTTATTTAAATAATTTTTTATCCAAGCAAAATGGCGGCCGAAACAAAAAAATTATATTTTAAACTTGATGATTCTCTTTCAGAAAGTTGAGTTGTTGGCAAAAAATTTATAAGAATAAAAATGTCTTAAAATTTCCAAGGAACACTCTTAAATTTTTTCAAAATTTTTTAACAAAATTTTTGATTTTTGGAAAATTCAAAAATTTTAAATTTCAAAAAAGTTGACAAAAAGTTTTGAAAAATTCAAGAGTATTCCTTGACTAATTCTAAAACCTTTTTTGTTTTAATACATTTTTAATTAAAGTCCATAGTTTTGAAGAAAAAAATTCGTGAACAAAAAATATTTTTTTTTGTTTCGGCTGTTTATATTGATATCAAAGGGCTACTTTAGGTTGACCTACTAATGGACAAACTTGAATTTTCAAATCGTCAAATGTAAAAAATAAAAATATGAACTTATCTACTGTTTTTCGTGGTTTATTCTTGTCGGTTAAGAACAACATAGCTTGGTACGCAAACCATTTGCTTACGTACGCTTCGTCAGTACCACTTCCAGTTTTTTTGCTCCGAAACTTAAAAAAAACTCCGAACTTAATGCAAAAAATAACGCACTGTCACCAACTCTAAACATTTAAAAAACAAATAAAATAAATTTGCACGCATGTGACCTTCCTTCGACTGAGACTAAAGCTGCCCGGCATGTACACACTTGTGGATTTTGATTTCATTCGGTTCGGTTTTCTTTGAAGGAGACCGACTTTAGTCGGGTTGAATTCGGCATGATTCGGGCCGGCTTTCGGCAAGTCGGCAAGGCCGACCGGTACGTCTACACTAATTCGGTTTTGTCGATCGGCATAAGCCGAATGATGCCGATTGGCGTAGTGTGGACGCGCCTTTAAGGAGGGCGCTCACTGAATCGGATCGGCTCGGTCGGTTCGGCACGTTCGGTCCGTTCAGTCCGTAACTAGCGCTCATACAATCGGCAGAACGAAGACTCGACGACGTTTAAAAGTGGTTCGACTATTGGAGCATATAGAAGTATTGTGATTAGGCTTCCGCTTAAGCGTTTAAAAAAAAAATAAGTAATTCCTTAGATTCTGAAGAGGATGTTATGATTTCAGTAGCCTGTGCTGAAGTAGAAGCGGTAGAAAAGCGTAGGAGATTTTGGGTGCATGATATTTTTTTGAAAACAAGAGATTTCGGAGAATATCATCATATATTTTATGATTTGCTAGAGGACGAAGCAATGTTTTTCAAATATTTTAGAATGTCTGCGTCCAAATTCTATGAACTTTTGGAAATTTTGAAACAGAGACAAATTTTCGGAAATCGATTCGGCTGAAAGACCGACTGGCACTTGAAAAAATGTAAACTTACTTGAGTGTCAAATAAGTTTACATTTTTTTTTCGACTTTCAAAAGAAAATCATAATTGCAAATATGTATTAAGTGTGGACTAGTTTTTTTATGTTCGTCTCCCTGTTCAAATTGAAAAGAATTTTATAATATGTACCAACAAGTTTTAAAATGTAGTACAAGGCATGCGCCAATTTTGATGAATATAAAACTAGAGGTTGCAGTCTCTTAATATGGCATCCATCGTGATAACTTCCTATGTTATTTAATTTAAGCTTTGTGTTTTCTTTAAATTCTTATTTATCAAATCAACGGTTTTTAAAATGCTTTGAAACAGTTCCTCACTCCATGCGAAAAAATGCTAAAATAGTCGCAGCGTTTCGGTGCAATCGGCAAAAGTTGCCCTCCCCACAATATGAGATCGTCGCCGGAGAAAACCGAATCGACCGAACGTACCGAACCGATTCAGTGCGCGCGGCCCCATTTAAATACATGTGAAGCAAATCCGGCCGATTGTACCGACCGTGGCGAGTCGATCGATGCCGATTCAGTGGGCGCCGTGCTTTATCGTTGTGTAGAACGAAGGCGCGCAGACCATCCGGAGCCGCAAGAGTAGACTTGACGCATGATACTAATACTCGAGAAGATAAACCCACGCGCATGAGATGAGCTTATCTCTCTCGTACGCCTGACGTCATTCGATGATAAATTTCCCCAGGAACAGCTTTTAATACATGAACAGAGTTTTATTTAATACATTTTAATATGACGTTTCGTTTTTGCTTTAGATGTTCGATGGATTTAGGGTTAGGGCATGGTTTATTTATTTTGTGTGACAAATGTGGCAAAGTTTATTAAATTATAATAATTAAAATTTTTTTATCATGGTGTACTGTGCAGTTGTGGGTTGTTTAAGCAACAACAACAAAAAAAGTAAGGTAGTTTCGGATTGCCGATTCTTTAGATTTCCAAAGGACAAACAAGTTTGCCGACAATGGATTACAAAACCATTTTAATAATACGTCTACCCATAAGCAATTTAAAAAAATATAGATTATAGATACTTAAGAATGTGAAATTAATTGGTCGTATGTCATCAATGGCATCATGCATTTTCTTTTGGCATTTACTGGTAACACTATTATTACCAACAACCAATGGGTACTCATATGTATACTTAGCGCACACAATTTTATGAAAGTTAATTGTCACAATAGGCTGTATATCAATCCTCTATTTTTGTTTTATTTTTTTTACAACATAATAAAATATGTACATATTATATCACTGATATTTTTCTGCAGAGGCATTCGTCTAAAGTAAAAAAAAAGTTAAATAAAAACCATAATTTTTTTTTTTTAATGAACAAGCCTTCAGACGTTTCATATTGTGTATATTTATTTTCAAATTAAAATACCTTAAATAATAAAAATCGTTTTTTAAACCTTATCCAAAACCAAAATAGGCATTTATATTATATAAGGCTTTACTATCCTTGCACGGATCCACGAATCCTACATACTATTAAGGAAATATTTTACATACTATTATAATAATCATAGCATATTTCATATAACAAAATATAATAATACTTAATAAGTAATGTTAAATAAAAACGGCTTTAAAATACTGCTTTTCCAACCGACAAACGGAATTTTTGTCATCGAGTGACGTCATGCGCAAAGTCACACGAAATTGCATCGCCAAGTGGGTTTATCTTGCCAGTAATAGTATCATGGACTTGACGCAACTGCGACTCGGATGAAAGGCAAGGAATATTTCTTCGGCTCGGGCGGTTCGTGCTGATGCTGCTGAATCGATTCCAGCTAGTGTGCGTGCCAGATCGAATCGCACCGGACGAATTTGCCATGTTTCCGATCTTTGTAGGTTAGGTTGTTTATTTATATGCTCATAAGTTTAGTACAAAGTTACAAAGAATTGTATAATTTAAAACACTCCCAGTATTCGAATTTGCAACGTAGCGACAACATATGGGAGGAAATTGGAAATATCATGAAATTAACAGGTACGTACGTCTTAAATTAGTAAAAAAATGCTTACAATGTTTCGTGAAATGTTATTATTTATTTACGAAGAAAAACAAATTGTTAAAACATATACGTATGTAATAAAAACATATATATTTTAAGTAAAGTAGGTACTATTTCGTTCTTAACTAGGATTTTGCTTTCCAACGCGTATTTTCTGAACTGAGCCGACTGGAGAATTAAAATATTTCTTACACTCATCTCTAACCATTAATACTTCATTTGATGAGTTCCCTCCTATTCGATTTAGATTTTGCAATCCGCCAACTTCAGTAACACTTTAAGTCACTTTCGGTCCATTGACAATTATCATTTCTCAAATAATTGTGAAGGCAACACGCGGCAAGGACAATGGTGTTAATGTGTTTATGAGACAATGATAATCGGTGCTCGAAAAGTCTAAATTTTCTTACCAGAATTCCGAATGAATTTTCTGAAACATTTCGCGCTCGGCTGAGCCTATAGTTATATATCTTTTTTTTTCTCATCACCTTGGGCTTACTCTCGCGAATATGGCCTCATTAAATTGGCACATAGAGGAAATGATTCATCGCCAATAATTACATGCGGCAACAGTGCTTTGCTTCCGGGCAGCAATTTATTGGGTGGAAATTGTAATTCGTTGTTACGCAGACGTTTTCCGAAATTGGAATGTTTAAAGATGCTTCCATTAGAATTTTTACCAAAACCTCCTACGTCTACTGCGATAAATTTATAATTAGCATCAACTAAACATAATATAACAATGCTAAAAGTTTTTTTATAGCAGAAAAACTGTGATCCAGTGTGAGGAGGGGCTTCGATAAGTACATGTTTACCGTCTATAGCTCCTACCAAATTTGGAAAATTCCATGTGTGATAAAATTATTTTCTCTGATGGCGGCATAACTAAAGGTTGCACCTTTTTCCAAATAGCTTCGCAAGTGGAATAAACTATTTCTCGTATAGTGCTTTCACTCATACGATAGTTAAATGCCATAGAACGAAAGGAATTTCCTGTTGCAAGATATCTACAAAAGAAATTATTTAATTTAAAAGAAATTAAAAGGAAAATTACAATAAAGAAATTAATATATTTGTTTTTCCACAACAAAATTATTATCAAAATCCTGAACGTTGGTTAATGTTAATAATGGCAAATTTTAAGTTTGCTTTTTTTTTGTTTCAGCAAAAACGTGTCAAGACAGATGGTCGAGAATCCGGAAAAATCATCGAAAAGCCCTTAACTTACGCAAGACAAAGAGTGGTCAAGCAGCAAAGAAAATGAAAGCTCCGAAATACGAAAACGAATTAACGTTTCTGGTTCCTTATCTGTTTGATGAAGAGACTAGACACTCAAATATCTCTTCTCCCCCAAGTCAACAGAATATTGCTTCGCCCCCAAGTCTTCATTCAGCAGAATCAAGCACCGATATAGATGAAGCAAAGCCTACTGTCGAACAGCAAAGTCCCTTACTAAATCAGTCATCCTCTAGTCTTTACCGGAGTAATGTTAGCAACGGAATACCAGCAACGGCGGTTGCCGGGTGGTCACGAGTCGCGCGCGATGTCGAAGCGGCGCTTATGAAAATTGATAGTTTATACAACACATGCAAAACTTTAGATGCATTATAACTTCCATTAGCTGCATTTTCTCAACGCAAAAAATTCCTCTTTACTAAATTTGTTATGTTACGGCACAATTAAAAAAATTCTGAAAAATTTAATCGGAAAAAAATTATTTTAAACTCGATATAAGTCGTTTAAAAAGCAAAAAAACACCGTTGTTATGGTCGCAATTTGAGGATATTTTTAGGAATGACAACTCAATATCTCTACTAACTTACTGGATATACTGTTTGAAAAAGTCAACCAATTTTAAAAAACTAGAATTTTTTTACTATGATAAAAGAATAGACCAAATTCGGTATTTTCGACATTTGAAGGGTAAAAAAACATCGTTGCTAGTTGGGTAAAAAATTATGATTTTCTTAAGAATGATAATAGAGTATCTCTAGATACTTACTATATATGTCGTTTGAAAAAGCCGACGTATTTTAAAAAACTAGAATTTTTTTAGTTTGATAAAAGAATAGACCAAATTGGTATTTTCGACAATTGAAGAATTCGTGTGTGTATTTGAGAACTGTTTAAGGCGTAGTATTTTTCTACTTCCTGATACCTTATAGTATGAATCTTTCCTTCGAACTCGCTTGCACCATTTTTCATCCGGTATTTCAATTGTTCTTTTATTTACAGCGGAAGATTTTGTATTTATTTCTATTATTATAGTCTTATGGCAGGACAATACATATTCTCTAACATTTCTACAGGATCCACTACGGGTTTTTTTCGAAGTTCTTTATGCAAGAGATAATTTTTTATATAGTTGAAATAATTTTTTCCTCTTGCATTGCTGGAACGACCTCTAATAGGAACAGATAACCAAAGAGGTAGGTGAGAAAAGGAAGGTGTTGCCAAATTTTCAAAATTTTTGAAAAATTAGTCTCTGAGATATCGATCGCGTCTATTCGTCGTGATAATAAATGTATAATAAACATGTCAATAGTCCAGTTACTCCTATTCAGATTTGTTGTGCACATTATGAAAATTTTCTTAATTATATTTAATAAACATTTTAGTATAATATTTAAGTTTTGTTAGGGAAAACTGTTGCGGCTGCTTTTAATGTTGCAAATATTAAAGATTTCGTGCATTGGTTTGGGTATTTTGTAATATTATTAGATTCTAAATTTGATATTCTTACTCTGACCCTATAATTAAACCAAAAATCATTAATATATTGTAATAAACTTATTTTGTTAAATAATAAAAATACTGCATGAATTTCTGCTAAAAAAAAAATCAGTTAAAACCGTATAAAAAGTTGGCCATTTTCCGCTATATTTATCAAAAAAAAATGTAAATTTATTGAGCCAGTTTGAATTGTTACATAATCTCGCTGGGATCAAATCATTTTAAAAACTGGAGATACGCATTCATTTCCCTCTTTAGCGAACCCTACTCTTACTCCTACCATATAATACAAAATTCTGTTTTCAAAAAAAATCGCTTTCCTATCTGAAACATGATGTTGGACAATACTGCCAGTGGCATCTAAATGTAAAATGACCTTTCTGGTTGGATTTCCGAATAGAGGATATTAAGAAGTCATTTTGTTTTTTGCTGAAAATATATACAGTAAGATGTTTGCCAGTAAACTGAATATACTCCACATGATGGTACCCATTAAATATCAAAGCGATTATCAGATTTGCAATCAAGTTGTGATAAAAATTCCGCCGTAGTATTTTTATAGACCCCATCTCTTTTATTTGCCTGCAAATTTCTTGTCAAATTGAAAATATTATTAGGTTTTAAAATATTTTTTATTTTTATTTATAAAGAAGTCATATCCCTAAAATGAGTCCCTAATAAAGTTCTTTCAGTTCCTTACTTACCCAGTCAAAAATTCAGCATGTTTAAAATTAAAATTAGAACTAAACACATTAGAAATATAATTCGAGCATTCTTCTTTGTAATTTCTTAAATGACAAACAAGTTTAAAAGTTTCACAATAATAATGGCCACAATAACCATATGTGTATGTTCTATGTGTATTTTCTGATGCGATACGACTTTACAAAAAACAAATAAGCATTATAACTTTTTTTTGTTCTTTCTTTTAAGTAATATGCGTACTGACGCTCTATAAATTCAACAATATTAGTTCTAAAATCATTATTTAGCTTTAAATTGTGTTTAAATTGTGTTACAATTATTACACTTATTATATAAAAATTTCCTTTTTTTTGTACGAATTTGGCCTTAATTGGCATTAATTAGACCACTAGGTAATAAGATATTAGAAACATTTTCTTTTTATTAAATAAACTACCAAAAGTATCTGACATATGTAATTCATTAAAAGAATTTGTAAGAGAAGCAAATAGAAAATAAATAAAAATATGTTAAATTAATAATTAGTAACTAAAAAATAGTAGAGTAAATAGTAAAACAAAGGAAAATAAAACAAATTTACGTAAATTAAATACAAAAGTTATAATAAAGCGTTCGTTATAGAATAAACCCAATGAACACACGCGTCGGCATCCTTTAGTGTAACAACAAACGCATTGCCTTACCTTAAACATTACGCAATTGCATCAGCTGTCTCTTTTTCGCACACACGCCTGGAATAACTTATTAGCAGGATCTGAACGATCCGCGTATTTGGCGTAAGCGTCTCAATCACAAAAAAACAATGTGGCCAAATTAAAATTCTGGACAACAAAATTTCTACTGCGTACACACTTGAGGAAGATTTAAAAAAGAACTTAAAACAGAAAATTTAATTTTATATTCAGAAAATTATACCTGGAGCAAAGGTGTTTTATACCTTTACGTGCTAAATCTAGCAAAATTCAAAATTAGTTCGTTCTTTCATCAGTAGAAATTAATTCTAGTTTTTCAAAATATGCTGTGTTGGCTTTTATGACATACAAAAGGTAGATATTAAATTATCAGCCCTAAAAAAACCTAATTTTCACTCACAGCAAAAGTGTTTCTTTACCCTCTTAAACAGCTTATAGAGTACTTAAATAACTATACATGTTGAATTAGAATTCCTAAAAATATTAATCCTATACGCAACGGTGTTATTTTACCCTCCAATTGTCGAAAATGCCGAATTTGATCTATTCTTGTATCAAACTAAAAAAATTCTAGTTTTTT
The DNA here is from genome assembly GCF_022605725.1 of Anthonomus grandis grandis. Lineage (NCBI taxonomy): Eukaryota > Metazoa > Arthropoda > Insecta > Coleoptera > Curculionidae > Anthonomus > Anthonomus grandis. The sequence goes on from NC_065546.1 coordinate 4,962,115, forward strand.
AAAATACGTCGGCTTTTTCAAACGACATATATAATAAGTATCTATAGATACTGTATTATGATTCTTAAAAAAATCATAATTTTTTACCCCTAGCAACGGTGTTTTTTTACCCTTCAAATGTCGAAAATACCGAATTTGGTCTATTCTTTTATCAAACTAAAAAAATTCTAGTATTTTAGAATACGTCGGCTTTTTCAAAAGACATATATAGTAAGTATCTATAGATACTGTATTATCATTCTTAGAAAAATCTTAATTTTTTACCCCTAGCAACGGTGTTTTTTTACCTTTCAAATGTCGAAAATACCGAATTTGGCCTATTCTTTTATCATAGTAAAAAAAATTATAGTTTTTTAAAATTGGTTGACTTTCTCCAGTAAGTTAGTAGAGATATTGAGTTGCCATCCCTAAAAAAATCCTCAAATTGCGACCATAACAACGGTGTTTTTTTGCTTTTTAAACGACTTATATCGAGTTTAAAATAATTTTTTCCGATAAAATTTTTCATAATTTTTTTAATTGTGCCGTAACATAACAAATTTAGTAAAGAGGAATTTTTTTCGTTGAGAAAATGCATCTAATGGAAATTATAATGCATCTAAAGTTTTGCATGTGTTGAATAAACTATTAATTTTCATAAGCGCCGCTTCGACATCGCGCGCGATTCGTGACCACCCGGCAACCGCCGTTGCTGGTATTCCGTTGCTAACATTACTCCGGTCTAGTCTTTCTACTTCCTCTAACATAAATCGTCGAAAGCGAAAACACGCTCAGCAGACACCAACTGCAGCTGTAGTTCTGAAGGAGTATTTGGATAAAAAGAATACCGATTCTATAGAAAAAAAAATATCTGGCATGTGAAAGTCAAAGAAAAGACCCTTTAACTTAATTTTTCTTACCAATGGCCGACACAAGGCTTTCCCATATTTAAGAGAACAAGTTCACATTAAAGCCAAGCTATTTGAAATAGTCAATTCCGTTGAAATAAGATAATAAGGCTAATAATGAAGCTACCGATAATCGGCAAAGTTCTCCCAATATAATAAATCCAACGGATTTTATTTTTGATAATGCATTATCTTCTGTTTCATCTATGGGTTCCAGCCATGCGCAAGACCGAATACAAAGATCTCGGAGCCACGTTCTTGTCGTCCCTCAGGATATTATTCCTCAGGAATCAAATATTTACTCTGGCCAAAACTACAACATTTCGATGAATCACTCTTAGCCTACTTACTATAATTTAGATTCCCAATGTCCACAGTAACTTCTGTTTGACCACAAATTACATTTTATTTCTTAATAAATATGTGTTTTTGTAATATACTCACCTTAACGTAACTGCGAGTCGTTCTTTTGATCCTATAGCCTCTCTAAAAGGTGTATTATTTCTCACTATTTCAGGTTGTAGCATATTAAGAAGAGCTTCAAACTTCTCAAAACTCATTCTAAAATATTGGAAAAATTTTACTTCGTCCTCCATTAAATCCGGAAATAATGTGTGAAATTCACCCAAGGCTAATCGTTTTTTACATATATTATGGATCCATATTTTGCATTTTTTTCTTACGATAACCTCTTCTTCCGATAGCAATAGACTAATAATAACAATTTCTTCTTCATCACTCATTGTATAATATAATATTCACTAAGTACGACTAAGCTCTTGGACCGGTTAACTTCGTAAGCTCACCGTGAACTGAAAAATTCGATGCGTTCACTCACCTTACAGTGTACGCACTTCGAGAAAAAAATGCGATTCGGAAGGCGCGTGCGGCTCGTTCGCCTCTAGCTAGTCTGCGCTTACCTTTAATGTGCATTTGAAATGGAACCAACGAGTGCTGAGATTGGCATCAATGATTTGTAAACTAGTGTACAAATTTATTATTTTATATAGAACTATTGTTTAATCATTATTAATATTTGAAATAGTTCTGTAAAGTAGTTTATAAAAAAAATGCATTTAACACTGTAGAAAATTATATATTAAAAATTATAAACAACAATAAGGCTTAATTCAATCAATATGTTATATATAAAAGGCATTTTTAATGTGAGGCTTAATGTGAGGGGAGTTTTGCTTATAAGAATCAGGGATTTCGTAAATATGTTGACCGTAATTATGAAACGAGATATAAAACCAAAGATTACATTAAATCACCAAGGAGGAAAAAAATGCTAATCTTAGATACTTTTGTTAATTGGGATCAAAAATCGCTTAATACTTTACCAGTGGAAATATAAAAAGAATAAAAATTATTTAAAGAACAAGTAGAATTAATTTTTACAAAAATTAGGACACGTTTGCTAAATTGTTTTAATGTTACTGCTAGTAGATAGTGTGGATTAGAAGAGACTCTTTTATTTTCTATTAATTATAAAGATGACATTAGGGATTCACTATTGATTGGTTTGCTTAGGAAAATAACTCTTTTAACATTTTACATATACGATTTCTTCGTAATCTAGATGTTTAGTTGCAATTTGATATCAGTATTTTTATCATTGAGTTTACAAAAAGAAATAAATAATATAATTTCTCTCATATATATATATATATATATATATATATATATATATATATATATATATATATATATATACCTTAAGCTGTGCTTAATTATCCCTTATCCTATTTCCCCTTTCAAGCAAACCTAATAGAATTCAACGTTTATAGCCAAACTAAATAAGAGAAAAATAATGCGTTAGTTGAAGTCAATGTGGCGTAAAAAACTACCCAAAACGAATTCTCAATGGAAGTTTCGCTAGTTCGAATTTTACTTAACTGCGAACAAGTGTTTTTGATGGCGTTCCCGCTTGGTTGCAACTTTGTAAAATTATAGTTAGGGAAAACCGTATAATTAATTATGTAGATTTTGTGTAATAAACTTGCTGCTTGCAGGAGAATTAAATGAAAGTTACAAGAGTTGTATTCTGTTTGATTTTCTTACATTAGTGTATTTCTATTGTGAGAAAGGCATGAGCCATACATTTAATTTTTGGAGTTATTTATTTATTTATTTTTAGTAAAACTTTTGTTTTGAAACATGTCAAGTATCGATTTAATGTAAAGTAATAACTCACTTTTTTATAACACTCCTGCTTATGTTATATGAAAACTGGAGTAAGCAAACTATATGTATGGCTGTCAGAAACACACATTACATTTGTCACTTAGGACTATGGAATCAAACTTCTAGGGGTTGTTCAGTGCAACAGTAGAATCCATTTGAGTATAGGAACCCATGTCCGGAAATGCGTTACTACGCCACTACGGCCCTAAGACGCGTTTAAATGTAGAAAAATATTAATTACCTAAATAGGATCTGATGCATTTATTTTTACCTTTTGTATATGATACCATCACAACAATTGTTCAAAATGTCTTCCTCCAACCTCAATACACCGATTTAAATGCCGCACATGATTTCGGCGGACTACACTAAAAATTTGATCCTCGTTTTGAATGATTTCAAATGCTGCTGTTATTCGTCCAATTAAGTCTAGCTCTGATTCTACTGGAGTTTCGTAGACTACTTAAAGACTTTACATGTCCTCACAAGAAAAAATCGAGCGACGTTAAATCGGGTGACCTAGGAGGCCAAGAAACTGCTTCACCTCTGGCAATCCAACGGTGCCCAAACCGCTGAGCCAAACACTCGCGTACTTGTACAGCAAAGTGAGCCAGCGCTCCATCATGCTGAAACCACATTTGCTGTCTAACGTTTAGTGGAACATTTTCAAGGAGTTCTGGGAGAACTTCCTCCAAGAAACGCAGATAAATAGGTCCTGTTAACCGTTCCGATAAAAGGTATGACCCAGTTAAATAATCATCAACAATGCCCGCCCATACGTTGACAGACCAACGATTCTGATGTTTTCTTGGAAAAATTGCATAAGGATTTTCTTCGTCCCAAATATGACTAAAGAGGCTTCACAAAACATATGGTACAAAATTTGGTTGTGCAATGATGTGATCCAGAACCATCGACAAAATTGAACTCTAGGTTGATAATCGGCTGCAGTCATATCTTAAACTTTCTGGAAGTGGTAAGGATGGAGTTGTTACTCGTGTAGTACCCACCAGACAGAAGCGTTACTCGTATTCATATTCTTAGCGACGTCACGTGTGCTATTTGATGGTTCATCGGAAACTCGCTAAAATTTATTCTAAGATGGGTCTAATCTAAAGAGAAGCAAAAGTTTCATTCCTACGAACTAGAGTTTTGGGTATATTTGATCGAAATTAAATTTACCGTAGTTAAGGGAATGTTCATGATTATGTACACACAAAATTTCTGTCGAATATCGTGCAAGCTCAAGAATGGAACATGTGGATGCATTAAGTCGAAATCTTGACAGCGGATCTAACGAAAAGATCTACTAAGACCGATCTAACGAAATGAAAGATGATTAGTGCAAAAATATTTTTAAGATAAATACTTTAAATCAAACTAAATGCCTCAAACGAGAAGCAAATCCACATTTATTACGAAATTAGAAATAACGGGTTATTTAGGAAAACTTTAAACAAACTGAGAAGGTATATTCTCAAAGCAGCAAGACAAGTGGTTATAGTGTATCATCATGATAACTAAATATCTACTAAACTAAACATCTTGGACCCCTTGTCATTAGGAATTCTTACCTTATAGTGGCACTAGTTACTCTTATCAAGTTTATATGGGTCAAGGGAGTAAATAGTAGGAAATCCAAGCCGGTGATTAACATTTGGAACATTTGGAGTACCAAAGCGGATTATATGCAAGAGAGCTTTACTAGTGAGACATTTAATAACTTTATCAAGGACATAGTCATATAAGTCGTGTATAATGCAACGGAGTAGCAAGTGAAACTTTTCAATAGAACTTTATTAAACTCACTTTTACGAGTCATAAAGATGAACAAAAATAGAATCCGTCATTAGATTCTGTTGTATTTGCTATTAATTGTACCGCGGAGAAAAGCCCATACCAGTTACTTATTAGTTACATGCCTATGGAGATCAATGATTTGCTCCCGAGTGTCGCTGTAATACAGGACGATGTGGAAAATGGGGTCACCAAAACCTGAAACGATATTGGGATAAAAGTACGACAAGCGGCAATGAAACAAAAAGCTTGTTTTGATGCTAAAATAAAGTACGCGTAAAGCAATACAGAGAATATAAAATAGGTGATTTGGTTTTGGTATACGAAACAAATTTGTCACATGATGGCAAAATCCAAAAGCTAGTGCCAAAATACAATGATCCCTACATACTAAAGAAAGTCGTATTGAAGAAAATATGTTGTCAGTCACAGTTAAAGTTTTTCAGGATGGAAGATTAGTAGCCTGGGACAGAACTCAGTAACAAAAATAGCGACAGCGATTCTCTATAATCCTTATCGCTTGGCCATTTGTACTCCGTAACTACAATCGGATTAGATCGCCACTGATCGCGTGCGCTCGGAATTTCTTTAAATAAGGACAGATGAAATAGTCTCCTTATAAGACATACTATTTTCTTCTCACTCTATTGTATGTCGAATTTCTATTTATCTCTGTCTACTTTCATGGAGTAGGTCACGTAAGGTAGGAAATTTATTATTTACTTTTTTTAAGGTTAGTTTTTATTAATATAGCTACGTACTATTTTATTTTTCTTCTTTGTGATAATTTTTAATTTGTGGAGTTTCTTAAAGTAAAAGAAATATTTGCCTACTTACATATTGAGGTATATAAAAACATTTTGTTTATCTGTGGTTCAGGACAATTAAGTTCTTCTTCTTCCTCAAATACAATGGACTCGCGTCGTATTTCGACGGCCGCCCAATCTTGTTGTTTATAGACCTACAGTTTAACGTGGGTTCCGATACACAAGTGTTTTGTTTTTATAAGACAACCACAAACAACCATTGTTGATTCTAATTTGCCCACAATAACACCTACAATTCAACCCATGTTAAAAATAATTCTACGCTCCTATTATAAATGTGTTTTAATTATAACTTAAGAAACCTAGACTTAGTGTCCTGAGGATGACTTAATATAAGTCGAAACGTCGACATTTAGGTAAACAGGTTTCTGTTTTATTTCTGACCCCACCCAACAACCCTCCGCAATATTGAAGATATTGGGTCACAAACACGAAATTGAAAAAAAACAACCATGCCCATGCCGGGATTCGAACATGAGACCACATGTTTGCATCGTGAACACTTTGCTCAGGGTGCTACCGGGGTCGGCAACAATTAAGTTAAAATGGATCTTCCAATTCCAATTAACAGAGCCCCAAAAACCAGCCCTGTGCAGTGGCAAGTGCTGGTCGAGTATTTGACGAATTACCCAGAAATGCTTACCAAGGCCATTTACCCCAGCAAATGCTGGGGTAAATGGCGGGATAATAAAGTAAAATGGTAAGGCATTGTATATCCCTGATGATGGACATCTTATATGTCCAAAACATGTAGGATAGATGATTTTTCAAATAAATTTAGTGGAGGATGACAGAAACAATTTTAGTTACCCTTTGACTTATTAACTCCACTGCAAGTATAGACTACTTCTTCAACTTTAAATAGTATGAGTTATGGGTCTAAAATCCCAGATAAGTGGATAGAGGTACATGTCGTATGTAAAATAACAACATTTTAATAATTGTCAATGCAATATTAATGTGAAAAGCAAAGTTAAGGAAAAGGCTCAAACTATGAAATTGGCCATGAGCAGAACAGATGGAGGAGGTCCAGTACCTCAACTTACTTCCATTGAAGAAAAGTCAATGGGTTCAATTGGATGGTCAGCTGTAGAAGGAGATGCTACAGAGGAGTTAGGATTAGTGGTAAAGTATTAATTTGTGAAACATAATGTTTGTTTTATCATGTAAAAATCTAAGAGTTTATAAATTGCTATTTTTATTACTCCTTAGTGTAATTAAATTACAGAACTAAAAAATTACAGACCCAAGAAAGCGTGGAAAAAAGGTAATACTAGAAAAGCCTCGGGAACAGCAATTGCAAGTACATCCACCACAGTACCACAATCCACACAAGTTAATGAAAATATAGAAGCTCAGATATCTGAATTACCTCCTTTGGTAGCAATTAGCAGTGAAGAAAATTACTCACAGAAAAATTATTTGAGTAAGGAACCATTGTATGTATTTTTGAAGTTCTAAAATATTTATAAATTCTGTCTACTTAATAAAAAAGTTACCAAACTAATGTGCTTAGTCAATTTTAAAATGAGAACATCTTGGGTATAAGCTATTTAATCATTTATTTAAAGATGATAATGATTTTCAAAATTACTTCATTTTATCAATTTTTTGTTTATATTTATAGACATCTGAAAATTCAGACGCCCATGTTTTAAGTTCCTATTCAAACATTTGTGAAGTATCTCTGGACAGTTTATTGCCTAACCTGCCTCCCTTGGTTTAAGTGTCGATTTTGAATATGAGCTTGTATATTATTGTTTGGTTCTTCATTATCGTCATTTTGATTTAGGTCTTCATCAAACTCTAGGCCTGCATCTATGCATATATTATGTAATACAGCACAGGCATTTACAAGGGAGTAATTGTAATTGTAATTATAACTTTCTGAGGACTGTATCTTAACTTTCTCTCTCCTGACAGGCATCTAAAAATACCTTTCAATCGACCATTACACCTCTCAATAATACTTCTGATAATTTTGTGAGATTAATTATAATGAACTCCTGGTATATTTGGGGGAGGATTGTTATCAAATGGAGTCATTAGTCATGGTTTAATTGGGTACCCTTAATCTCCTAATAACCAAGTGTTACTTTCACCTATAATAAATTGAAAAGTTGTAGTGCTGCATTTAGTAATAATAATACCAAAAACATTTAATGTATAACTAGTCAAAATTAAACAAATTAAATTACCTACCCCTATTATATTCATTTTGCAAGAACTGCTTTATTTGAGAGCTTTTCCATATATAAGCATCATTTGTAGATCCCGGAAACCTTGCATTGATATTAAGGATTTTTACCAGTTGCTAAAAACCTTACTGCAATCAATATCCTAACTTCCCTTGGAACTCTAGTTCTTTTTTGCTGGTTTTCCATATGGAGTAGTAGAATATTAAAGAAATATGCCATAAGATCTTTATTTAATCGAAATAACTCCGATCAGGTAGCGAAAAGGGATCACTATTAGCTCTGAACACCCTTTTTTGCAAATTATATCTATAAATTCGTCCGCGATTTTCTTCATTGTTTGTTAAAAAGTACAATATAGATTGGTACACTATAGAATACCAATATATATAGTGATCCTTCTCTTATTCGCTTCTTTTCTCTAAATAAAGAAAATGTATGAGAGGAGAAAGTAAATGAGTCCAGTCCCTGTGGTCAACTATAACAAATCAATATTCAGTCAAATATTAATTATATTCTGTCTCTTCATAATATCAAATATTACAAAATAAATACAGTAATTATCCTTTTTTTGATTTATTAAAAAAAGGACTTTTAAAATTCTGAATGGTTCAGATGAAATAAAATATAAATAAAATGAAGAAGAAGCAGTGAAAATGACCAAAATAACTAAAAATGTAGTAATGCTTTTTTTAATTATATATGATAACCCATATCACATACAAATATCATTAACGATAAAAATACACTCATTACCTTAATTGAGAAAGTAATTGTTAAGGGTACTACAGTAAAAATAATAAAAATTTAACAAATTTCTAGATATGCTTATTAATCTCAGACCCAAGTATTCCAAATGATCATTACCAAATTTACCTTTATGGTCAATTATTATAACTAAATAATGTAGGTTGTACAAAACGATAAAAAGTAGAAAAATACTAGTTGACTAAAGTCCTGGAAAATAAAATGCGAAGGATAGAAATAAAAAAAAAAATTAATATCTCTCCTTATTCTTTCCTATAGGATATATCCTATTTTATCCCAAAACCGATCATAATGAAACAAATTATATCCTATGCGATTCAAGATAATTAAGTACCAAGATAATTATAACCATTCACATAAAAAAATAAATCAATCACAGAAAGTTTAAACAATTAGTATTATTCCTTTCTTTTAATTATCAGAGACCAAACTATTAAGAACAACTTTAAAAAATCACGCGTGTCATAAAAATGACGTGAAGAAAATATTAAAAATTAAAGAAAATTTAAAAATATATTATTTTATGTTTACTTTACATCATAACCTATTGAAGAGTAATAAATAAAATGAGACGGCATGATAATAAATTGAAAAAAAATATTTCAGTATCGGAAACTGAAGCAGTATCCCGAAATATGCTAATGCACTCATTATTATCGCATATAGTGTACATATAACACAAAGCTTGTTTAATAAAATATTTTTATTTAATAAGATATTATTTCCTCGCAACTTTATTTCACTTTTTTTATTGAATAAAGTTCACCCCAATTATTATAAAGCTTTATTATAACTTCTGATCCGGCTGTAAAAGAGTTTAATAAAATCACTGTTGACATGCTCTGATAATTTGACTAACTGATTTTCAGCAATTTTTACTGTATTTCTACCGGTTGTGGGGCTATATGAATGGTTCGTTAATTTTTGCTTTAATTAAGCTTAATTGCTGTTATTCGTTTTCGAATTATCCCGTAATTAAAAACCAACAAATTTTAGGTTTATTTTCATTTATTAACTAAAATAGGCCTTAAACTGGAGAGTAAAACTAAAAGTACTGATGGAAATAAAACTTAAAAAGAAACAAATTTTTGATAATTAATTGTGAGCTTTGATAACCTGTGCTTAACCTTGTATGAATAGGTATAGTTATTGCTCACTAATTAATTATTAAATTAAATCTTTATCGTAGTAATTGGCCCTTAGGTTCTCAGGTGAGCCAATTATATTTGCTGCATAAATTTGAAAGCTCCAAAACTGATAGTAATAACTAAATCTTTAAACTTGCAATGACTTTAGTTTGAAATTTAACACAAATAAAGGCATTGCAAGTTCTGCCACCTTCAAAACTAGACAAGAATTGATTATAAAATCATTTACGTGCAATATTATTAATATTATTTAAATGAATGTGATGGATGTATGTGTGGTGTCTGTGCTAAATGCATAAATAGTAGTGATTTTTTTCTAACGTTTACTAGGCAATCTAAGAACTTACGTTAAATAATTACTAAATCTTAGACTTATCACACCCATGATATCTTGGAATTTGTTAGGCATATCAAAAATATCTTAATACTTAAAAATAAGGAGGCGCGTACAATAATTGATAATTAAATCAATTATGTGTAATTTTATTGACAATCTATGGATGCTATTTTAAGTAACGAATAATAAATTTCAAACCAATTTCTTACTCGTTACTTGAAATACCATCAATAAAATGCTATAATTTATTCTTTACAAAAAACCGAGGTAATAAATAACTTTTAAAATATGAGAAACGAACCAGTTAGGATTCCGGATTTAGATTTTACATGAAAAATTACTTCGAAAATGATCTCCAGCTGTCCAACAAAAATAATAATCCTATTATTTCTACATATGGTATTTGTTGCACTTGATAAACATTACACAAATGCATAATATTGTAGAGGAATTGATGATTTTATCATTAGAGTGCAATAATATTCACAATAAATGGAGGTATTTTAAATAATTAATCACTTTAGTGTAAATCCATTTGACCTTTAACAAAATGAATCAATAATTGCTATTACAAAGGTAAAATCACAGTAGGAAACTAGTTAGTTAGTCGCAATACTAATAGAAGTATCTATATAATTTAAAACACTAAGCCAAATTTTTCAGCAAGTTCGTGAGAGAGTTGTATTGCATCAATTTACACGATCTTTTTTTTTAATAATCCTCTGGTTACCGAGACCTTTCAACACTATTTTTTTATTGTTTTATTGCGTATATTTTTTTATAAAAACAATATAGTTTTTAAGCCGATAACATTTTCTGTGCAGTATGGCGAATGCGCTGGTACGTGGATCGACAAGTTTTTAATAAGTTTTAGGTTATAGAGAATTTCCGAAATAGGTTACTTTTGTTTGATTCGATCGATTTCTTATTGTTTGTATAATAACGATGGACATCATAGGAAAATACGATTAATGGTCGTGGAAAAGGTTAAAAATGAATGGGAGTATTACCGAAATTTTATTATAGGAGATTTATCTTACAGACTGCCGATCAGAAACGCAGTAGATTACGAAAACTTGCTATCGTTGGATGGTGAATATGCGGGCCATATTGAATTACACTGCATTGGGCAGTTGTTTCCTAACTATTTATTTAGAGTATATAGGGATGAAAATAATGAAAGTCAAGAGTATGGCACAGGAAATATTATTTGCAATTTGCTTTTTTCTGGCAATCTTGATAGGGGTCATTATAGTGTTTTACGTTTTCGCCACACAAATTTTGCGGAAAATGAAAACACAAGTTTTGTTAAGGAAAGCAATGTTCTTTAACAGTCTAAAAATAATAAATGTAAGCGAAAAAAAACTTTAACTGGTTACAGGGAAAAGTTAACGAAACGGATACAGAACCAACAAAATTACCTAAAACAAAAGTGTAGACGTGCTGTATCAAACAACATTTCAAACGTTGTGCCTGCTTTTAGCTTAGGCAATTTGGATAACACATGTGATTACTGTTTTGCACTATTTTTTCATATGAAACGAACTCCTCTGGATATTTTTGTCTTTGTTGCAGCAATAAAAAGTTTAAACTGGCTGATTTTAAGACTCCTGATGAAATAAAACAGCTCTTTACTAATGATAATGATTTATCAAAAAATTTTAGGGCGAATATTCGTCAATATAATAATTCTCTATCCTTCGTGTCTGTTGGAGCAAATCTAAAATTACCTCTGGGATATGGTCCTTATTGTTTTAGAATTCTTGGGATGGTATATCACAAGATTTTTGAATTATATTCTAAAAGCGTAAATTCTGCTTCTTACGGTTAACTTCATATTTTGGATTTTTCTGAAGCCAACCAAATTAGACTTCAAAATTCTGCAAACACTTCTTTACGCAAAGATGTTCTTCAAATATTAAATAAAATATTAACTCAACATAATCCCTATGTGCGTTCATATAAAACGATGCATCAAAAGATATGTGAGGAAAGAAGCTGGCTTTAAAAGAAAATCGGATGCCCTTAAATTTTGTAATGCGGTTTTATCATGAACCTCGGTCAGATCTGCGACGATATAATCATCCTACATGTCCAGAAGTAGCGGCAGTATTTGAATCAGTAGATGGAGCTCCTCCTTCCCATAGGAATATTGCCGTTTACCCAAGCGAGGGTGGGTTAAAAAATATTGATTACGACAGCATGCACTGTGACCCTATGTCGTATGTACTTATATGGCCGTGTGGAGAGCCAGATTGGTATATTTTAATGCCAACTGGAGGTGAGTGAAAAACTAAAGTACGGCAAAATATTTCGATGCGAGAATATGTTTCATACAGGGTTATGGTTCGTGATAATCCTCCTAAAGGTGATTTTAATTCTGTAATTAATGCCTGAAAATTAAGCCAACAATTAGTTGTAGATTACTACTGCCGTATTGAAGGTGATTAAAGTTTATCCACAACCAACAAGCAAAACTTCGAGTAGATACTTATATTGGTCTTGCCGATGCCTTACATGTAAGAGCTGAAAATGAAAATTTAAGAACTGGACGAATTGTTATATTACCTTCTAGCTTTACATGTAGTATACGTAATATGATGCAAAATTATCAGGATGCGATGGCAGTGGTCAGAAAATTCAGAAAACCTGATATTTTTTTAACTTTTACCTGCAATCTTCAGTGGCCGGAAATTAAAAACAGTGTACATTCATATGAAACTCTGAATAATAGATCCGATATTATCGTAAGGGTTTTTTATTCAAAAGTAAAGGAACTGTTACGATTAATAAATCAGGAAGACATTTATAGTGAAGTACACACTTTTTTATACACCGTCGAGTTTCAAAAAAGAGATTTACCTCATGTTCATTTGTTACTAAGTTTAAAAGATAACTGCAAGTTTCGAGAAATTTCGGATATTGATAAATGTATTTCCGCAGAAATTCTAGACCCGAATAACACAACACTGTACAATTTAGTTAAGGCACATATGGTGCACGGTCCTTGCGGCAATCTTAACCCCAAATCAGTTTGTATGGATGAGGGTAAGTGTACAAAAGAATTCCCAAAACCATTTATAGAACAAACAAAAGAAAACGTTAATGGTTATCCTCTTTATCAAAGAAGAAATAATGGTAAGACTATCACTAAAAATATTCATGGCAAAGATGTGGAAATTGACAATCAATACATTGTTCCTTACAATCCATTTTTATTAATGTATTTTCAGGCTCACATTAATATTGAACTTTGTACAAGCGTTCACAGTATAAAATATATACATAAATATGTTTATAAGGGACATGATTGTGCTAACATACAGATTACTGCGGCGGAGAAAGGTACACTCCACCATGATGAAGTGTCAACATTTCTGAATACACGATATGTTAGTCCCACTGAAGCCGCCTACAGAATTTTTTGCTTCCCTATGCATGAACAGTCTCACACAGTTATTCGTTTATCCGTACACTTACTGCAAGAGCAAAAATATACTTTCGCGAGGACAATGCAACTGAAGCATTATTTAGAGCAGAAATGCAACATACAGAGTTAACTGCGTGGTTTGAGTTGAATAAAAATCCGTCAACCAGAAGTTCATACATTTATCCGGAAACACCAGTTCATTATGATTGTCTGGAATAAGCAAGGGCATACCTGAAAAAAACGTGTGAAAAACCTAAAAATTATTGGTCGAATGTACAATGTTTCTCCAATTAAATCTGAACGATATCACCTTCGTCTCTTACTACTTTATGTCGTAGGTGCTACAAGTTTTGACGACTTAAGGACTTACGATAATGTCCATTATGCTTCTTTTAAAGAGGCAGCGATGCGACGTGGGCTGCTTCAGGACGATACCGAATGGCATCGTTGTTTACAAGAAGCATCCGTTTTTCAAATGAGGTAAATTTTTGCTTATATTTGCATATTTCAGCAACCTTCTAATGCAGTCTCATTGTGGGATACTTTTAGGGATTCTCTGAGCGAAAACTACTTTTGCTTCTTTACAGTCAGGATATTGCTCATAAACTCACTCTTAATGATAATGAGGTTTTTCTCTTTCGACATTTAATTTACCACTTGTAAATAATATACCATTAGTTCCAGACAATGCACCTCACTTAAGTTTAAATTATGATTGTGATTCTATGATTTTGCAGGCAAATTAGGAGCAACATCTAATTATTAATGAAATAAGTAAAGTTATACAAGAAAACAATATTAACAGGAGCAATGCTTATTTTATAGATGGTCCAGGGGGTACAGGAAAAACTTTTTTGTATCAGTGTCTTATATAGAAGTGTCATAAAGAGGGTTTTGACGTAATATCAGTAGCATGGACTGGCATTGCTGCAATGCTTTTTCCAAATGGTCGCACAGTACATAGCAGATTTAAACTACCTCTTAAACTTCACGAATCTTCGGTATCATCTTTAAATATTAACAGTAAAATGGCAGAAGATATTAAATTAACACGACTTATTATATGGGACGAAGCGCCAATGGCCAGTGCTCATGCATTACTGTGTGTAAATCGTCTCCTTCAGGATATAATGGGTAATAAACATCCCTTTGGAGGTAAAATTATTTTGCTTGGGGGAGACTTTCGACAAGTTTTGCTGGTTGTTCCTCACTCTTCGAGACAGACAATTGTTCACCATTGTATTAAATTTTCTCCACTGTGGTCGAAATTTAAAATATTTAAATTGTATAAAAACATGCGCGCTAAATCGGAAGAGCAAAACTTTAGTGACTTTCTTCTTAAAATTGGCAATGGTGAATATCCTGCTTTAAGTAATGAGCAAACTCAAAAATTTATTTTTGATTGAATTGCCTTTAAGTATAATAAGCAAACAGGACATCGTGACCAAAATTTTTGGCGTTGGATTTCTAAAAGCTGAAGATGTAATACAAGTCTCCAAATACGCAATTCTTGCACCAAAAAACGAACATTGCAATCACATTAATACAAAAGTTTTAGATTTAATACCTGGAATCGCAAAAACGTATGTTAGTGTCAATCATTTAGTCACTGAAGAAGAAAACGAAATTCTTCAATTTCCAGTAGAGTTTTTAAATAGTTTGAAATTTAGCGGTTTGCCTCCTCATATTTTGACACTAAAGGTGGGTACCATTGTGATGTTATTAAGAAATTTAAATGTATCTCAAGGCTTATTAAATGGAACCAGATTAATTATAAGACATATATATGAAAACTGTTTAGATTTGAAAATTATCACAAGAGTTAAAACAGGACAAAGTGTATTAATTCCTAGAATAGATCTTACGCCTTTAGATAGTTCACTGCCATTTAGTTTTAAAAGACGCCAATTCCCCATTCGTCTTGCTGTTTGCATGACTATAAACAAGGCTCAAGGACAAACCTTAGAACGGGTTGGTATTTATTTACCGGAATCGGTATTTAGCCATGGCCAGCTATATGTAGCTATGTCTCGCGCCCGATCGTTTGACAATTTAAAAGTACAAATAGTACCCAAGGGCAACATTACTTCAAATGTTGTCTACAAAGAAGTTCTTTGAATTGGAAGACGGGTAATTTGATAGATTATTTTTTTTAACATGCTTTGGCCTGTGTTCTAGCGTCGAATTTCGACGGGTTCAAACTAGTTATAAATTAAACGCATATGAATTAAACATTTTTATAAGTAAAAAGTAAAAATTTCCAACTAACTAAAAAACTTTGGTCTTATCATAAAATTTATGTTTATATTAGGAGAAAAACAGTTACAATATTTTTTTAAAATAAAAGAATCTTAGAAGGACAATATTTGAATTCTTCATAAGAAAATACTATGGAAATGATTCCCAAGTTTCCAACAACAATGATTATTGATAGACCTACGCAATCCACGTATAGTACTAAAATAAAGAAAAATCAACAACTAAAGTTTTAATTATAAAGCCACTTCTAATATATAGGCATATTAAATTACTAATTAATTAGCTTTTAATTATATTATGAAATTATATATAATACACGTGCTAAGGATTATTAAGTACGTGATGGCTATTGATCCCAATAACCACTTAAACCTTTTGCAATGAATATCAATGTATTTATGAACTATTTAAATTTGCTGCTCAGAACAATATATATCATATATTGGAACTATATTTATTTTATCCATATTTATACATATTATAGATATAATGCATATGGGAAAATTGAAAATTAAAATAACTTTGTAGGTATTAAACATTTTTATCATACATTTTTCTACAGTATTTAATAAAAATCGCTTAATGTGATTACTATTAACATTAAATATTTTTTTTTTTTTAAATAAAATCCAAAACTTTACTATAATCTCACTAAAGCAAACCATTTCTCACTTAGTTATCATTCTTGTTTTTTTATCCATTATATCAGCATTTTTTTTGCGGCGGTCTTAAGACGACCTACCTGCAGCAATCTCGCAGATTAACGAGTGTTTTATAATTAAACCCGCCTTAATTGCTCTGAAGACCAACTACGATTAATAAAGTAATTTAGGAATAATTTAAATTAGGGTATAGCCATTAGTAAAGCCGTACTTGCTGCTTACCATCAGGGACACACCGACGTAATTGCGATATTTAGGAATAGGATTACGGTTATTGCATTTGTAATGAAAGAGCATTTATAAATAGAAATGGAAACTTGATTAAATCGTTTATCTAAGGTAAATTTTTGGCTTCTTTTAAAATTTTTAAATGGAAATATTTATTTATATGGTTGTAGTGTAATTTAGTTAAAGTATGATTTATTCATTTATTTATTTAGTAGTTTTGTTTATTTAAAGTATCTCTACAATCTAAGGTATATATGCCTTTTTATATAAAATAGAAAATATAATAAAGTATAGATTATAATTATATATTTAATTTTTTGACGTAAACATAAAATATTTTCATAAAGTGTTATACATCATTTTAAAGGGAAACAAGGTTTTTTGAATTTAGCAAAGAAACAAAATGGCCACCATAAGAAAACAAGGAGTTAAGGATGGAATCTCAGAACCGAAACGTCGAAAATAAAAACTGAATTAAGGTATGCGTTGTCCTTAAAAAGCTTTCCTAATAATGTTTTTACAGATTTTAAAAATACGTGAAATAAAAAAAATAAAGCCCTTTTTCAAAAATGTAACTTTTTGATTTTTTCCAAAAATTTCAAAATCGGAAAAATATAAAGTCGTTCTGAAAGCGGCACTAAATTGGTAAATAAATGCCCTACAACTTTCCCTATTTAACCAATTTTCTATCTCCTATAGTTTCAAAGATACTTATAGATTAGAGTGGGCCGAAAAATAGCTTTTTTCAAAAATTTTGGAATTTCGTTTTGGAATAGTGCGCAAAAGTTGTCTTCTGCCCCCTAACGGAAACCAAAAAAGCAGCAATTAGTTTCCTTTTCCTATTTCGGCCAAAATATTTATCTTCAGTTTTTTTATTGCATCAAGTCTTCTGCCTCCTACAAGCCTTAAATGTGCGATAACTCACAACCTAAATATCCGTTTCTGACAAAAGTAAACATTCAAAGCAAAGTTTTTCATAATCTGTCCGCTTTTAATAGCAAATTATAAAACTTACGTAATACATTATTATTATTATTATTAGGTATTAAGTTACTGGGCTGAATTCTGTCCTATCTATTATTTTATGTGCACCTGTCCCAGGAAGCCAGTTGCCAGGCGCGGGTGAATTATGCGACTCAGTCAGTTGTTTTGAATGTTTTGGGACGGCACGGCCGGCGTCCTATATTTGTATCGGTTTTCGCGTCTGATTTTAAATAAAAAGTTCAAAAATTCATCAAGTCATGAGTTTCTCAAAAACGTGTTACACAAGACGAGATACCGAGTGTCCTTTAGTTGGATCACCGGCAGATTTCAAAGACAATATTCTACCTGCGCAAGAAGATGTTCTGCGGTGCTTTTTATGGATAAGGTATACCCTAAAACCGCCAGATTGTGGAAAAGAGTTTCAGAAATTTTAAGCATACTGGTTGACAAGATCCTAAGTTTATGGGAAAAAGCGTCAATTCCTACAGTCACAGGTAAACGTGTGTTGCAACTTATTAAAATGCAGCATGATAAATATTCAAAGATTTTGTGGTACCCCAAAATCAAGAGAAATGACAACTATGTTCTAAAAGTTGAATCGTATAAAGCAGAGAACAAGAAACTCTTCGACATAAGTGCCTGCAAGTGCGAAAAATTTGTTCTTGTAGCAAAGAAAAAAAGGTAAGATTCATAATATTTAATTTTACGAGATTACTCATCTAACAGCTAATTATTTTTACAGGTACCTCTAAAAGAACGCGCATTTCTCACAGATCAGAGACGTTTCAGACAAATATTCATAGGACGTGTCGACGCAAAGGAAACAAAGAAAGTAGTGAATAAGTTTAGAATAATTAAAAAGATGCAAGAAAGGGAAAACTCTCATAATAGTTTTTGCCCTGAAAAGCGATCAAAGACTTCGGATATATTAGCTAATATGTCAGTTTCTTCTGTCGGCAATATCGATACAGCTAGTCAAATACCTTCTACTTCTAAAGACTCTATAAATGAAACACTAACTCCTAAATATAATACGCTCAAACTACCTACGCTTGCTTAAAGTGTGTGACAGATATGGATTATCAGACAGATCTGCAGCAGCAGTAGCTACAGCTATTTTACAAGATGTTGGATTAGTAACAAGAGAAAGTTTAGTGCAAATAATAGACAAAAATAAGTTAAGAAGAGCTAGAGAAAATATAAGAAATACAATTGTCGATTCGATAAAGTATCAACCTATAAATGCAATTTATTTTGATGGTCGAAAAGACAAAACAATGACTACTGAAGAAAAAGATGGCAGACTTCATAGATTACCGTTAGTTGAAGAACATATTACTTTGCTACAAGAACCAGGTTCAGTGTTTCTAGGTCATGCAATGCCTTCTTCTGCATCAGCGAAAGACTTACTTCGAAGTATAGTTGACTTTTTACAAGAAAATAACTATGACCTGTCAGGATTACTAGCAGTGGGGTGTGATGGCACCTTAGTTAACACAGGATCAAAAAATGGGGTCATCACTCAATTTGAAATAAAGTTAGGACGTCCTTTACAACGATTTATCTGCCAGCTTTATGCCAATAAACTACCGTTGATACATCTTTTTCAGCATATCGATGGCCAAACAACCGGTCCTAGTGCATTTTCAGGTGCTCTAGGCAAACTTATAGTTCACTGTGAAAATTTGCCAGTTATTTAATATAAAATTATCGACTGCAAATTACCCCAAATAAAATTTTGCGACTTAAGTACCGACCAAAGATATCTGTAGAAAATTTGCCTGGCAATATCCTCTGGTCAATGTTCGACAGACTTAGCGAATCAGAATCCAGGAAAGGTCAGTCATTCCCGATGGCTTACTTCGGCAAATCGCTTATTGCGACTGTATATTTCTACCAAAAAGCCTAGTTCAAATTTGAAAGAATTGGCAACTTTTATTCTAGGAGTTTATGCTCCGATATGGTTTTCAATTAAACAGAACCCATCTTGTGCAAATGGGGCAAAACATGTTTGGCAGTCCATTTAGCTGAGTCGATATTTAAGGAGCGATTTGCGAGCGATTAATGATTCAGTTATACAACGTAATGCATATTTCGCATACCCAGAAAACATATTATTATGTATGCTAAATGACTCTCGTCCCCACATCACATAACTTGCCATGCGACCTATTTTAAATGCTAAGAAAAATCCTTTTATAATACCAAAACTAAATTTTGATGCAGAAGACTACACTAATCTGATAGAATGGCACAATAATTACATCACTCTGCCCCCATTACTTCGTGATTTAAAACAAGATGTATTACAAAATATTATAAGAGGAACCCCGAATAAATTTGTATTTGATTTCATCTAACCCTTGTCACACCCAAACGGTTGAAAGATGTGTAAAATTGGTAACGGAAGCTTAGTTATTAGTGGTTGGTCCTAAAAAGTGAGATAGATTTATAAAAGCAAGGTTAGATTCTCAAAAATTAATGCCACAATTTGAGATCAAAAAGGACTTTTCACAATAACTATATCCGTTAAACATTTCATTACGTTTGTTTTTAGAATTTTTTATTTGCTTTTCTTATTGATAATTGTCTAGTCTATATTGGCTAGCTAATGTTTATAGTAGGAAATAATAATAATGTATAACGTAAATAAAAGTTATTCCATCAAAAAATTCGTATTTTTGTTTTTTTTTTTAACTTTGAGTTCCGGTAGGGGGCAGAAGACGTAATGCGATATAAAAACTATAGATAAATATTTTGTTCGGGGTAAGGAAAGGAAACTTTTGCATGCTATTCCCGATCGAAATTCCAAATTTTGATTTTCAAAATTTTTTGACATTTTTGGTTTCCGGTAAAGGGCAGAAGACGCATTACGATCGAAAATCAACTTTTGCGTACTATTCCAAAACGAAATTCAAAAATTAAAATTTTCGGCCTACCCTATTATACATGTACACCCAATTTGGGCCGCACTGTATAGTAGTTGTACTAATGGTGAAGGGAGAGTGCACCGCAAACCCCATATTAATTATATAAACAATAATTATACAATACATTAAAGGTACAATAAACATAACTGTGATACGAACAATCTTGCATTTTATACTAGTTTTGAAAATTTAATATTTATATCTCTTTATCTCATAAAAAATTTGGAGCGGGTTTTTACAATTTAAAAAAATGAATTAAATATAAATGAATGCAAAATTTGCATATTTTCATTAAGACTAGCAATTACAAACTACAAAAATCCGAAAAAAGCTCCGAGCACAATTTTACCAGTAACAATACTTAAATTTAAGTTATTCCCAAATTACTTTATTATTCGTGGTCGCTTTCCATTGCAATTAAGACTGAGCTTAATTAGAAAACTTTCATTAATTTAAGGAAATGCTGTAGGTAGGTCTTCTAAGAAAACGCTTAAGGGATTAAAGTAATTGGTAAAAATGCAAAAGAGACATATTATGAGGATTATCATATAGAATGAGTTTTTATAGGTTTATTTAATAAATTTAGTTAGTATACAGAACGAGTTATAGGAGTATACTAAATGCAAAACTCGGTATTTGACAAAAAACGCGAAAGTGATTTTATTTTACATTTTGACAGACTACACTGATAGCTAAAAGATATACTACAATATTAGCTGCAAAAGTGCCTGTTTACGTATAAAAAAGATGTTTACTTATAGAGGATGAATGCAAAACTGTGTATTTGCAATCGCCGTTCAGATGCAAAACTGGGTATTTTCAATCAACCAATAAGAGTGCTAGAAATACTTGTAACGGCCGCATACCACGTGTTATAATTTCATTATTTTTATTTTTAGTTTGTTACTGTACTTGATAGTATAAACATCGTCTCGCAGTTTTAAGCCGTTAAAATTTTAATTTGTTAATATTAGTTTCGAAAAAAGTGTCTACTACTGTAGAAATGGATACAGTACAACCATGTGAAAAAGGAAAAGGGAGAAATAAATAAAGAGATCTGGAAAAGAAGGAAGCTGCAAATTGAAAGTTAAATGCAATGTTTATAATAATATTGTTTAAACCTGCATAACAATAAGTATCCAGGAAAAATTAAATTTTACAAATTATTATAGTTTGTTTTTTTTTTAATTTCAGACATAAGCCACATGATTTCCCTCAATACCGAAATGTGCTCATAATAAAAAACCAGTGTTTTTGTGTCGGAAACTAAGCATGAGAAATATTCAAGGCTTCCACATGGCATTATATTCAAATGTTGACAAGGTAAAACAAGACATTTTTGTGCTACAATTTTGTGAGAGTTCAAAACCCAGAAAATCATTAAGAAATCATCATGGACTTTCCATAAAATATTTTGTTTCAACAATAACTAAGGAAAAATTTAGAGTTTGTAAAAAAGCTTATCTCGGAATAACCCGTTTTAGTGGAGACAGGTTGGAAAGAAATGTAAGAAATTATTTGCTTTCTAATGAGTTGCCAAAAGAGCGACATGGTGGTGATAGGGTTAAAAACAAAAATGACCATCTTAAGGATTTAATTAAGCAATTCATTGAAAATTTGGAATGCAAAATAAGTCATTATGAAAGAAATCGAATTCCTCGTGTGTTTTTGCCCTGTGAATTAAATTTTTGAAAATTATGCAAAATATTTTGTGAACAAAATCCTAATTTGGCTATAAAATTGTGTTTTTTAGAAGATATGTGAATAAAAATTATAATCTAAGCTTTGGTACCCCCATGACTGATTTGTGGTCCACTTGTATTCAGTTTGAAGAAAAGTTGAAAGTGAACACTAATGACAAAGCTCAGATAATTTGCGAACAACGTGTCCATAAGTTGAAAAGCAAAGCATTGCACAAGTGTTTAAAATTAGACAGAGAAGATATATAGCTTTTTTCTTTTGATTGCCAAAAAAATTTGGCTTTGCCCAAATTGCCAGATCAAAGTGCATACTTTTGTCAACAAATAAACTTTTATAGTTTTACTGTGGTTTGTGGCAGCTCTTCAACAAAACTTTCTCAAAATACAGTGTTATCCTTTGTCTGGCTAGAAACTGAATATTTTACAATATTCTAATGCTATTGCCTCAGCTATAAATACTAGGCTGAAAAATTTTGATTTTAGGGAAACTACAAAATTTTACTTTTTGCCGATGGATGGGGGGGGGGGGGGGGAAATAAAAATAGCACCGTCATGGGAATGCTAGCATACTGGCATACTGGCTCACCAAAAACCATTGAAACTATCGAGTTTACATTTCCAATAGTTGGTCATTCATTCATTCCCCCAGATAGGGTTTTTGGGTTGATCGAACGCGCAATTAAAAAAAAAAGTGTGATAATTAATCACCACGAATATGAGCAGATTATTCAAAATCATTCAAGGGTTCTTAGGCTAAGTCAAGACTGGACAATTCTTGATTGGAAAACGCAGTGTACCAAGTAATAAAAAAGCCTGCCCAATGGCACTTTAAATTTAATGAAAGTAAATGCTTCGTATTTACACGAGAAGGTAATAGCACTCTATTAAGAGAAGAAGTGCTCTATAAATCTGATTTGGGTGTGTTTAAGTCAGTTGTAAAGAGATGAAAACCCTTTCTCGTTTAAAGCCTGAACAAATTCCTACTGGAGTGCATTGCTTAAGAGGAGATAAGTCCTCTATTTTTAATTTACTAAAGAATCATTTTGGATTGAACTGGGCTAGCAATCCAGAATTGGAATTTTACAAGGATCTTCAGAACGCAGTTCATAATTACCAACAGAGAGGAGCTTAAGAAGACCAAGAAAATGAAGAAAATGAAAATAATAATAATGTGGTCATTGAAGAATATGAAGGACTTAGGATCTAACCTGTTTAAGGACTTTTGGTACTTTTTTGCATTTTTATAAAAAATAGGAATTTAAAGAAATAAATTTTGTTCTTAAAAATTATTTAAAATTTGTGTTGTTTTCTTTAATAAACTTTTTCACAAAACATAGTTTTTGGTATTATTATTCTTTACTTTCAATGCAAAACTTGGTATTTGCAAAAAATAAATGCAAAACTGTATATTATTTCCTTTTTTCTTATTTATAAATAAGTAATGATTTAAAAAGGAAACAAAAATCGAAAGAATTTAGATAGACTCATCTACCAAACATTTTCCCAACTACATAACACTAAAAATAATTTTTTTACAGATTTTTGCGCTTCCTGAAAAATTGCTTCTATTGCAAATGTCGAGTTTTGCATTTAGTGTACTAATTAAGATCTATAAATTAAAAAATACATATTTTATATTTGTTCCATACGAATTCGTTCATTGGGTTAAATTTGGTCGTTGGACTGAAATAATTATTAATTAAATGTTTAATCTCTTTTATTTTTTTTTTGTTCTTTTTTAACAACTGCTTTAAATTGTATTTGCTTTAGTTTTGCAGCAAAATCTAAACTTTGTATTTCAAGGTCTTGCTTATCATTATGGTCAAATTAAGAATTTAGACTTATGTGTAGAAGACACAAGTACTTTATAAGCGATATAGTGTACACAAAGTCTCAGTCTCACTATCATAAAAAAATTTACAAATTGATACCGGGTATCTAATCTCAAAGATGACAAGATCCAAATCCCTGATCAAATGAAATTCAAGTGGTTAATATTAGAAAGAGCTGAAATTAAGGAATTAGATACGAAAAAAATTACTTGCCGAATTGATCGAAACAGTAATAGAGTAATTAACTGATAATATTTAATAAAAGCAAAAAAGTTAAAGGTTCATACTGACGCAGAGTCATAGTGAAAGAGAAAAAATATATAAACCGGTTCAAAAAGTTCCGTGATTCGCGTTCATTTTAAACATTAATATAATACAAAAATAACAAATAACAAAAAACATCTACATGATGTAAAATAATGCTCTTAGGCAAAAATTAATCGAGTAAGAAAATATATCAGCCTATTCTAGCCTTCTGAAGAAATCTAAAAAAATCTGAAAAAATCTACCAATAAATAATAAAATTTGAATTAAATAAGAGCTTTCGGTTGGGAAATTGTATCTGCCACCGTTATCAAGTTTAACTAATAAAAGCAATTATTCTAGAGGCTACTAAAAGGGAGTAATCAGTAATTATGTTAGGGCTTATAAACATAATTTTTCAAATGAAATTAAAAATATGTCAAAAACGGTTACAGTTAGGTATAGGACATTATACTCAAAATATACCTAGGATTTCACGTGAAAGCCAAAAATGTAAAAATATACAGGGTATTCCATTTAAAATAACAAAGTTGATTCCTACTTCCGGTATAACCGGAAACGTCACAACTGTCAAAATATTTTAGTTGTGTGGCTCCCATTGACTATGGCACAGTTGCCAAATTTTCAAAATTTTTGATAAATTTGTTTCCGAGATATCAATCGCGTCTATTGGTCGTGAGACACCCTGTATATAAGGGGGTTACCAGATGTTCGAAATATTAATACTGGGCTGGCAGAACATTTTTTGATTTTGCGTGATGTAAGTTTATTCCAGGAAAGTTATTTTTTTCATTATTGCTTCTTGCACACAATCTTCAGTCCAATGTATATTATGGTGATGAGATCGAGCGTATTCCTGATCTGGAAATCTCTCCTATTCCGGTTCACTTTCAATGTTCTTTTATCGTAACTTCCAATGATCGCATATACTCTCCACATCCAACAGGGGTTTGGTTTAGTGTATATGTTTTTGATTATCTTTTCTATTCTCTTGT
Organism: Anthonomus grandis grandis; assembly: GCF_022605725.1. Taxonomy (NCBI): domain Eukaryota; kingdom Metazoa; phylum Arthropoda; class Insecta; order Coleoptera; family Curculionidae; genus Anthonomus; species Anthonomus grandis. Next base: position 4,987,545 of record NC_065546.1, read on the forward strand.
TGAGGTCAACATTATGGCTGTATATTGTGGCATAATTCCCACCTTTCTTAAAATAGGTTGATTAAAGTTGTAGTGTAGATATTATCCCGTGTTTTTTGGTTTACTATAAGCTGATATCTTTAGGCGTCCATTATGGCGTGCTTCTCGAACCACTCCATGTATAATGTTGACCACCACTATAGACATAACGCTAAGCCCGTTCGAAATCCTTTGTCCTAAAACCTATTTTTGAATAGAAAGTAGAAGTTACGAAGACAAACTTCCAAAGTCCATTGCGCCTTTCAATGGTTAAACTTTACTAATTTAGTAACGTCTACCTCGTTTAAAAAAGAAAACAATTTAAAAGTTACCATTACTGCTAACAAATGCAAAAGTCTGCAATTCTTAAAATGTAATAATTAATAATTACAAGTACAAAGATATAACGATGTAATTCTTTTAAATGTAGAATTGTAATGTTCAACTTAAGATGATGATTGGGGCTTTCATTAGCGACAAGGAAGTTAAAAAATTATTAAGACTATTTTTAGTGAGTAGTAGAATGGCTTCAGTTATGCTATTTATTAACCTGAGTAAAATTATAAAAACAATAGTTGAATGAAGTGTAGATGATTTTTGAAAATCCTTGTCTGATCAGCTTTAAACTGTTGCTGAAACTAATAGCAAACCTATGATTAGTAACTTTATGACATGATATTTTAGAAAAGTAATGAACTATAATTCTTTCTAGTATCTGGAAGCCAAGCAACCCAAAAAAAGATTATAAAGCCAACAATAGACAGTTTTAATAAAATAAAAACATTAGAGCGTTAGTGCAAATTCATATTAAAAATACATATGAATTGTTCTAATTTAAATTAAAATATTTTTATTAGATAGCATTTTCATAACTTGCCATAATTGAAAGAAAAGGCCAGAAAAAAAAAACACAATTTTTAAATTGCAATTTGTTAACAAACAAACCTTATTTTCTGTTCGAAAGAATGTGTAAACAAAACTTTGAAAAAACAAAACAATACCCATTCGAGTTTTCCAAGTAGTTCTCTCAGCTCGCGCTAGCAGAATACTTTTTGAACGAGAACAAGAGCTGAAGTGAAAAGAATTCCTATGTTTAACTGAAATTAAAGTTAAACTTCCCGTTACGACTAGGTGTTATTTTAAACAGATCGACTTTTAATTGGTTAACTTCTCCCTTTTCCATTCCCTCACTTTAATCTTTCATCTCTAGCTGTTTAATTAAAAATTGCCACTGGATCCTTATTTAAGTTTCTAAATGTATCTTATTGTAAAAGAAAATCCAATTTTATAAAAGACAAATTAAGATAGTTTGTCCTTCATAAACCGAGAAAAAAACCTTGCAATTTTTAACTGATAAGTTGGAATGACTAAGAGGATATGTTATAGAGTCAGCCATCTGTAACAGTATTTTCAAATGTATTTTAATAAAGTCTTAAGAAATATGTATGTGTCAGCAGAGCTAATAGAATGAAACCGTTTACGGCTGCTTTTAAAATTGATAGAAAAGCGGGATCAAAGAAAGCTAAATGATAGCTGTTGCCTAATTTGTTTAAAGTGAACTTATTAATGTTTTTATTGTATAGTATATCTAAGGTAATGCAAATATGTGTGCGCAGCATTCGAGTCTTGTTTTCTTCTACCAATAGGTATAAGTTAATATCAATATGTTAATTTTTGATTGCTTTAAGTTTTTCAGGAGGGAAGATTAGTACTATAACAAACTAATATTCAGCCATATATTAATTATATTCTGCCTCTTCATAATATAAAATGTTACAAAATAAATACAGTGTTTGTCTTTTTTTATGTATTAAAAAAAAGGCCTCTTAAAATTCTGGATGGTTCAGATAAAATAAAATAAAGAAGATGCACTGGATATGATCAGAACTAAAAAAAGTAGTAATAATTTTTTTAATCATAGATGATAACCCACGTCATGCACAAATATCATTAACGATAAAAATACGCTCATTTTCTTAATTAAGAAAGTAATTGTTAAGGGTACTGCAGTAAAAATAATAAAAAATTAACAAAAACTCAATTTCTAAATATGCTAATTAATCTCAGACCCAAGTATTCCAAATGATCATAATTTAATTTATTTCCAAATTTAACTTTATAATTAAATAATATAGGTTGAACAAAACGATAAGAAGTAAAAAAATACTAAAGTTGACCAAAGTCCTGAAAAATAAAATGCGAAAGATAGAAATAAAAAAAATATCTCTTCTTATTCTTTCCTATAGGATATATCCTATTTTATCCCGAAACTGTAAACGATCATAATGAAATAAAATATATCCTATATGATTCAAGATAATTAAGTACAAAGATAATCATAACCATTCAAATAAAAAAATAAATCAATCACAGAAAGTTTAAATAATTAGTATTATTCCTTTCTTTCAATTATCAGAGACCCAACTATTAAAAAGAATTTAAAAAATCACGCGTGTCATAAAAATGACTTTAAGAAAATAATAAAAATTAAAGAAAGTCTAAAAATTTATTATTTTCTGTTTAATTTACACCATAACCTATTGGAGAGTGTTAGAGAAAATTTATTATTTTTAAGCCTTGCCGACTTGCCGAAAGCCGGCCCGAATCATGCCGAATTCAACCCGACTAAAGTCGGTTTCCTTCAAAGAAAACCGAACCGAATGAAATCAAAATCCACAAATGTGTACATGCCGGGTGGCTGTAGGTGGCTTAAGGAAGGTCGCATGCGTGCAGATTTATTTTATTTCTTTTTAAAATGTTTAGAGTTGGTGACAGTGCGTTATTTTTTGCATTGAGTTCGGAGTTTTTGCTTTTAGTTTAGAATTATGACGTGGATTGACGAAGAAACGTTGGCCTTTATTGATATGTATCGTGTTCGTTCTTCATTATGGAACAGTTCAAATTCCGATTACAAAAATAAAAACCGAAGACATGATGCTCTCACGGAAATTGCTGTTTCATTTGTTATAGAGAAGCAGGAGGTTGTGCAAAAAATCAAAAATTTACAAAGCCATTTTTCGAGGGAAAGAAAGAAAGAACTCGAAAGCAAGAAAACTGGAAGTGGTACTGACGAAGCGTACGTAAGCAAATGGTTTGCGTACCAAGCTATGTTGTTCTTAACCGACAAGAATAAACCACGAAAAACAGTAGATAATATTGAGGTAAGTTCATATTTTTATTTTTTAAATTTGTCGATTTGAAAATTCAAGTTTGCCCGTTAGTAGGTCAACCTAAAATAGCCCTGTGATATCAATATAAACAGCCGAAACAAAAAAAACATATTTTTTTCACGAATTTTTTTCTTCAAAACTATGGACTTTAATTAAAAATTTATTAGAACAAAAAAGTCTTAGAATTAGTCAAGAAATACTCTTGAATTTTTTCAAAACTTTTTGTCAACTTTTTTGAAATTTAAAATTTTTGAATTTTCCAAAAATCAAAAATTTTGTTAAAAAGTTTTAAAAAAATTTAAGAGTGTTTCTCTAATTTAAGTTATTCTTGTTCGAATTCATTGCGAGGTATCAATTCAAACTGAAACTTAAAAAATGTGTCCTGTGGACGTTAACGGGTTGCGTTAACATTAATAAATATGTGGGCATTTATTTATTGTACTAAAAACTCACTTCGCCTTGAGCAGAGACAAAATATTCCGCGAATTCATCTCTGATAGCTTAAACTGTCGCCCCACTTCTTCTTGGAACTCTTGGGAGGTCGCTTAGTTGAGAAGAAGAAGTGTCTTGCCTCCAAAGTCCAGGAGTAACTTCGTGCAGATTCAAAGTCGAATATTCCGACAGAGTTATAGACAGATCTCGAAGCGCTTTTCCGCAAATAGTTATGAAGGTGAACAGCAGCCATCGTTACTTTCGTTGCTGTTTCAGGTTCCAATTCCATGGGAGATCTAAATACGCGAAAACTGGTCGATAGTGCCGATAGTGTGAAATGAATTTTCTGAAACTCTGCGCACCCTGCTTAATCTATAGCTGAATATCCTTTTCTTTATTCCTTTATCATGACATCCGGAGTATGGTTTCATAATATTGGGAGTGAGAGGGAAAGCATCGTCCGCAACTATTACAAAAAAACTCGGGGTGATTCGCCCAAGTCCGTGGTTCAGGAATATGTAGAGTGTTTTCTTCAAGTCCTTTTTTGAAAAATGTATTATTGAAGACGCCACCATCGGAAATTCTCCCTTGACAACCCACATTCACATATACAGTGCTTTTCTTTGAAGTACCCCCCCCCATTTATTTTTTGAACGGGTGAAAAAAAAATTTTGAAACTTGGCATAAGTAAATTGGTCTATAGATACTATTTTTCACTGTAAACTAGGTAGTTGTAAATTCCAAGATGGCGGCTGGGCGACATCTTAAGAAAAAATTTTAAATAGAAAGGGGGGTCGTGTGGTACCTCATTTTAAAGGTCTCAATAAGTACTTTGTAACCCTGAAATATTGGACCCATATCTTAACTCGTTTCAAAATGGCGGCCTAATAAAAAAGTATTTTTTTTAATTTTAACGTTTTACATTTTTATGATTTTTGAATAGGTAAAAATCAGTGTACGAAAATAAATGCGTCACTATTTTATTTTGACATAAAAACGACAGTTCTAAATGTCAAAATAACACATAAGCGCCATCTTGAATAAATGCATTAAATAGAAATCTTGTGTTACCTCATTTTAAAGATTTTATTGAGTACTTTTAATATTTATTACATGGACTCGGAATTTATTTTTTTAATTTTTTTTAGTAAGATTACGCATTTAAAATTTTAAACTACCAAACTATTTTGATATTCGCTTTGAGTTTTAAAAAGAATAAAAATTCGGTATTTTAATTAGGTGGGTAAATTGACAATTTTATTTTTAACTTACATTTTACAATCTTAATTTTATTTAGAATAATGCCTTCTAACTCTTACTGCATTCCTGTTTAAGCTCAGAAAAAATTAAAATGGATTTTAAATTTTTTTTTGGTTTTTTTTTATTATGTTCGGAATCATTAAAATTTTCGATTTTTTAAATAAGCAACAAAAATTTGCCGTAGGTACCTACCTAATTTTGTTTTCGGCATTAACATTTTTACGAAAAAGTAATACAGCAATGCAAAAACTTTCCCATAGCAACCAAGATAACCCACAAAAGTGTCAAGAATAAGTTTTTAAAAATTTGTTTTTTTTTCAATAATCTTCAAAACCACATAAAAAATAATATATATATTTTTTTATATGGCATATTCTTTTACAAGTAAATAATGTGCAACTTTGGGGTAAATTATCCATTTTCGTATTTTGAGGGTAGACGAATTTGAAACACCGTTTATGTATATTTTTCTCATAAAATAAATAATAAAAAATATTTAAAACATTTATCATATACCTAAAAATACGTAATAATAAAAAAAATTTATTATCTTGTAAAATGTAAAAATTATTAGGTCCCGCGGTCTCCACTTAGTCGTTCCACTGTACGGCGTGCGCCACCAAATCTGCTTCAATTTTGACGCCACGAAACCAGTGTCACGGACTTCTTAGAACTCTCGATCGGCTACGATCGCGTTGCCCATATTATTATTAATATAATAATAAGCTTGTATATTTATCTCAATATTATAATAAATCAAATAATAACATAGAACTACAAGATTATTAACAAAAATATCGCTTGACGCTAACACGGCCAGCCTGACACTAGGACGCTCTCGGCCCAATGTTTTTTTTTTTTTTTTTTAATGCTCGGTTTCATTCTGACTACTAGTACTGGATGTGCTCGTGTCAACATCAGTGTTGGTTTGATCCATGTTCTAGACAACAGAAAACAGTTTCAAAATCAAGTGTTCTTAAGAACGCTTTATTTCAAAATACACATATATATATTACATGCTCAAATACCAATGCTTAAAATCTAACAAGTGACGATAACCGCCAGAAAGCATTAAACCATGCCCAAGTATCTTCACTAAAAATATTTTAACCCAGTGAGATTTCCGCCAGACAGCATTATACCAACAATTATCGCTAACACGGTCATACAATTATATTAATATTAGTTACCTGGCAATCATCATTGTCAGTAAATACGTATAATATATACGGGCGATAAATCTTGCTTTACAGGATGACTTTACAAAAGGTCTAGTTTTGGTGTATTTAGACGATATTCTGATTCCGTCTACTACCCTTGAAGAAGGCTTAACAAATCTACGAAAAGTTTTTGTGACTTTAAGATCTCACGAATTTTCCATAAATATGAATAAATGTAGTTTCTTAAAAGAAGAAATTGAGTATTTAGGTAAATTACTTTGCAAAGGTGATGTGAAACCCAGCCCTTTAAAAACATTGGTTCTAAAGTCTCTGTCACCCCCAACAAATGTTAAAGAAGTGCGCCAGTTTTTAGGTGTTTGTCCCTTGATTTTTCAGTTAAAACCGGACGAATATCACATTTACTAAAGAAAGATGAACCTTGGTGCTGGGGTGATAAACAATCTAAGGCTTTTGAATATGTCATTAATATTTTGTCAAATAAACCGGTTTTAGCCATATTTGATCCCAATCTTCCTATAGAGCTGCATACGGATGCCAGTAGTCATGGTTTTGGAGCCATTATCTTACAAATCCATGATGGCATAAAGCGTGTTGTTGCATATTTCAGTAAAGCCACATCTGATGCCGAGTCACGTTACCACTCATACGAGTTGGAAACGTTGGCCGTGGTTTACGCACTGAAACAGTTTAGACACTATTTTATAGGTGTTCCATTTAAATTGGTCACAGATTGCAACTTATTAAAAAGCTCTCAGTATAAGCGTGATTTAGTTCCGTCGTGGATTTACCTACAGGAATTCAATTTTATTATTGAGCATAGGGCGGTTAATCAGATGTCGTATGTGGATTATTTAAGTCACAATCCACCAAAATCAGTCTGCATTAATCGGATTTCTGAGATTGTTGACGGTGCAAGCTATGTGTCGTTTGTGAATGATTCGGTCAAAATGACCGAATCTTTGCAACGACCCGCGACCCGTTTGATCACGCTCTGTGACCCTATCGTATCGTTCAAACGACCTTGACAATAATCGGCCGTTCAACGATCGATTATTGTCAGAGAGAGACAGTCGCGGCCGAATCGGGCCGAAGTGCCGGAACTGCCGGAAGCAAAATCGCGGCAAACTACGAACAGGTCGCAGGAACAGGACTTGTGATGTGAGTTTTGCTTACCTGTTTTTATAGTGTTTAGACTCTACAATTTTATTGAAATTTTAACGACCTTATCATTCAAATGAACGAATCTTGGCGAACGGGTCATTTCAATGAATGACCTGGAGATAAACGGGTCATCAAAAAGAACCGGGTCTTCCCATCCCTAGTGCAAGCGAAGCAGAGTTTTGCCTAATGCCTGACGGTTGGTTATTTGTACAACAAAGTACAGACAGCGAAACTCAGGAACTTAAAGAAAAATTAAACAATGGCGAGCTTGATAAAAATCAGTTTTGCATGACTGGTAGTACTCTGTGCCATTTAAGTGAGATAAATTCGGAAAGAGTAACACAATACTGTGCCTAAAAATACACGTTATGCATTATTAAAGGAATATCGTGACGGTCAAGCTCATGTTGGTTTAGATAAGACATTAAGTATAAACTCTCACTTTTGGTTCCCAAGAATGAGGGCATTCACTAGAAAGTATATTGACGCGTGCTTAACCTGCCTCACTCGAAAACGCATCCTTAAACCATCCAGCTATGAAATCCATTCAATAAACAAAGTTGACATTCCATTCAACACTCTTCACATTGATTGTTTTGGACCTTTACCTAAGACTGAAGATGATTTTGCTCGTATTTTCGTAGCTGTGGAAGAGTCTCAAAATGGATGAAATTGCTGATTGCATAATGGACATAATATATCTTGTAGGAACTCCAGCTCGAATAATAACAGATATTGGTAGTTCTCTTCGTGCAGTCCAGAACCATGAACTCTTACGTGAATGGGATATAGAGTGGCATTTCATTACCCCATACGTACACCAAGCTAATGGTCAAGCTGAACGCTACATGAGTTTCATTGCAAATTTATTGCGTGTTCAAGCAGGCATTTCATCTCAATGGAGCGCACTTGTTTCGCGTATTCAGCTGATTATCAATTCTACTGTTCATAAAACTACAAAAAGGACACCCCTTCAAACGTTATTTGGATGTGATAACAGGATACCCGAAATTAAGCGTATCATTGACAATGCGCCGGAAGATAAACTGCCTTCTTCGCCTATTCAGACGGAGAAATGGAAGCAGTTTGTAAAGAAGCGTCTTGATGAAAATGCATTTATTCAAGATATGTACGTACGTGAATAAACGTGCAAAAGTACAAAAAACCTTTAAAGTTGGTGATTATGTACTTATTAACAGAGAGGTTATTAAGCGAAAGAAACTTGAGTCTGGATGGTTGGGGCCATATAAGGTAACAAAAATCCTATCTACGAATAGATATGAATTAAGGAAAGTGGGAGATGTTGCTGAATCTACTAGACTTACAGCAGCAGCGTCTTACCAGATGCGTTTGTGGCCAAAGGAATAGACTCCTGAGGACTGCTCAGAGTTGCTTGAGTCATACGTATTGGTCGTCGGGTGTAATAAATGCTAATTTTTTTACTGATTCAGGATGAACTTTAATTTGATGGAAGCCAGCGGCATATCTACGTAGATAGTTTCTGATACTGCAGAAGCTTAGGTTTGCATTCAGCATTTTAAGAAATATATCTTAGCTGGCTTATCCAGAAATTGCCAGAATGCTAGGTTGCATATTTAGTAATACAAAACCTTGTTATTATATTAAATGGACTAATAAAATGAGCTTAAGAATATGTTAATAAAAAAACCTTCTCTGATCGTCCATGGTTGCTAATGCTGATTGTAATGATAGTTTAATAAATCCAAAGCTGATCTGCAATAGTTAAGAACATTTTAAAATCTGGCTAGATAGTCATGAAGATTGAATTAATAGAAAGCTCTTCAACTCCTCTATAAATTAATATAAATGTGACTTACAGGAAAATTAATAATTTTAATTGCTTACAAAATTATATTCCTTACTGGTCTGAAAACAATATAATGTAATATAATAGGTGAGCAACACTTTTTAACCTTTAAGCATGCAAGAAAGCATTCAAACGCAAGCAGATTCGACATGTGTTCCTAACGTCTTTTTAGAACAGCAATAGAGTTTTAACAATAGAGTAAGAGTTGGCTGGTCGTAATGTTTAAGAGTGAGAACATATGTTTTTAATTAGGCTTTTAATCGGTGGCCTCAAGAATATAATTAAGAAGTTGAAGGAGTCTTAGTGAATGCAAATGAAACCTAACAATTTTAAAGTGTCGTTCTCGTTTTCAGGTGTTAATGAGTCAATTATTTTTAATGTTTATCTTTATTAGCATTTAAGTTCTTTATGGATTTTAATAAAATGGCTTATTATAGGAATGATTTAACAGGAAAAGGTTTTTTCGTTCCGTAATAAGAAGAGTTTTGATTTATTTAATGAGTACTATTTATTAGAGAAAACACATTCAAGTATAATAAATTCAATCGCATTCTCCGGATATTATGCTTACTAAATTGAAAAACGCTTCGACTTTTAGGATTTTATAGTTTGTTTTAATCCATTATACGGTGCCTTCATTTCCAATCAAACCATCCTTAATAACTTTAGAGATGTTAATTTTATATTTGACAAAGTTCTATCAATCACCTCCTTACCTCCAGCTAACCTCACTTTGATACGTCAAGTGGGAATATACATTAATATTATTATATTGACATATCATTGTAAGCCATTTAACCAATGTAATGTAACCAATATTTGGCCAAAGTAGTCCTTAGCCTGTAGCGTTTTATTTTTCTATTTCTTATGTTCACTAACGCTCCATTGACATTTCATTAATTTCAATAATTACACTGTCAATGACACATTACTATTGTAACGCATCACTCTCCTGGTTTAATTATCTATGCTTTCTGTTGAAGGTCCGTCACTTCTCTGATTGGCTGATATTGACAGCTCAGACGACAGGTGGGGTCGTTATTGATTTAGTCGGTACTCCGTCCATTTTTCGACGACTTGTTCCCGTGTTGCAGGTAGGAGCGCACATAAAAGGCCATTTTTTTTTAATTTCCGAAGTTTGTGAAGCAGGAAGTGGCCAATATGATTTATAATTTATGGTCCTTAATCTTGTACCTTTAGGGAACAGTTTATTTCATAATTCTGGTGCAGGATGCCCAAGATTTTGATGGATAGATAATGAAATCTAGCAAGGTGAGTGTGTCACATTTTTAACACCATTCGTTTTTTATCGACAGTGAATACAATGGCAACCGTTGTTTTAGGGAGTCTACTTTTCGGTTTTCCTTTTTATTCTTCTTCAATTGTTGATTGCTGCAGGCTTTTGATTTCCCCGGGAAATTGCTGCAAGCACTGGGGCTAGAGCTAGAGTTAGAGCTAGTAATTGAGATTCCCAGTCTGGATAGCTGAACTACAAATGGCATACATCCACAGCCTCGGTTTTGAAGGCTAGCCGTTCATTTCTGGAAGGAATATACAGGCCAGTTTATTCCATTTATTTAAATATTACTAACCATAGATTTGTCTCACTTATTTAAATTTTTATTAATATACATGTTACAAATATTTAAACAATGTCATAATTTAATACGTTAATTTCTTATCTATAATATTAATTATTTTTTGTTTAGTATTTTTCAGTATCCTTTTTGGTAGTTAAGTAGATATAACACGGTTAAGGCTGATATGCCTTAGGTAAAAAGGTTCATGAACTTTTCCCTGCGTAATACCAATATGTACTAAAAACTTATAATTGCAATTAAATTTTCAAGTGCTGAAATCTACCTAGTAGCGAAATTATAATTTAAATGTTACTTTTGTCAACTCATATTATTCATATCAACATTGTTCATATTTTAATTTATTTCAAATTATTAACATTTATCAGATTAGAACATGAAGTGTGTAAATATCTTTGATGTAAATATAATTTGGTTGTATTGTTGAGAACTAAGTGGCGCCCTCTTATTTAATAGTTATAATCAAGTTTAGATTCTTTAATAGCCAGTCATAAGTGAACTTTCGAATAATCCCAAACCTCCAATAATTCTGAGCTACCTGCTGCAAACTCTTGGCAAAATAGTAACAGTGTAAAGTTAACGCCACAAGCCACCAAAGAAATTGCAATAGGTCTTTTTCTTTGTTTCTGTTGTCTTATCGATCGGCCATCCATGAAAGGACAGGCGAGTCTCCGACTGTAATAGTGATGAAAAGAGATCCCTGGCTCCCATGCGAAAACGGTGACCATTGTCTGATATTGTCTGACCGTTGTCTGACCGATTATCTGTAATGACAAGTGGGATACCACGCATTGTCTATAGTAGTCAGTTCAGTGAAGTAAAGTTTGATATCTTGCCGGGAATTAAAATAGTAAAAATAAATATCTCTATAGTTGACGCGCCGAATAGATGCACCAAGAAAAACGCGTGGTTGGCGCGTGATCAGCGAGTGTTCGATGCGCGATCCATTTTGTTGTATTAGACGAGTAGATTTCGAGTGGGTTTTTACGTCTTTATAATTATACGATAAATGTATTTTTATCGATTAGTATTATTTTTATTTTTTATTATTAGAAATTTATTATTATGGATATTTAGGTCACTGGAAGGGCTTATTTTTAAAATTTCTTATGAAACAACGTGTGAGTTTTGATTTACTCTCACCCCTAGACCTTGTAAATAATATGAATTTACTATAATTTGTTAACTATTTACAGTAAGTACATAATATTTCAAATGTAATAATACAGGGTAATTCGCTATTGTTGCACAAAAATTTATTGGTGGATTCTTTACAAAAATATATGTAAAAAATAAACTAATTATCAATATAGGTTTAAAAATGCTTTCTCTCTAAAAAAAAGGGCGTTAACATTTTTAATAAATCAAAATTCCATAATTCAAAAAAAAACACAGTCAGGTACACAGGCCTTTAAAAAACTAATCTTTCTCAGAATCTGAAGTTGTATCGTCATCTTTGCCAACATTTATAATAAGTGGTTGCACCTGATATTCCATTAAATCATCCAGAGTTCACATGCGTTCTTCTTCTTTGATAATGTGAGCAACAGCATTTTTCCAATTTTGTGGACTGATATTTTGCACTGCTTGATCAAAAAGTGGTTTAAGGTCTGCAAATTTAAAAGTGACATTTTTCCGAGCTACTTCACCCTTAATCTGCGCCCATATCAGTTCGATTGGGTTCAACTCGCAATGATATGGTGGCAATCTTAAGACCGTTCGGCCGGTAGCTTTAGCCATTTCGTCCACTACAAATGTGCCTGCGTGTCGGTTTTCTTTTACTAATTTCAAAAGTTCTGCCTTGATCATATCTTGTTCATAATGAATTTGTTTGGTCATTTACCAGTTTTGAATATCTCCTTTCTTTGTGGCAGATGTCGGGGTTTTGTCAAGCTTTCGGGTATGGTAGGATGCGTTATCCAACACAATAACACAGCCATTTTCTAAGCTAGGTAAAATTTTTTCGAACCACTCTTCAAAAACTTGAGCATTCATCTCCTCGTGATAATCTTTCGTCTATTTTGATTCTAAAACTAGTTGACCGCCCTGAACAAAGCCATCTTCTGACCCAATATGCAGAACTATCAACCGTTTCCCTTTTCCTGCCGGAGCTTTTAGCCCTGTGGACAATCCATTGATAAAAGCTTTCTTATGGATCGTAAATAACGTCGCCTCTAGCATATTATTTCATTAAGCATATCCTTTCTTTAAGCATACTATTTCGACTTTTACAAAGCTGTAACGAAAAAAATTATGTGAGCTTTTGTTTTTTTTACTCAAATTGTTTTAAATCTTCATTATATGGCAATCTGCCACTTACCGAAGACCAATTTCCCTGAGTAAGTGTCGAAAAGTTGTTTCCTTAAAATTCGGAATTTCTTCATTTTTCTCAAGTTCTGATAAAATCTTTTTGACAGTTGGTGGCTCATTTTTTAGGAAAAACGAATGGATTATTCTACGGATAGCATTTTTTGTTTGCTCATCAATGTTATCCAAAATAGCTCTCGCCCTATGATACTTTGTTGGTGGTTGAAAGGTATGAGTATTTTCATAACTTTTGACTATATTATAGATACTCCTTATGGAAACACCTGATGAAATAACATTACATTTTTTATTTGGTAAGTAATTTAATTTATTTATTTTTTCAAACGGCATAAAACCATTTACTTTTGTGAGTGTATTTACAATATAAAAAACATTGTAAAAAACTGCTGGTCAATTAAAACGCATATAGTTTTTTGTTGGAGTATTTTTGACTTTTAATATTTTCTACACCGTGAGCCAAATTAGAATGCTGTTTTCAATGTTCGTTTGCCCAATGTGTGTAGAATATACCTTAGTTTATTTTAGTTTAATTTAGCTTTAATTTACCTGTAAGTTTATTTTAGCTTAGTTAAGCTAAAATCAACTTACAGGTTTTTTATAATTATATCAGCTGTAAAAGATACTTTTTGTGTCTTGCTGTAATCTGGATGATTTACTTCACATACTTTATACATATTTATAATTGCCTCCTTTTCAGAAACCGTAAAATGTTTCTTACAAGCTCGTTTTTTAGGGGGTGAATTCAAAAGATGGCCCACAGGTACGTCACCCATTTTTCAAAACAAATAAACAAACTAATACACACGAAAAAAAAACAGATTATAAACTTACAAAAGAGACGCAAACAAATTAAAAAATAATTAGACCGTATACGCGCGCCAAAACTCCTACTCTAAAATTCTCCAGTATTCACTGGCACAGCATAAAGAAACTTAGTTTCTTTATGCTGTCACTGGTATTCGAACACGCATTTCGTTTTAACTGTCGCGTGCTATTCACGTGATTACTGCATCTTTTCGGCGAGCCGACTATAGTAGCCGTTAGGCCGGGCGAACGTGATGCGCAGTGTGACGTGCGTTGACGCAGGGTGAAGTGAACTGCCTGGTTTCAAGTGAACTGCGCGCCTGGGTAGTCCGAAAGATGAAACGCAGTTTATCGTACACCTGCGTCCAGATTAAACGCAGTTTTACTGAATAGATTCCTACTATTTTCTATGATGTATACATATTTGCTTAATTTATTAGACTCGGAATCTGATTCTGACTTTGTTGACGAAGAAATAGCGTATACAACTATATTCAGAAGAAAACTGCCTAAAAGTGATTACTTAAAAAAGAGAAAGACTCACGGAGAATTCGTTCTTCAGAAAGAACTTTCTGAAGAAAAGTACAAAAATTATTACCGAGTAACCCGTGCACAGTTTGCAGAAATTCACGGATTTATTAAAGAAGACATAGAAGCTGAAGGGTGTAATGCGTCAAAGCCTATCGGAACGGAAGAAAAACTAGCCGTATTTTTAAGGTGAGAAATGTATTTATGTATTTTAACTCAAACAATTAACATTCCCAATAACAAAATAAGATAACTGTTCTAGTTTTATATAAAAAAGTAAGATCAGTTAACAGAAAATTGGTTTATAAAGTTAACTAAGGTTCCCTCTCTTGATTGATCTTTTTCTAACGAAATATCCTGTAAAGGTGCTTCATTGGAAATGTTGATAACGTCAAGATGTGAAGAATTATCGGAATACGTTGAGAAGGGCGTAGACGATGAAGAGCTTTGATAGTCATTGTGGTTTTGATTAAAAATCTGATGCCGATCAGTAGTAGATTCGTAAACTTGAGACGTTCGATAAGTATTACGTTCAGCCAGGTTCATTCTGTATGGCTGCGGAATGTTGAGTAAAGTGGCTTTTTCATTTGACACTACTTTATAAACATTATTTCTCACAATGTGTTGTGATGCTGGTGGCATTTTTTTTGTTATCTCGTACATTGACATAAAAAAATGATATAAGGGATCTTTTGGAGGTTGTATCTTTTCTAATATCATTTCTCTCTCAACTGATCTCTCTGCCGCTCTTATTTCTCGATTTTCTATAGATCGCTTAAGTAAGACACCAACATTATCTTTCTTTTGAACTTGGTTTTGCCTCATAGGTATCTTTTTGATTGAACATCTAGGCATGTTGGAAACCCTCTCTTCTCTTGGTATTGACGGTGTTTCTGTCATTGGAGTAGAGGGAAGATTTATGGGTGGAATATCTTCATGATAACGTTCTTTATGTTGAAGACCCACACTATTGGCTTCAGTTTCTGCTTCAATCTCATCTTCACACTTAAGTTCATCGTAATCTTGCGTTTGTGATTCCATATCACTGGCGTTAGTGAAATTGGTATCTCTTTTCCTATTTGTCATGTAACGTTGAGGAAACCCCATTTCTTTCTGGAACTTCCAAAGTTTTTGACTTGTAGCGGCAGCGCCACTCCTTATACATTTTTGTTGCCTTCTAATTGCGTCCCGAAAAGAATGTCTCAATTTCTCCCACATGATTTTCGCTTCTGAACCTGCAACAAAATTTACATAAAGATACATAAAAAATCGTTGAAACAAACTATAAAAATGTTCTAAGTAAATAATAATATAGTTTAATAAGGATTAACTATATATACAGGTTGGACCAGGTTTTTCATGACAAACTTTAAAGTCGATAGAAATTGAACACCGTATCTCAAAAATAAAGAAATTTGTTTATTAAAAAAAGATTTCTATCGACTCTTAAATTTTGTCACAACAAACCTAGTCCACCCTGTAGTGTTTTTGAATTAAGCGCCAAAATACAATTACAGATTCTCAGACATTAAGCTCATACTTTAGTATTGAATTTCTTAACACATTCTTTTATTTTATAAAACTAGTGAAAGCTAAAGAAAGTTAATGATCATCTGGCGCCTACTTCAAAAAGTATAGAAACCTTTTAATTATTATTAATTTATTATAATTTCATTCACTTAAGTTATTTTTAAAGTTTTACTTTCAAATATGTATTTTATTTTTCAGGTACATCGCTTTAGGGAACTGCTTTAAAAGTATGGGCTACAGTTATAGAATGAGTGACCAAACAGTATCCAATATTGTAAATGAAGTAGCAGGAGCTTTTTGGAAACGTATGCAACCATTATGTATGCCACAAGGAACAGCAGAACATTGGACGTCCATTGCACATGGTTTTGAAGAAAGGTGGCAATTTCCACATTGCATCGGAGCTATTGACGGGAAGCATGTATTAATAAAGAAGCCAGGTTTAAGTGGTTCCTCATTTTTTAATTATAAAAAAACTTTCTCTATTGTATTAATGGCTATTGTGGACTCAAACTACAAATTCATTACTATTAATGTTGGCTCAATGGGACGATTTAGTGACGGAAACATTTTTGGTAGCAGTGTTTTAGCAAAAAAACTTAAGAACAACACTTTGAATATCCCTCCAGCTTCTCTAATACCTATAATTGATGATCCAATGCCATATGTATTTGTAGGAGACGAAGCTTTTCCTTTGTGTGAAAATTTAATGCGACCATATCCAAAACGAAGTGTCATGGACAATTACGAGAACAAAGTTTTTAATTACAGACTTTCGCGGGCTCGACAAACTGTGGAATGTTCTTTCGGTATTCTTGCTTCCTGTTTTCGTGTTTTTCGTTCACCATTTGAATGCAAATTAGACAGTGTAGTGAAAGTTGTAAAAGCATCTTGCTTGCTGCATAACTATTTGAGAAATTCTCCAATTTCACAAATCGAAGAATTCTCCGAAAATATGCCGGAACATCAGCTACTTCCACTTCGTAAAATTAATACTCGAAGTCCATCTAAAGCTTTTTGCGTTCGTCAAAACTTCACAGAATACTTCGTATCACCAGCAGGATCGCTGCCCTGGCAGAGAGATAGTGTATTGAGAGGGAAATACTAAAATCTACGTACGCATGTACCGTACAAACTAAAGCGTGACAAAATTGCATTATTTTAGAATAGGAAAGAAGGGAAATGCGCAATTTTTACAAGGATCAGCCCATCTATTTTATTATAGAATGTAGTTTAAAAAGATAATGTGTAAAAGTGTGTAGCTGAGCGATGTTTATGTTTAGGTACTTAGCTATATACTTTAGCTATATATATTAACTAGCTAACTTAGCTATATATTATAACTATATATATGTTTATGTTCAAATGTCAAAAAATAGAAAATAAAAATTAAATAAAAGACGACGGTTTTGTGTTTAGACCGCAGGCTAACGCAGGCTCACGGCGTACAAAAACTGCGCCACCTCACGCTGCGTCTGAATATTCGCTGTTCTATCGACGTCTATTGATTACAGAAATCTGCGGTGAGTCACCCTGCGTCGCCTCACTTAACTGCGTCTCAACGTTCGCCCGGCCTTAGTGATGGTGTTTTCGTATAGAAGTGTGTAAATAAATTAGTTGACTATTTTTGATAAAATATTAATACAATCAGTATATTAATTTTTATTTTTTAGCGTTTTTATTTTTTTTTACTAAATATTTTTTTTAATACTGTAAACAATATTATAATCAGAAAGTTATATAGTTTTTAAAATCAAAAAATTTTAAGATTTAGAGTAATAGTTCTAATAATATTAATAATTTTTCTCATTTTTCAATGTGCCTATTTATTTAATTTCTATCTTTAAATAAAAAAAGTTTATAGACATTGCTTGTATAATATTAATATTTTTTATTAAAAGGAATGGCAATTTAACCTATTTTAACGAAAAAGCTGAAAATTAAATTTCAATTTAAAGTAAATTTTCTAGACGTAAACCCAATAAACAGCTACTGGTTGTAATAAATCCATTTTTATTTGACCTAGCTCCAGCAAGAGCTTTAAAAAGTTAGCAGCAAGAGTTATTAAATGGCAGAATTTTATATTATTTTTAGATTAGAATGTTTATTATATAACGATTAAAGTTGTCTAAATAATTAATTAAAATAATTTCAAACTAAATCATCATCTTTCTAGTTTTGTTATTTTACTTATTAGATACTAGAATTGTAAATACTGGAAAAAAAAAACTAATATTTTAGTAAAAATGTAACTATGCTAATAAATCTTTCCTCAGATAATTGAAACCAGCAATCTAATTCAAATTATTAAAGCAAACTTTTTTTTAAAATTTATTTATTTGTTCAATGACTATTATCTATTAAACATGTTATGATTATTTATATTATAGAATATTTTATGACTCCATCTATAATTTAAAAATAATGCATAAGAAAAAGTCTTAATTTTCAATTTCGGCTTGAGTCACGAAGCCTTCATACCCAACTAGCATTTATAGTGGGCAGGAACGATATTGCGACTCTAAAAGAAACTATAGAGGGGACGGCGACCTTAGGCGGCCACATCCCATATTTGTAAGATGCTACGAGGCTGCGACTAAAATGGGGAATGATTTTGGGTAGCTGGGTAGTGTTTTGGGTAGTTTTTGCCACTAAGGCATTTACTCTGTTGTGCTACTATAAAGTAGATAATTTCGTCCCAGATACGTAGATGCCATGAGGCTGCCTAGTTAGTGCGTGGTCACAAGTTCGTGGCAAACTAATGCTTTTTCGAACATCTTCACCAGCGCCACCTTTATGAAATTGTAAGATTGTTTTAAAATGGCATGATGACAAACGAATCATAAACAGCCATTTTACTTATTATATTATGATTTTTCATAATATTGATTTGAGTTTTTCTTAGGAATATGAAAGTAAATTTATCGACGAAATTGAGTTTACTGGTTAAAACTATAGGTTTATATGAAAATAATTTGAAGCGCCGCACCAACTATCTGATTTAACCTTTTTATTTATGTTAAAAAATTATATAATATTATGAAATTTTCTTCAAATTTTTTTAATCATTGCTTGTTATCTTGCAAAAGTATTTTATGATCAAAAATGGTTAACATATATAAGGTTTTAATGCATATTTTGAGAAAAAATGCATAATTTTTTAGTTAATCTTGGAGACTACCTCGTAAGCCTTCAAAAAATATGGCCGATACCTTGAAAATTACTAAAAAGTTCCCTACGCTACTATAAAGTGATAAAAATTATGAATAATTAGGCCGAAACTACCCATTTGAAACCTTAAAGTATATAATTCAATAAAGTAACAATCGTAACTACCCAGAAGTGACTATATCGAAACAGGAACTCTTTTGGAACTGTATTGCCAAGGGTTTTTAGTGACTATAAAGCAACACTCTTCTATAAAGTTCCCCGTGCAACCAAAACGCCACCTTTCAGAAGCGCTCGCCTCGATATCGTGGAGACGCGCCGCGCCGCGCCGCGTAATACCTTGGCCACTATAACAACCTTACCTTACTTGTTCTTTATAGTTCCAGGTTCCAGTCTAGTCTAGTCTAATAGATCTTTTGCAGAACTATTTATTTCCTTTACAAAGTAAAGAAGATATTGAAAAGTTAGAATTGGACCTAAGCACAACAAAAAATTTAAAAGAGCAACTCCTAAATTTATTAAAAAAAATTGACGGTTTTACTGGAGAGGGTGAAGCCTCAAAAGTGGGATGCCAAATTATGGACACCCTTTTCACGTCGAAAGTTTTAACGTACTATTCTTGGACAGGCATTAAAAAGAAACAGACTGAAGAAGATAAAAGTTCATTCAGTACATTAAAAAATTTAATACATATAATTTTTGAATCTTTGCTTAAATGTGATAGTCGATATAATTGGCAAAAGCATGAAAAATGTTTAAAAGATGGTATTTTAAAACACGCAAACGATCATATTTCAAATAATTTTTATAAAAAAAATAGAAAAATAAGTGAAATACAGGGTGTTAAAGATTGTATTTTTTATCACTTTAAGAGGCTCTAGAGCAAGTAATAAAAAACGCAATTTTTAAAACTCTGTATCTCGCTTATTTTAAATTTAAAAAAAGTAATTTGAAAAAGTTGTTTATTTTAATAAGCTCTATTCACAGTTAGAATTAATGATTTAACTTTAAAATTACCCTGTATATTATAGAATTATCTTAACCGAGCCATTTATGCCAAAGAGCAAGAGTTTATTTTACTAGAGTTTACATTTACTAGACTAGAATAATTATTATTTTTAGTTCCTGTTTAGTGTTAAGTGTTTGTTTACTTACTAATAAAGTTTAACTACTAATCATAATTATACATATACATTTACAAGTGTTTATTTAGGGTAATCATAATAATAAATAAATATATATTTTTATGTACCCAAAAACAGAGTATTCATTAGTTGTTAAACTTTTAAAGTATGAAGCAAAGGAAAAAATGCAAGCTTGTCTTTCCATTCGATTGTAAATAATTTACATTTTATTTGGTCTAAATGGTATGATTTAGGCAAACTAAAATCGTTTTTACTTTTATGCTTACATTCATAAATATTTATGTTAGACGATTTAAATGGCAAAATAAAAAAATCTGCATATTTTTTTTTACCAGCACCGTAAACGTAGTATCTTCATCCAACTGATTTCGGAGACTTTGGTCTGTTTTTAAATAAGGATTTTTAATATTTGAGAAATCCATATGTCTTCCACCTTTATCATAGACTCCTATCACTGTATACTTTAAACCATGAGCTGAATTAAAGCCTAGTTTGCCTTTAAAGAAATAGTTTATTTATCGAGCAATATATAACATTTTACAATAATAGTGATACTTACCTTTAATAAAACTTCTAGCTGGAGTATCGCACACAAAATATCGAACCAATATTTAAATTTTTCTATTATTTAAATAAAGTCCATTTTCTAGAAGGATATTTAGCTCTTCTACATATTGTTTAAAATATTCTTGAAGAGGGGGTTTCCTTGGTCCACAATAAATAGCAATAGCCATTGGATTTAATTTAGGGTATTCATGTACTTTGAGTAATATTGGCCAAAATTGTAAAGGAGAACTATTAAACGGAGGCAGTCCATAATATTAAAAATAAGAGAAATAGAAGAAATATATTTATCCTTATTTAATTCGGTTAAAAATGATTGCTGATACAAGTTTTTTTGGATCCCATTATAACAGAAATGACCATCTCCGATTGGTACTATGGAACGCGAGCTTGGTGTTCCAATTAAAGTTCTACTGTCTCTAGGTAGTTCTTCAAGCTTAAGTTAATTTTTTAATAAAATTAACAAATCCGTTAAGGCTACGTGGGGAATTGAGTATTTTAAAGCCCATTGAATTAATTCTAATTTAATGTTACTTCCAGGTTTTAAATTAATATGATCTTCACAGGTAGAGTCACCTGAAGGAAATTCTAAAATTTCATCAACGGGATTATGTTGATCTAACAGCATTACAGGATCATGCAAAAATAGATTTTCGGGTTCTTGAAATTCGCTTTCTGGCACATTTTGTTTTTGTTTAACTCTCCGGTAAAAGGTACTGGAATGTCTAAACTTTTTTTTTATTTACCTTTGGCATTTTACTGTACTCTAAAATAATAAAATTTTATAACAACTGTAACACTATTAGAAAATTTTGATATTTTTGTGGTTCTGATCTATTATTTTGCTCTTTTAGTGGGGTGTATTAAGTAACGGCCACTTTAACGTACCGATTTTTAATCCCGGCGACTTTTTAGTGGCAAGGCGTATGGGGCAGCCACTTCATAGTATCCTACCATAGTGACAATAACTATCTTGGAACTATAGGTGCGACTATGTTTTTAAAGATCCTAATTGTCGTAGCCGGAACTACCCTGGAATTTAAATTACTACCACAAAGTAACAAAAACTATTTCGAGGCATTACAGTAACATTTATAAGTAACTGCTACCATAATAAGTGACTGTAAAGTTTCTGGTCTTTTATCGT
This sequence comes from Anthonomus grandis grandis, assembly GCF_022605725.1. Classification (NCBI taxonomy): domain Eukaryota; kingdom Metazoa; phylum Arthropoda; class Insecta; order Coleoptera; family Curculionidae; genus Anthonomus; species Anthonomus grandis. The sequence continues at coordinate 5,009,407 of NC_065546.1, forward strand.
GCATTTGTAAAGATTCGGGTAGTTCCAAGATATTACTTGAAAGTGAACCGTTGCCACTTAATATATGAGTGCTTATCTTCCACAAATATTAGTGGCAGGAACCAGACAGCGACTTCTAAATTATACTTTAAAGTAACTATGTTCTATAAAGTAACATTTTAAGTGGCAAAGTGGATTCAGGAACTATATTTTAGTAGCGAATACTTTTTAACAAGAATCAGGGACTATTATTGCTAGTTGGGTACTGATTTAACTTCATCAAAAGCCCTAAAAAGTATATAAATAATAATGAAATTAAACCATAATATTAATAAAAATCTAAAAATAAAAAAAATGCAATAATGTAAATAAGCAATAATTGTAAACTAAGCTAATTCAACACAGTAGAAGTTATGATTAGTAAATAATAATAATGATTACACCATTAAATAATTGAAACTATTTTAAAGTAAACCGGATTAAGTTCCTAATTTAAATATTCACACACTCAATAAGCTGCAACGGGATTTAACTCTTAACATGATTACCTACAAATTACTTTTTTCCACATGCTCGCTTCTATTGATCCAACTAACTTAATTATTCTAACTATGAAGTTCCCGTCCTCTCAGCACTATGCAAATCTTGTTGTCAAAAGCGTGCTGTTTCGCAACTTTTTGTCCAATCTGGTGAAATGTTTATAACACCATCCCCGCTGTCCTATTTTATTTTCTGGAGAATGTTAGTTTCCGAACTGTAAAATTTTAATTGGGTATATTAAAGTGGCTTTAGATAAATTATATATTATATAAATATTTTATACTGATAATAAGAGTTTTAAATGAAAATTTATTACATTGTTATTAAATCAATGCCATAAGAGTCTAAATGTAAACTATCAACATTTTTTTTAATTCAAGGTCAAGGAACTCTTATAATCACTATTATGAGAATTTGATGATCAATTCCCGGCTTATTAAGAAACATGTTATTATTACTACATCAGTAAAATCTTAAAAAATATTTCGTAGCACCTCACCCTATATAACTACTGTGTTGTTTAACAAATTCTACCAGTGGCTACCTAAATAATAATTTTTTCAGATCCATATAATTGAATTAACACTAGGACTTAAAAGTCTCTTTTAGTCATTTGTATTTTGAGGTCTATGATAGTTTGTGGTAATGTAAATTATTTCAATTAAAAATAACATATAAAAAAAGTTACAGCATATCCATATAATTATTTTAATTTAAGAATAATACAATATTAGTAATAATAGTTTCATTAAACCGTTAAACGTTGCTACTAAAATAACTTCGTTTTTCATTGCTGTCTATATATAAAGCCTCAATAAACGTACTCAGTATTTTACTATTACGCTATAATTCATAACGTCGTACCTATATATTTAATTCTATTAAATAATCAACATTATCATTCCCTCATGGTGACGTAGCTTTATATTAAGCGCAATGCAGCTCTCAGTCTTATTGTTTTCCATGTCATTTCTACCTTGTTAGGTGTAGTAAGGCGACTTCTAGTCTGGCTCTATTCCTTTGTCTTCGACAGGGATAAAAGGGAAGTGCAGGATCCACTGTAAGGGATCCACGTTTCAGTAAAAAGGGCCCCTTTTTTTTGAGTAAAGCTTTGAAAAAACGCATTACTAGCGGGTTTTGTTTGCACCTTTCGGACTTGAACGAATGTTTGCCTTTTTGGCCTATATCCATATTTTTAAGTACAAGGAATCCTATAAAACCAAATAATAATTATTATTTTGTTAAATTTCTGTTAAATGTAATCGAATTTCTTCTTGGATTGATTTTTTTAACGTTATAATCAAGTTTTTAAGATAATTTTAAAATTAATTATCTCTAAATGAGAGTAACTTTGATATAAAAGAAATTACAAAAATTAAGTAGAACGAACATGAAATACGTTATGGTCAAATATTGTATAACAATAAATTTTTAAGGTTTTATTTGAAATTAGATTGAAAAATAATTTTAAAGAAAATTTTGACTTTCTTTTAATAACGTTCAAAATAATATTTTAAAAGCAAACCCTCGAGAAGAAAAAAAACTTTAAATGATCAAAAGTGGCTTAAAATAGGAAATTTTTAGGGAAATTTAAGTTTTAAGGCAACATATATGTTAAGTTTTGTAATATTTTTGCAATAACAAATAACAATAACTTCCTTTGCTTTGTTTAAAGTTGTAAAACTAAACTTTAGTTTCTCTTAGCCCTACATATTTTTGGTCCTTCAATGACTATTCTGCCAAAATACCCGCTTTGGGATATCTAGAAAAATTACAGACTAACCACTTAAGTATATATCACTATTAAGTATATAAGTATATATTACCCCTTGCTAATACCGAGTTTTATGAGCCTTCAAAAATTGATAGTCTGATTGGAGCAAAATTATTTTATGAAATCATCGGCCTTTATAAAATAAAAACTGGAACCAGTAAAACCATGCTTCAAGGAACCAAACTTGGTTGACCATTATTAGTGATCAAATATCTTTACTAGCCTATCGTTTTGATATCGTTTTGTGCTAACACTTTTTAAATCAGCCTGGAAGGATTTTGGCCTATTAAAGAAACTACAAAACAGTATCCTCACACCATATCCAAGAAAGAACTTTAGCGTAAAAAATACTTCAAGAAGCCAATTATTTGTGACTTCGCAGATCGTTTTATAGTAAGTCTTCTTATCAAAGCCTTCGTTTTTGAATGAGGCGATTTCTTAAAATTCTTGGAGCGAAAATTCTACAAAAACCATTAAATTAAACCCTAATCCTTAAGATTAATTCGTGAATACAATAACCATGGATATATGAGTAAAATAAATCCAGATAAAGCTATGTCTTTCCCATATCCAAGTTACTATCTGCCACATTATTGCGTAGAGAAATAAATAGTACTCCTAATAGTGGTTTCGTTGCGTACGTTGCAACTAGTAGGGATATATTGCGGCGTTAACTTTACAGTGTTACTATTTTGCCAAGATTTTGGAGACGGTAGCTCAGAAGCTTGGGATTGTTCAAAAGTTCACTTATGACTGGCTATAAAAGGATCTAAACTTCATTATAACTATGAAATAAGAGGACGCCACTTAGTTTTTTTTTAATGAAAGAAAACTAAGAAAAAGACTTGGTATATAGGTTTCAATTAACAATTAAATGAGGCAAAAAAAAATCTCAACAATACAACCAAATTATATTTACATCAAAGATATGTACACACTTCATGTTCTAATCTGATAAATGTTAATAATTTGCTATGAATTAAAATATGAATAATGTTAATATAAATAAAATAAGTTTGTAAAAGTAACATTTATATTATGATTTCGCTACTAGGTAGATTTCAGCACTTGAATAATTAAGAGAATTCACAACTGGAATAAATTCAGTTAAAACTAATCAAAATTTATCTCGCAAAATTCCTGAAACCCGTCGATTTTTGTTTATTTTTTTCCACATTTCAAGATAGTTTTTGTATTTTTTCACCTACAGGGGGAGGTCCAAATTAACCACAACTTTTTTTTTTTCAAATGGAAAGCCACTTTTTTTAAACTCTCATTGAAAAGAGCCCTTTTTCTTGACTAAATTGCCCCATTTACTCTTGTGATTATCTAAAGGAGAAATGCGAAAAAAAAATAAAAACCATTAAATTATTAAAAGTTGCGTTTAATGTATAAGATGCTCAAAATGAGCACCATTTACTTGTTGGCAAAGCCCAAGACGATAATAAAATTCGTTTTTGACATTTTCTAACACTTCTGGAGATATTTGTCGGATTTCTTGCCTAATACGTTCTTTGAGTTCGTCTAGGTTTTCTGGTTTGCTCATATAAATTTGACTTTTCAAATGTCCCCACAGAAAAAAATCAAGTGAGGTGAGATCGGGAGAACGTGCCGGCCACTCGATTGCACCCCTTCTACCAATCCATCTGTTTGGAAAATTGTCATCTAAATACTGGCGTACATTACGGGCGTAATGTGGGGGAGCACCTTCTTATTGCATCCACATTCTTTCATCATACAAATCTGGATCGAACTGACTCGGATATAAGGCACGTAAGACTGGAACTAGTTCATGTTCAAGAAATTCTAGATATCTTTCCCCAATTAAAGTATCATTGAAGAATATGGGCCCTATAACTTGCCTGCCAATTATGCCAGCCCAAACACTAGTTTTCTGGGGATATTATGTATTAGTTTCCCTTACCCAGTGTGGGTTCTTGTCAGACCAGTAGCGACAGTTCTGCTTATTAACATGGCCATTTAGGGTGAATCTAGCTTCATCAGAAAAAAGGATCCACTCCGAAGATATGCGATTTTCGTCAATGGCGTTCATCATTAATAAAATTTACAGAACTGAACTCTGCGATCTGGATCGTCTTCCAATAATCTCTTAAACGGGTTGCATTTTATAAGGTCGTTTGTTTGCACTTTTAAAAATTTTTAGCACGGATTTATGACGAATAGAGTTTTCGTGAGCTACTCTTCTGGCTGCAGTTACCGGATTTTCTTCCATCGCTAACAATACATTTATTTGGGTGTTTTTATCGATTTTAGAAGACCTTTGTCTTGAAACATCCCTCACGTGCCCAACTTCTAGAAATCGGCTTTTGATTTTACTAACCGTACCTTGGTTAACAGGTGGCAACTCTGGATATTTCTGCCTGAATAAGTGGACAACCTCTAGCTGAGTACGACTTCTGTCCCCATAACCAATCATCATTAAGATTTCAATCTTGTGGGATTCGGATAAATAAGGCATTTTTTCTTCGCAAAAAGGGCTCTTTCCAATGAGAGTTTAAAAAAAGTGGCTTTCCATTTGAAAAAAAAAGTTGGGGTTAATTTGGACCCCCCTTGTATGTGAAAAAATACAAAAACTATCTTGAAATGTGAAAAAAAATAAACAAAAATCGACGGGTCTCAGGAATTTTGCGAGATAAAATTTGATTAGTTTTAACTGAATTTATGCCAGTTAAAGTCACCACAGTATATATTAGTATTACGCAGGAAAAGTTCATGAATCTTTTTACCAAAAATTACCTTAAATACCGAAAAGAGTACTGAAAAATACTGAACAAAAAATAATTAATATCATAGATAAGAAATTGACGTATTAAATTGCGACATTGATTAAATATTTGTAATATTAAATTGAAATAAAAGGTATATTAATAAAAATTGAAATAAGTAAGACAAATCTATGTTATTACTCCAAGAAATGAACGCCCTAGCCTTCAAAACCGAGGTTGTGGATGTATGCCATTTATAGCTCATCCGGACTGGGAATCTCTAATACTAGCTCTAACTCTAGCTTTAGCTCCATCGCTTTCAGCAATTTCCTGGGGAAATCAAAAGCCTGCAGCCATCAACAATTTAAAAAGAATCAAGAGGAAAACGGAAAAGTAAAACCTTAAAACAACGGTTGCCATTGTATTCACTGTCGATAAAAAATGAATGGCGTTAAAAATGTGACACACTCACCTTGCTAGGTTTCATTATCTATCCATCAAAATCTTGGGCATTCTACACCAGAATTATGAAATAAACGGTTCTCTAAAGGAACAAGATTAAGGACCATAAATTATAAACCATATTGGCCACTTCCTGCTTCACAAACTTCGGAAATTTAAAAAAAAACTGGCCTTTTATGTGCGCTCCTACCTGCAACACGGGAACAAGTCGTCGAAAAATAGACGCAGTACCGACTCAATCAATAACGACCCCACCTGTCGCCTGACCTGTCAATATCAGCCAATCAGAGAAGTGACGGACCGTCAACAGAAAGCATGGATAATTAAACCAGGAGAGTGATGCGTTACAGTAGTAATGTGTCATTGACAGTGTGAATTTAAAGAAATATGAATAAAAAAAGTTGACTGAAACTATTAATGTAATTATTGAAATTAATAAAATGTCAATGGAGCATTAGTGAACATAAGGAATAGAAAAATAAAACGCTACCATATCTTTCAATGATTCTTTAAAGGTTGGTTCTAATTTAAAAAATAATATATTTTCTCCTTTTAAGTTTCAGGAAATACAATTATGTCTTAACGGGTGACATTACCAAAATGTACCAACAGTTTCTAATACACATTGTCCAGCATAACTTTTAGTGCATAATATGGTGTGATAATCCTAACCAAACCAACAGATTCGACATTTTATGATTAACACTATTACATATTATGATATGGTCAGTTCCTCCTACTTAGCTATTTGTTGTATAAAGAAAATTGTCAACCAGGCTAAACAAGAATACCCGGTTGAGAGTGAAGTACTGTTCAATGACTGATACGTTGATGACATATTGACAGGTGCAAATGCCAAAACCGACTTAATAATTCTTAAAACTAATCTCATAAATTTACTTATGGAGTGTTATGGACTTTCTGGACTTTCTTCTTCTGGACTCGCGTCGTATTTTGACGGCCGCCCAATCTTGTTGTTTATTATGGACCTACAGTTTAACGTGGGTTCCGAACCACGAGTATTTTGTTTTTTTTTTGTAAGACAAACACAAACAACCATGCCCATGCCAAGATTCAAACCTGAATATCAAAAAAAAAAAAAAAGGTTAATTCTAATGATCCCGAATTTCTATCTGATTTATCTCCCGAAAACCAAGATTACAATTACATTATACCAAAGCACAAAACTCTAGGAATTTCTTAAGAAATTTAAAATCTTAATCAAGATATTTTTATCTACACCTCATCTATTCATTGCATTTCTCAACCAGTTACCAAACGAATAATACTATTACTCTTTTCTCAGATTTTTTATCCCTTGGGCATTTTTGGTCCCATAGTAATTTAGGTTAAAATTCTTATTTAAAAATTATGGCTCCTTCACTTCAGATCAACTGGGATCAACTAGTTCTGCTAGACATTTTTACAACCTTAAAGAATTTCAAACCTGATTTAGCTCTAATTGAATACTTGGAAATCGTGCATATACAGAAATATTTACAGGAATTACACTTGCTAGTGTTAAAGTAGCAATCAGCAATTCATTTTCTTAAAGTCTCGCAGGCTTATTTTTGAATTATAATACCTTACTACCCTTAATCAAACGAAGTATAATCGGATTAAATGACTAAAGGCACGTAACACACTCTTACCCTAAGAGGACACGATAATAATTACTAGCTAATCCTATTTATTTCACAAAAACTATATATATTACATATTTTCTGCTTATTATCAAAAATGTTGTTGTGCTATAGCAATGGTAGCAATAATTTCTCTAATTCTTATTTAACTATACGACCTTCATGGAACTTAATCATAATTCACAAATGAATATCTAATTTAAAATATTGTATTTAAGATGCATATCCGAATTAGATTCGACTCCTATATTATTTTTTAATTAATATATCTTATACCTATCCGTTTCTTGATTCGGATACGGTATATAAGAGTCTTATATACCGTAGGCAGTTTAGTAGAGTTTAGGCAGCACCTGGTGGGGTTTTATATGAGATAAAAAAAACTCTAATCACCAGAAAGTGATCCAAAATTAACAAAATTTAATAGTTATTAACTGTAACTGTAACTGTAAACTGGCTCTGAGTTAATTAATTCTGTAGGTACAATTTTCGAGCATCGGGATTATGTTAACTACTACAGCATTAATTGATTATACTTTGTCAACATAAACCTGTGATTTTAGATAACCCTATTAAAATTAGTCTTATGACTGCAAATCATATAATTTTAGGCCAGTTAGTAGCTGCCTCCTATAGTTACTAGGTTGCAATCATAGTGTTCCTTTAATAAGTTGATAATTCCTCTAGCCCTGTGGCAAGCTCCTCTTATCATGTTAAAATCACAGGTCAGATACACCAAAATATGAAGAAAATAATATTAAAATCGTTTTGATGAAGGAAAAAAGGCATTGTAATAATTCTTCTCTTTCTGAGCACAATGTTCCAACTAGTTCCTTAAATACATGCGGACAAAACGTAATGAATTATCAATTGTCAACGTAAGATTCATTTTTCAGTTCTGCTAGTTTCGTTGTTTTTCCAACATCAACATTAAGAAAAGTTTCCATTGTTTGATATTTGAGAGATAAAATAAACTCGGTCTAGTTATATAGCCTCAATAAAATTGTCATTCAGTCCGCATTGTTTTTTCGGGGCGCCCGATGCGTAACATATCCGTTTACATAATTTAAAAGTTGGCGAGGCCAGGAAGACAAAATGAGATTTTCTGTCAGAAGTTCCAACCTCGATCCTTAATTTAACAAAAAAATGACCTTTTCGCCTCGTGTGGATCCAAACTCGATTTGTCGGTTCGTTGAGAGTCAATTTGTAACTTTGAAGGACTGCGATATTCGCTTTATTTCTCAAAAAGGTAAGAAGACAATGGGAAACAACTTTAAATATTTATGTTGTCTTAATAATGTATGCATAAAATCTTTTAAAATTTTATATACATATTTTATGGTAAAAGAAACCACTAACGTATATTTATTAACGCGATTCTTTCAACCTAACATAATGTGTAGCTTAAACGTAAACTTTACGTATACTAAAGGACCGCGTTTCCTTAAGATACGTGATACCTCGTTACACTTTCCAGTTAGAAATGATAACACTAACACCACATAAACTTTCCCAATCCATTTCTGTTTTCACAGGACTGGGGAGCACCTACTTGGCTTTCTTGCCCTGGAATTGATGTAAATTAATGTGTTCTTCCGAGTACGCAATTAATCATTGAACGAGGTTTGTTCCTTGGGATTTAAAAAAGCGGAATAATATTTTCCTGTTAGAGATTAAACGTTCCACTCATAAATATAAAATATTTCTCTAACGGTTTTTGAGCAGCTGATTTATTAGCGATACATTTTTCGGATACAGGAGTCTTTGTAATAATTCTTTAAAGAGCTTTAATAAGAAAACTTTTGTGTTCATAACTCAACTTTAATTGCGTTTAGTTTTTGATCGACGATAAAAGCTAAACGTATAAATTTTTTTGATCTATTGTAATACTATTTACAGAATTAACGTCGTAATTAATAGTTGCGTTTTTTATGTACATTACATTTATTGTTATAAGTGTTCATATTCAAAATTGGCAAAAAAAATTGTTCAAAACTCAAAAATGCTTTATTGTCAATATAAACATAGAAGTTGTAGACAAAGCTAATAGATTGTACATTAAAGGAATAAAAACGAGAAAATAATTTAAAATAAAATAAAATCATATAAGACTTTGAAAAATACTTAAATGCTAATCATTAAAAAAATCACCTAAACTATAGTACGCTTTACTAGCAAGAAATATTTTCGTCCTTGTACGTAGGCTTTTTTCAGTCTTAAGTTGTCTTATTTCTAGTGGAAGTTTATTAAACAGCTTTCTACCTCCATATATGTATGATAGAACTACGGACAAGTTCAAAATGAGGAATGGGTAGCCTCAACAGATAATTTTGTCGCGTATTATAGTGGCTTCCTAAGTGGAGTTCCTGTTTATATTTTCTAAAAACTAACCAAACTGTTTCCAAAATAAAAATACAACACAGGGTTAAAATATTATGACTTACAAAAAGCAAGCGACATGAGTCACGAGGCTTGGCCCCACATAGATATCTAATGGCCCTTTTTTGGAGTACAAACACTGAATTAAAAAGTGAATTTGAACATGAACCCCAAAATCAAATTCCATATCGAAGGTGCGACTCGATAATCGCGAAGTATGCAGATCTGACGATAGAAAAATTAAGACTGGTGGCAATAACCCTTGGGGCGTAGCAGCCTGATGAGACTTTTCTACATACATTTACAATATAATAATAATAATAATAATAATAATAATAATAATAATAATAATAATAATAATAATAAGTCTTTTATTTGCCACTGTTTACATGATACTATTTAACAGATTTATTTAACATCTTTAATTATAACTATTTACAAAAATGGCAAAAAAGAGGTTAAAAAACAAGTTTAAAAAGATACAGGTTTAACCCCCTGTGTAAAGTAAATTACAAACTCAAAAAGAAAAAACAAAATAATAAGTCCAAATTATCTATAAATATACATATTTACAAAATAATACCATATTATCTATATTACTCATAACACAATCCTATACTATTCTACACACACGCCACACCCATACATGTATATTGACATTGCCAGCATAATAAATAACTACTAAATAACTAAATAACTATAAATAACAACACAATAACGCTCAGTGCCAAATGAATGCGATAAAAATTTAACAGGTTTTACAAAAATTATTCTATTCTCGTAAAAATTTCTTATAAAAAAACTTAAATCCAGTTTTCTTTTCAAAAAAGGAAACGATATGTTTAAAACAACTTTTATTCAGATTGACAGCAAGTACTACCAACAAATGAGCTGCATATAATTGGTTTCACCCATATTTATAAGATATTAATATATTGACTATGCAATTACGGGAATTAACAGTAAGCAATATTATACAAGGAATATACGTTATACAGGGTATATAACTCCTCCCATGCTAGACGAAAGCATATCTTAAAGGGTATGTTTTCGTAAAATAGGGTACGGTAAAAATACTTAAAGGTCTAAACATAAAACGTAAAATAAAACATTAATCTTAAAATCTAAAAATAGGGTAAAACAAACCAATATAAAAATATAAAAGGATATAAACTAAGTATAACTAGACCATAACACTTTCAAAAATAGTGTCTTTTGGGGTACTAGTTTTCTCGATAGGTCTTAATTTACGCACTGAACGAAACTTTTTCACTGTTAGATATAAAATAACTAGTACAATGAGAATGTAAATGAAAATAGTCCATACACTAGTCCTAGTTAAGGAAATGGGTGACGTAATGTCTTCAAGGCTTCTAGCTTGGCTTCTTAGTTCTTGTTGGATTTCATCGGTGGCTTTAAGATTTACTAGTTTCGAATCAATAGAAGGTGAATTGAATACAGGTCTCTTGTACATCTTTAGTCCAGTTGAAGATAGGAAGACTAACTTTCTCGTAGACTAATTCTGTTGGCTCGTATGATTCAAAAACCATTGACTTTATTTGAACCATGCAGTTTTGCTGGATTTCCATCAAGTAGGAACCTTGGAGGAGTTGGCTTGACTCGGAGTTGCCACATTTGACTTGGGCGACTGTGCTCGTAGGGGTGGTAATTGCCCAATTACCGTTAACGATTTGTACGGCATGTACATCGTGCAGGTGAATCGCAAATGGATGGCAGGTGGTAGTGGTTGACCTTAGGGTAAGGAGCTCAACGGCACATGGCGGGTGGTCCTCAATAACTCTGCTATGGGTGTTCTGGCATAGAAATTGGTTATCTTGGACTTCTGGACATTTCTTGTCTTGGTAGAAATAACTCATGCTGCTCAGCGCAAGATATTGTTTAAATGGTAAATTGACAAGAAAAGACTCATTACTTAGCACTGGTAACGCTAATAACTTATAGTATTGAAATGTAATTTCACTAACCAGTGGAAGCTCAAGAATGAAAGTTATTTGAAAGTCTTTAGCGAGGCTTTTGACTTGGATTAGTTTTTCTAAGGTCAATATATTTTCTACGTTCACTAAGGGGTAGTTTATCATTTTCATTAAGGTGTTTATTTAATTCCTTAATTTTAAGTAGCAATTCATCTGGATTAATAATCGAATTAAACAAGATGTTTGTTTTCGAAAATGTCAAGGCAACTTCGATTTTATTTAGGGTGTTGTAAATTGATTGGTAGATTGATGTGATTTGACTAGTTATGACGAATATTCTTAAATATTCATGCAGTTGAACATTATGAGTATCGTGTTGCTTAATTGATTCCTCTATTTGAAAGATCCTAGATTTTAGTATATATTCGTTATGAGTAATGTTAGCGATGATATGCTTAAAATTCTCAATAGTTTTGTCTAGGAGCGAAATACGGTTAATCGCATCAACTTTTAGTTTATTTTGATTTGATTGTAATAATCTTATACTTTGATATATGTTCTCAGCATCAGTTTGGTCTAAGTTTCCAGTGATACTTTTAATAAAAGAACCCAAGGGGTTAAACAAACCTCTTTTCCGTCTATTATTAGGAGAAACATAAGGAAATATTTGATTTATTAAAATATCAATATTTCTTTCCATAGCATGAAGGGGTGTTAATGAATTAAAGTACTCGGCGTGATAAGTAGTACTGTTTTTTAAGTTAAATGATAGGGTTTTAGTGTGGCTTTTAAGAGATAGGAATTCATTGATTATTGGTTGTAAATCTATAGTTTGTACAAATGACCAATGATTTGTAACTAACTGTGCCGTTCCTAATTTGAAAGGCAACATTCCTGGATTTCCGTTTAAGTCGTGGAACTTGACGTTAATGGTTCCGTAGACGGTCCAGGTCCATCTGGAAGAAGAGAGACTGATTTAGTCTCATTGACATGGATTATTTCCTTCTTGTTATTTCTAGGGTTTTCTATCTCTAATTTACTATTTTCTAAAATTTGAGTAACTGTAAAGGGGCCTAAGTACCTATCTTTGATTTTACCAGATCTTTTATCTGATTTCTTATAGATTATAGAACCTATTTTGGGGACTTTTGTAGTTTTCGATTGATTAACTCTATCGATAATTCGTTGTTTGAGCGCGGTAGATTCTTTTGCGATTTCGTCGTATAAAATCTGCGTTTTATTTTTATGATTATGTATATATTCTGTATATACATGCGATGCTATTAAATTCGTAGGGTCTCTGTTATCGGTATGACCGTGAACTAGCTCAAAAGGGGTGAAGTTAGTACTCGAATGGATTGTACTATTATAAGCTATAATCGCGTAAGGCATTAGTTTTACAACATCGGCGTTAGGATCAGCTTGCCGTAATAAACGAATATGTTCGATTAGCGTGGAGTGTAAGCGCTCAATAGGTGAATTAGATTCGTGATGACTAGGGGTTGCAAAGTGAATTCCGATGTTATGGGCTTTAAGAAGTTCTTTAACAACTTCGTTCTTCAACAACGTTCTTAAATTCAGATCCATTGTCTGATACTATAAGTTTCGGTACACCTAGAAAAGAGAAAATTTTAACAAGTTGTTCGCAGCAGGATATTGCGTTTCCATTGTATGGAAGAGCTTGTGCGAATTTAGAAAATTTATCTATAAAGGTGAGAAACTTAGTATTCCCTATGATAAATGTATCTACATGGGTAATTTCAAAGGGTTTACTTGGTGTTTCAGTTAAGACTAATGGTTGATCTAGGGGTTTTCGATTATATTTTGCTCTTTGGCAATATACACATCGATTGATATAGTTGATGACGTCTTTCTTTTGTGATTTCCAATAGTAATTGGCTTTTAAAAATTTAAGTGTTTCGTCGATTCCTCTGTGATTGGTCTTTCCTTCGTGCCTATATTTAAGCATGAGGGTTCTTTCGTCCTCTTTTACATTGTTAACCAACTTAGTGCATTCTATTAACCTAAAGTTTCGAAAATGGTTAACTAAGGCTTGGTGGAAATATTTTCTTAACTCTTTAGAGTAGAAATATATATAGGAAGGAGAGTGATTTAAATGTTCTTTTAAGAAATTAACAATCTGTGTCATATTTGTTGGAAGAGTTGCATGTACAATTTTATTCCCATCAAATATTTCATGGTCAATTTTAATGTAAGTTGGATAGGGCGATTGTTTAACAATAAATTGATTTAATTTATTATTAATAATCTCATCTAATAAGGTCATTGTCGTGTAATTCTGGTCCGAATTTGTCGTGTGTACGGTGTGTATCGTTTCGTCATTCGCAATTAAATTATCTTGGGTATCAGGTTGCAATAGTGGGTCATTGTTTTGTTGTTGTGTTAGGTCAGTATTTATGGAATTTGGTGGACGAATTTGAATGCTAGACAAAATCTTGATTTTGGGTGATTTTGGCTTTTCTAAATTAGTTATAGTATTCTGTACTAATTTAGGGTCCAGTGAGTTTGGGTCAAATTGATTTATGTTGTCGAAGAATTGTGCAATGTCAAAGTCTATGTCGCCTGGGCTATTTATTATAGACTCAGTTTCAATTGCGTTTACCTGTATGCGAGAGAGTGCATCCGCGTTGGTGTTTAAGAGTCCTTTTTTATAAATTATGTCGAAATTGTATTCGTCTAGTTTACATTTCCAACGCATTAATTTACTGTTAGGCTCTCTGAGATTTGCTAACCAAACTAAAGGTCTATGGTCTGTATATATGGTAAACTTTTGATCGTATAAATAAGGTCGAAAATATTTACAAGCCCATACTATACCTAGGAGTTCTTTCTCGATGGTACTGTAACGTTGTTCGGTTTCGTTTGAAGTTCTCGACGCGTATCCGACTGGAAGGTCTTGGGGTACAATTCCTTGTGATAGTACGGCGCCTAAAGCTACGTTAGAGGCGTCTGTAGTCAAGATAAACGGTTTTGTAAAGTCTGGGTATCTTAGAATGGGTGCATTTATTAACAGCTCTTTTAGATGGTTAAACGAGTTTATGAAGTTTGGCGAATGTTTTACTTTTGCATTTTTCTTTAGACAGGCGGTCAGGGGTTTACAGATTTTCGCGAAGTCTTTAATAAAGCGTCTATAGTATCCGGCTAGACCTAAAAATGACTTAATGTCTTTTGATGTTTTGGGCAAGGGGAAATTTTTGACTGCGTTTATTTTGTCGGGGTTAGGTTTAATTCCGTCACTAGTAATTTGATGTCCAAGGTATGCAACTTCTTTGCGCAAAAATTCGCTTTTGTCTAATTGAATTTTGAAGTTGGCAAGTCTTAGTCTTTCAAAAACAGATTTTAATCTGTCGATATGCTCTTGTAGGGATGTGGAAAAAATGATATCATCAAGATATACAAGGCATATTTCGTTCTGGAATCCGCGAAGGACGTTATTCATTACGCGTTGAAAGGTCGAGGGTGCGTTTTTTAAACCGAAGGGCATTCGTTTAAAGTCGTAATGTCCTGTGTCTGTTGAAAAGGCGGTTTTTTGGATGTCGTTTGGATCCATCTCAATTTGGTGGAATCCGTTGGCAAGGTCTAAAGTCGTGAAGTATTGCGATTTTCCGAGTTTGTCTAAAATGTCGGATATGTTAGGTAACGGGAATTTTTCGTCGATAGTCTTCTCGTTAAGTCGTCTATAGTCGATGACTATACGCTATTTACGTTTGCCGGACGCATCCATCTTTTTTGGGACTATCCAAATTGGACTACTCCATGGGGAGAAGGATTCTTGAATAATTCCGTTTTTTAACATTTTAGAAATTTGGGAGTTGACTTCAGCTTTATGTACATGGGGGTATCTGTAAGTTTTGGTGAAAATAGGAGAATCTTTTTTTAAGTTAATTGTGTATTTGATTTGGTTGGTGAATGTCAAGGGAGTATTTTCACAGTAGAAAATATCTCTGTACTCGTGACATAAGATTCTAATGGCTTTGTACTCTTCAGAGTTACAATGGCTAAGCCTTAAGTTTTTTAAGTTTTGTTTTTGTAAATTATCCATATGCTCGGTTAATTCACAATCAGTTTCCATTTTTTCAATAAAATGAAAATCTGGTTCATCTAAGATTTCAACTTCTACGCGTTTTAACAATGTTAATTTAATGTCATTCTCAGAAGAATTTGTAACAGTAGTAAATGCATAAGAATCAGTTATGCTTACTAAGGCTTGAGGCATTTCGGCCGGGCCAAAATTCTTGTAATTAATAATGCCTACTCCAGTAGTGTAATTCACTGGAATTTTTACACGTTGAGATGTTCTCGCGGGAATTATTAATTTGCATGGTGGACAGTCTGTTAACTCGAGTTCTGGTGAACTGGGTTTTGGGAAATATAAAGGTAAAGTTACATTCTGAGATTGTAATGTAGAGTCTTTTAAGTTTATGTTAGCTTTTATTTGTGTGAGAAAATATATACCTAATAATCCGTCAAATCTCGAGGAAAAGTCAAAAAGATAAAAATTTATGCTTTTCGTTTGAGTTAAATATAATATGTTGTTATAATGTTGGTTTATATACTTCGAATACACCCCGATCTGGTTATTATTATTATTATATTACTATAGTTTTATAATTATCTACTGGAAAAATAATAACAGTAGTATACTATAGGGTATAAAAAATAAATTTGAGTGTATTTTAAATTTAAAATATTAACCAAGTTACCCCGGTACCATTCAAATTTACTAAATACTATAAAAAAAGTATCCCTATCCATAAAAGTTATGCGTTACAGTTATAATTTCTTCCTACTGTAATAATCGTTCTGAGTTTTTTTATAGAATAATTTAAAACTGATTTAAACTTAATGCCGTGCTAAAATCCACCTTTTCAAGTCAATGCGAAACAAAAGTCAAAACTCGTCTGGAATAATGCTGTGAAATCGACATCCTTGTTATCTGTGAAATTCCTCGTCGAGTCGACCTAAAAGAATAGCCGAGCCGAACTTGCATGGCACATACCGAAGAACAATTGACATGGAAAACAAAGGAAACTACACGAATTGCTACGGTCCCAATTCGGACAAAGATAGTTGACGTGGCTTTATAAAGTGAACATGTTACAAAAAAACGGAAACTATTTTTTTGAAGGTGGGATTTATTTGTTATACGTGACAAAATGTTTGTCTTATAATTACTAAAAAAATAAGTTATTAGTTAAAGAAAATATATATTATATTTACAGAAATAAAAAAGTAATCCAAAGTTATTCGGTTCCTGGTTCAAATATTAGCACAAGATTGAAATATACAGTATTGGCCAAAAGTAGATGACAAATGGTTTTTTAAAAAAAATCAAAGGAAATAAAAATTCTATAATAAAGATATTTAAGTATATCATGGGCAACATAAACATGTATAAAAATAATAAAACATTCTTTACAAACAATTACCTAATTTGGTAGATAATAAGAAATAACTAAATATACGCTGGACATAAGTAGATAGACAAATTTACAAAATAACCAATACTCTTTTTTTTCGAAGTATTTTTTTTAATTACAAACTAAACCATCTACAATATTAGTATTTTGTAAAATTATTATCTATTACAGCCTGACATCTACGTGGCATTGATTCAATAAGATTGTCTATGAGTTTAAAACCAAAATTCTTCCATTTCTGTTGCAACCCTTCGAATAATTCACCTTTATTTGAATAGTTTGTATCCCTAATATCACGATCTACAATTTCCTATAAATTTTCGATAGGATTAAGATCGGGTGACTGGGATGGCCATTTTAAAACTGGAATTTTTTCTTCTTCGAAAAATTGCTTCATGATTTTGGAGGAATGCTTCGGGTCATTATCTTGCTGGAATTGGAATCTCAATGGTAAATTGTCTTCGACATAGGGCAACCTAACATCTCTAAGAATATCCCTGTACATAAACCTGTCCATTATGCCCTTTATGCGATGTAACGGGCCCATTCCATAACCTGAGAAGCAACCCCAAACCATCACTGATCCACCTCCATGCTTAACTATGGGTTTTGTGTACTTAGGATTCAAACGCTGGCAAGAAGGAAATTTGTTTAATTCCATCGGAATTAAACACATTAAAGTTCGATTCGTCGCTCCAGCAAACACGTTTCCATTCATGCTTTGTCCAGTGTATATGCTGACGGGCGAATTCCAATCGGGCTAAGCGATTTGTTGCAAAACCAGTTGCAACATAAAGAAAAACACATTCAAATACACACATAAACCATCCACACATTTATTGATACCCAAATTAAATAAAACACAACATTTACAATTGAAGTCGACTTAAATAAAAATTTATATTCGTCACAAGATATACATTCCCGGAATCATTCCCCTTCGTTCTATTGGTCGCGACGAGCTTCCTCACACCCCCGCGCAGGTAACGGTTTTTAAGGGAAATTGCATAATCCGACTTTTTGGCGTCAGTCAAAAAGATAATGGTTGTGTGAAGGCTAGCGTCCACTTCAGACGGATCGCGGCGGGGCGGACCGGGCCGCATTTCTTGCAACTGCGTTCACTATAGACGTAGCAAGACGGATATTTTTAGGTATACTGTATGTTTAGCCAGTTTCAGTTTAGTCGTTTTTGTGTTTATTGTAGATGGGGTGGGACGAGCGTTTTCGACACTATTGAAATCTGAGTTATTTTAATCATTGAACTGATAAAAAAGTCCTGAAATGGAAATAGATACGTCTGATGAAGACTTGTTCCTGTTTCAAATATTGCTGGAAGAGAAAGAAAAAACGGAAAAAAAGAAACCTAAACATAAAATGTGGGTTCACGATATATGCAGGCAAAGAAAACTATACGGAGAATTTCACCATTTAATTCCAGATTTGAAAAAAGACTCTACAAAATTTTTTGAATATTTTCGTATCTCGAAGAAAATTGGAAGAATTACTGTATATTTTAAATAACGATCTTATAAAACAAAAATGTAAATTTAGAGAACCAGTAGAGCCATATGAACAACTGGCTATTTGTCTCAGGTAAGTAGTATTCTTATTAAGAAACATGCATCAGAATAATTTTAAGCAAAGTGATCATAGCTCATTTTATAATGTTCCACGGCATGAAATCAAAAACTATTATTTCTGCGATGATAAACTTTAATTCATATTTTTTATACTTACTACATTTTACTCTAATTTCTATATAAATGTATTAAGTTTTTAGTCTACTATTTATTATTAAGTTTTTAGTCTACTAACATCAACGTTCAGGAAACGTTAGAAATTCTCCCATCTGCATATATGTCTTGTTTGCGTGATCAGCTGGTCAAGCTTGTGCGACTGGTGAGGATTGTCCAGGTGAAACTGGAGAATAAACTTGCGATCCTAACGAATAACTAAGTTCGTTGCTTTGGACCATAGTATTTGATCCAGTCGTTGCAATTTGACCTGTCTGTAATACTGGCATTCGGACTGGTTCTTGATAATGGCTCCGCACAGTAGGACGATTAAAATATTGTTTATGGCTTGCTTTTCGCTGTAACATTTTCAATTCAGCGTCATTTATAATTTTAAAGACGGAACCTTTCACACGAATTTGGATGTCTTCACTATACGCCCCAAATTAGTAAAAAAGTCAACAACTGTGTCAGGTTCTTGGCGAGGTTGATCATACTTTTTCTTAATATAGGACTGAAACAGTGTTTTTGCCGAGGTTGAGGACTGGCCATATTCGTCCTGTACTTTCTTTTTTTTGAACATGAAGCAGTTAAATTGGAACTCATTTGGGATTGGGACCCTGGTGTAGATGGTGGCGACATGTTATCAAGCACAGCTTATTCATCATCACTCGACTGTCTCGAAATGTTTGTTAAACATTTTTCCTGAGTTTCCAAGCCTGCAGTCAAGAATGTCTGGATTTCTGCGATTATATTAAATCTACGATAAAATATGCACTATAAGAAGAATATTTAATATAATTTAAAAAACCATATTAATATACCCCTTAATGTATAATAATATTATGTTATCCATTATTAAACCTATATAGGTAATTATTTTATCTGCAAAATTGATATTCCAGGAATTTTTAATTAATTTAAGCTTATAAAAGTAATTTTAATTTTCGTAAGAAGTAAAAAACATCTTTTACTAATCCAGCCAATTTTTAACATTAAGTTGAATAAAGTTACAATTATTTAAATTCCCGGAAAATATAAATTAGCTTCTGCTGATCTGTCTGGAAAAATCACTTTATTAGTATTTCCTTTTGATATAAGGATAATTAAGCCGTTTGTTTATATTCCGGGAATAAAATGATTTTCAACTATTTCTAGGCAGTTTAATTTTTTTTTTAATTAGGATTAAAAAAAATAAGATATGTTTAATGAAGTTTAAATTCAAGTGCTTTTAAGATTTATTATCCAACAAACCCTTTTCAGACAATGAAAGGAAAGAATAAATATTAAATATATCTACTTCTTATATCTTTAAAAATATTAAAATATTTACGTTATTTCAAACAGTTGTTCTCACAAATTGCAAAAATTACTTTATTAAAGTTAGAATGCATATACCTAAAAGAATCAAAGTAGTACTTGTAGTTTGTCTAAGAATATGAAATTTTAACTTTTTTAAATTTAAAAACATTCAAAATACCTAAATCATCATAAAATTCAACACTCCCACTTACTTTGAATGTTATCAATTACAACAAATTATATTTATACCGTAAATTACAGAACTGCTGCTTAGCTATAGCTTTTGTAAAAATATCGGCTGACTGTTCTTTGGTCTCTATATATTCTAACTCTATTTGCTTATTATTTATTAGATCACGAACAAAGTGGTACCTAACATCAATATGCTTCGATCGTTTATGATATTCAGAATTAGAACCTAACCTAATAGCTGCCTGGTTGTCAACAAACAATTTTACTGTTTTAGTTGTAATTTTAAGCTCATTTAAGAAACAATGCAACCAAACAGCTTCTTTTGCATAATGAGAGAGCGCTAGCTACTCAGATTCAGCAGTGGAAAGTGAAACAGCATTTTGTCTCTGACTTGACCAAGATATAGGGGCGCCATTAAAAATAAAAAGAAAGCCACTTCTTGATCTTCGCGTTTCTATGCAGCCTGCATAGTCAGCGTCAGTAAAACCTTGCAGAGTCAAACTCCCACTATTTCCAAAAACTATACCCAAGCTTAATATACCCTTTAAGTAACGCAACATTTTCTTTTTGCGTTACATATTGCCAGTGCACTTGCTCATAAGAATCTACAAACATGCTTGCATAATTTACCGCGAAATCTATGTCTGGGCGAGTAACCCTAGCTGCAATAAATAATGACCCTACTGCTTCCTGATAAGGTATATTGTCTTACGACCTACCACTGCCTTGTCCTTTCTTAACGTAATTACCTGTTCACTGGTATATGCGATACCTTTGCATCTCTCATGTTAAAATTATCTAATAATTTATTAATATAGCTTGATTAACCTATCTATAATAAACGCTTATTTCGGTCGCGCACTATCTCTAGCCCTACAAAGTCATTTGCCTCATCTACCGTTATTTTACAATTATCTTTTAAATATGCCAAAACTGTATCGATCGCATTCATACTTTCGCAAACTAATAATCCATCATCTACGTACAGACCTAAATATACAGTGTGATTACTTACATGGCCTAAGAAAACGCACTTGTCACTTTCGATGTTTTGAAAATTAAACTTATTCAAAAAACTCACGAACTTATCGTTCCAGCATCGAGGCGACTGGTTCAAACCATATAAACTGCGATGCAATCTGTACACAGCGTCGGGGTTGGCTTCATCTATGAGACGAGGAGGCTGCAGTAGGTAGATCTCCTCCTGAAGTTCGCTATATAAAAACGTTGTTTTTACATCGAACTTCATCAGCTCGTAGTCCCTCTCGGCTGCCATTGCTAAAACTAACCTAATCGACTCGTACCTAACCACCGGAGCATAGGTGTCAGCGTAGTCGATTCCCTCGCGTTGCGAGTAGCCTTTCGCAACAAGTCGTGCTTTGTATCTTTTAGCAGTACCTGCGGGATCTGTTTTTATTGCATAGACCCATTTACAGTCGATTTTCCGTTTTCCTTCAGGTAACGAACACATGCTCCAGGTTTTGCTTTCTTCCAGTGCCTCGATTGCCTCATTCATAGCTCGTTGCCATAAATTAGCTTGATTACTTGTTATGGCTTCATTGTACGTAATGGGCACATTCTCGGCCTAATAAGCAACTGGTATCCCAAAACGATCAGGGGCTTTCAGAGTTGTTCTATCACGGAGTCTCCGCTCTTTGTGATTATCGTGCGCTGGCTGTTGCTGTGGCTGTGGTTGCGGCAGCTCTTGGACATTCACAATAGCTTCCTCTGGCTCGTCCTCCAAGCTAAAATCTAGATTAGAAACAAAACTGCTAGTTTTACGATCGCCTTGATAATAAAGTACCTTATTTTCAATAAAATCTACATCGCTGCTTATAGTAGTAGACTTTGCTTGTTGCACTGTCCTATAATCGGTAATTAGTGGAGTCACCATCACAACCAATTAAAATTACCTTTTTGCTTTTAGGGTCCATTTTATAGGGCTTCTCTTTTGGGATGTTCATGAATGACTCGGACCCAAATACTCGAAGATGATTTATTTGGGGTTTACGACCGAACCATTTCTCGAAAGGGGTTTCCTTTTCAGCCGAATTCAAAACTATTCTATTTGAAATATAACACTGCGTTGTTACAAATTTTTCAGTTTGAGCTGCGTTGACACAAAAGCTTCAAATTCGCGGAATTTGCTGAACACTTCAGATGTGTGTCGCAAAAAATATACTTTACGAAAACTGGTGCACTCGTTTTTTAATATCAAAAAGTACCTCGATCCGCGTGGAGAAGCGACATTTACCGATCCACAAACGTCCGTGTGCACTTTTTCACCAGGTCCGTTATTACTCGGTTTTCTTTTAATACTGGGATGGGACTTACAAAAAACAAGCCTCACAAAAAATATCGGTTTCATCAGTTTTGATGTCACACACGTTGAGCTCCTTGCACGTATTTTTCATCGCACGCATATTTGCGTGTACCATACGCTCATGCCAGAGCTTCGCTTGGTTCAATGAAGTAACAGCACTATATGCTTGAGCGGGATCACACGTAACCGGTATTTTTACTGTAAAATGTATATGGTACAATGTATTGAAACGCACACCTAAAGCAGTTACTTTTCCAGCACTATCCCGAACTTCACATTTTTCCTTGAACGCGTGGAAAGAATAGTTCTTATTGCTTATCACTCCGGTTGCGTTTTAACCCTGGTACAAGCAAGACATTCTGAAGCTCTCGTGTCTGAACTCGGCCGAATAACAGCTCTTGAATGACAATTGTACCTTTACCAGTAGCTGCTAATATTTCGTCATCTGCTACTTTGACGAAATACTCACTAGTAACATCCTCAAGCTTCGTGAAGTAGTCCCTTCGGTACGTCATGTGCATGCTAGCACCTGAGTCAGCAATCCACACATCACTGTCTTCATCTGCGGTGTGTGAATAAAGAGCCACGACGTCGCACATAAAAGCTGATGCTGTGGACCCGTCCCTGTTGTCGTGTACTCCTTTCTTTTTGGGACACTCCCGCACCCAATGACCTTTTTCTTTACAAAAAGCACATTTGGTTCTTTTCTTTAAATCTTGGATGTTTTGTCTGCTGTTTTTCTTATGCTGACTACGTTGTCCATTTACGCTTTTTGTACTTGAAGTGCAAGTGCTGAAACGTTTACTTTGATTTCGAAAAACCGCTTATCCTCTTTAATAAGACGAGCAATTAAGTTTGCCTTTTCTTTTCGGCCTGGGGCGTGCAATCCCAAGCCATTCTAAATAAAGAAAACCTCCTAGGCAAGCTGCTTAATATCTTAGATATAATTGCTGTATCAGAAGGTTTTTCGCCTGCATCTTCAAGCATCTTGCAAATGCTTTCTAGCTTTTCTATCTGAATAGCAACTGACTCACCTTCGTTCATGCGAAATGCGTAAAAATGCTCTCATGCACTTTGTTTCGCATCTATGCTTGTCTCACCATAAAGAATCTGGCAATTTTTGCCAAATTTGCTGGGGCTTACTGCAATTAATTAAATTTGGGTAGAAATTCTTCTCCACTGAGCTTAGTAAAATCACCGCAACTTGCGATGACTTTTTCATCCATATTTTCCACTGATCAGCTTTCGTTGCTTGGTTGGGTTCTGTTTCGGTGCCATTCACAATACCTGTAAGCTCTTTTGCTTGTAAAAGGAACGTTATTCCAAACTTTCACATGGAGTAATTTGAGCCATCCAGTTTTGTGAGTTCTAAAATTTCCTTGTCAGCCATGATAAGTGAAAAGTTAGTCCAAAACACCCGAAAATAACGAAAACTCCAAACACGTGCGGTCGCGACCGCTTTAATCAAAAGACAACTTTTATTGGTTTGCGCAGTGGAAGCGTGCTGGGCTGCTGGGCCCATAACCTGTTAAATATTAGGGTTTAAGCAGAATAAATCAGAACACTTCCAATAAACCAGACAAAAAAAAATGTATTTCAAACACACTTAAACTACGCGTTACAAAGAATGAAAAACGGAATCGAAAGACTAAAAAGCAATGCTATTGCCTCGCTGAAGTCTCTCTGTCTACTACTTAACTCACTACCTAAGAGAAAGGCGACCCTTATTTCGCCTAACGGAATGCCAGATGGTCTCGCATATGGAAACACTTAAGAAAACAAACAAAAAAAGGTCTTTTCCATTCTTAGAATCTAATAAGCTTAAGGACCAGTAAAGTGCCAATAAATTTAAAAACATTTAAAATACCTAAATGGTCATAAAATTCAACACTGTCATTTGCAGAAAGTCAAATTAATGTTGATAGTAATAATAATAGCTCGAATTCAGTAACGCTTTATAATATTCCTAAAAAAATCCATTTAAAAATCCTTCCAAAATAGTACTATTAAGAGAATACCATCAAGTACTAAATTAGTATCATAATATTTTCAGAACAAAATATTCTTTCAATAGCTTAAGTCATCTTCAATAAACCTTCTGAACTAAAACTATAAACCGAAATATTCTTTAACTTTATAAGCAACATTGTAATAAAAAAAAAACATAAAAAATTATAATAAAAACTCTATTTTCTTTTAGGGTGCTGTTTATCATCCAACTAGATAAACAAAGGCAGCTAACTTTGCTGAAGAAAACCAAGGTGAGTGTAATGTAAACAAAATAAGACAGCGCTGTAATATGCAACTCGCTTTCTATTGTTTGCCTTCCTTCTAAATTGTATGCTGAAGATTCCCTTTTATTTTAAAGAACGAAATTGTTGAGAGAGCCCTGCAATTCAGGTGCATAAAGCAGGCGATTATTTGGCGCTAAATTGTACAGTATTTTCTTTTGTGCACCAAAGAACTCTTAAAGTTGCTGAAACTCGCCCCTTTTTTTTCAGTTAAGAGGCGTTTTTTGAAATATATGGTACATAAATACACAATGTTTTGGGTATATAAGTATTATAAGTGCTACTATATTAAAAAGTAAATGGAATAAAACACTTTAATTTGGGATAATAAACTGAGTATTTATTTTAAATACCACGCTCTATTATAATAACTAAAATTTTAAAAATAAACGTAATCTAAAGTTAACGGGGTATTAGGAAAATGGCATTTTCAGGCAAAGTTTAAACCGCAAGCTTAGCTTCTGCGAGGTCTCAAAGTTTGAGGCGTGTCTCTTAATACGTCAGCTTTTCTCTGGTTTGGAAGCAAAATAGTTCTTTTTGAAAAATCAAAAATAAATATACAGAAATTGTAAACCGCATTGGTGTATTAAAAGGGAAAAAGTTATCCAGTTATGTCATTTCTATTTAATTTTGTTTACTAATAATAATATCAATATGGTTTATTTATCATAAAAGCTACATAAAAAAAACTTGAAAACCATTAAAAATAGTAAAAATACTTTTCAGACAATAAAAGAAAAATATAAAAATTAAATCTATCCACTTTTTTTATCTTTAAAAATATTAAAATATTTACGTTATTTCAAGCAGTTGTTCTCACAAATTGCAAAAAATACTTTAATAAAGTTGAAATACATATACCGAAAAGATTCAAAGCAGCACTTGTAGTTTGTCTAAAAATATGAAATTTCAACTTTTTCCTAATAATAGCTATTAAAGTGCTATTCAAGGCTTTTAATGCCCAATTTTCATCTTTCAGCATGGAAAACCATCATTAGCAAAACCATCATCTTTAGATAGTTCAAAGTTTAAATCCAAGTGTTATGTTGTTACGACTTGAAAACTTGCCGGAATAAAACACGATTATTTATATTAATTAAGATTAAGTATATTTTTAATAATTAATGGACATTTTTAAATAGCACTTCTGTTTGACCACTCTCGTGTCACTCATCAGACTAATGACATAACCAATTGACAGTGACAGTGCAGGTTACGCGAATTCATGCGATCAATAGGCATTATACAAGTACAGTGGGTTGCCTATCAACAGACTCTAACATTAAATATTCTATTAAATGTACAGACATAATATCATAACATGCCCCTTTTTTTTTTAATGAGAAAAAAAAACTATAGTTACCGTTATTGTCAATCAGTCAAAACTAAACCTTCGAGGCTTAATAACTGGTCTACCAGACCTAGTAGAAGATCTGGTCCTTAAATCATTTGATGTGTTCTGAAATTGATTACTTGTAACACTATCAAAGCTTAGGTCTGACTGTGAATATTCATTCTGATTTAAATCAGTATCAGGGGAATTGACTTCTTCATGAACAGAATTATCCATTGTAGACTCTGGACTAGCTTACAGCAAATGTTGCCTATTACGACGATAATCTACGCCCTTAGGAGTACGAACAGTATATGACCTATAGGACCTGTATCAACAATAAGAGCTGGAGACCATGAAGACTGGGGAGTTTTTTTATACATGACATTTTCACCAATGTTCAATGGGGGCAAAAGCTTAGTATGTTGATCATCTTAGTATGTCAATATTTTTTCATTTTATCCTGCTTTTCCTTTATAAACAGATTATATTTATTATAATCAATTACTTCAGGCCTTAATGTAGTTTCACTAACTGGCAATCTTGTTCTTAAACTCCTTGACATAAGCAATTGTGCTGGAGAGTATCCACTAGCTTGAGGTGTATTCCTATATTGGATGGGGCAATATAGGGCAATATATGGATCACTTTTGGATTCATAACACGTTTTAAACCAACTTTCAAAAATACCCACAGTTTTCTCGACAAGACCATTACTCTGTGGATAATAGGAGCTTGAAGTATTACGTGTAATATCCCAGGCATTAATAAAAGTTTGAAATTCTTGAGAGGTAAACGGAGGACCATTATCAGAAATAAGGATAGATGGTATTCCGTGTCTTGCAAAAATAGACTTAAGACATTGAATGGTTTCTTGTGAACTTGTAGATTTTACAGGCATTATTTCAAAATAGTTTGAAAAATAATTGACTACTAGTATGTAAAGTTGCTTATTACACAAAAAGAAATCTGTGGCTAACTTCTCCCATGGCAATGTGGCTGGAGAATGTGGCAAAAGGGGTTGGGACGAATTACTCTTACGAAATTTATGACATGCTGAACATTGTTCAACTTTATTTTTAATGTCGACTGTGATATTTGGCCAAAACACAAGTGAACGTGCTTGTCTTAGACACTTCTCAATACCTAAGTGACCTTCATAAATTAAATTCAATATCTCTTCACGCATACTTGTGGGAATAATTAAGAGATTATTCTTAAAGACTAGGCCTTCAATAGAATGAATTTCATGACGAAAATTATAGTAAGGCTTGACTGAAGTTTCAACTTTATTTTTAGAATTTGGCCAATCAGAATATGAATAATTTATAATAGCTTGCAAAGTTCTATCTGCTGCTGTGGCACTTTTAAGTTGTTCTAATTTTTTAGCAGAAATGGCTAAATTATTGACTAATAAATTCATGTGAATTTGCAATTCTTGTTCTATTGAATCATCCGAATCTGGTGGATCTACTGGGGCTCTGCTAAGAGTATCTGTAATGTATACAAATTTACCAGGGACATAAGACACTTTTAAATCATAATGCTGTAAATTCAACATCATGTGTTGCAATCTAGTAGGTACTTCAGACAAAGGTTTATTAAAAAGGGCTACCAAAGGCTTATGGTCAGTTTCAACCTGAACAGTACGACCATAAATATACTGTTTAAATCTAGTACTTCCAAACTGTATGGCATATAACTCCTTTTCAATTTGAGCATACCTAGACTGACATTCAGTTAAAGACTTCGAGGCATAAGCTATAGGCTTTTTATTTTGTAAAATTACGGCTCCTACAGCAAATTGTAAACTATCAACAGACAAAGTTAAAGGTTGACTTGGATCAAAGTATGTTAAGAAAATCAAATTCTGCTTGATGTGTTTCATTCCAACAAAAAGCATAATTTTTCTTTAATAACTGACGCAAATTAGCTGTTTTATCTGACAAATTGTCAATATATGCCCCAAGACAATTAATCATACCTAAAAAACGTTTTAAATCTGACACATTTTTAAGGGTTTCTAAATGACAAATTGCACTTATCTTCTTAGGATCAGGACTCATACCACTAGAACTAAATATATGACCAAGATAGTGAACAGACGACAGGTGAAAATTACATTTTTCCATATTAAATTTTAAGTTGACTTCTCTCGCTCTCTCGAGAACTTTCTTTAAAATACCATTATGACCTTGAACTCTGTCACTGAAGATCAAAATATTATCGATATAAATTAGGATTCCTTGAATATCACCAAAAATATCAGTCATGGTTTTATGAAAAATTTCAGGCGCACATGACACACCATATGGTAATCTTAAAAATTTATACCGGCCAAAAGGTGTACCAAAAACACACAAATTTGAACTTGCTTTATCCGATTTTATCATCCAAAGTCCAGACTGTGCATCTAAAGTTGTAAAAATTTTAGCACCAGCTAATTTTGACCTAATATTTTCAATGGTAGGAAGTGGATAATGACACCTTTTTATGGCTTTATTTGAATTCCTTGGATCTAAGCAAATACGCAAAGACTTATTTTTCTTTTCTACAATAACCAGTGAATTAACCCATTCACTAGGTTCACTGACCTTGACTATGACATCTAAAGATTCCATGCGACTTAATTCGATTTTTAATTTATCAAACAGGGCAAAGGGAACTTTTCTAGGAGGATTGACAATAGGAGTGACATTTGGATCGACTGAAATATGACATTCATTAGGTAGACAACCTAGACCCTGAAAAACATCACCATAATCTTGTAATAAAGTAGACTGACCCAGAGAAAATACTCTCTTAATTAAATCAAGCTCTTGACATATAGACAGACCTATGACAGTTGGGCAATCAATTTCAGCAATTACAAAATCAATATTGACCAATTTTCCATTAATTTGACATTTATGAGTGACTTTACCTAAAATTGGTATGCAATTAGACGAAAATGACGTTAACTTTATATTTATTTTTATATTTATTTGTAGCTTGAATAATTGAACTAATTTTTAAATTATTAAAATTTAAATAAGACATTACATTTACCTCTGCTCCTGTATCTAAATAACATTTTAATATGACATTATTTATTTTGACATCAACAAACCAGGCATTTTGAGAAACCTGCTGTTCTTTTAGACATTTTTGAACCGCTCTTATATAAAACATATCTGACTCAGACTCTATTTCATTATTATTATTAGACACATTAGATTCATATGCATTAATAGCTTTGACATTCTTAAAAAGTCAAAATTTGGCAAAATGTCCTCTTTTATGACAATGGTTGCAGGCAGCATTTTAAGCAGGACATCTACTTCGGTGAATTTGACCACAACGAGTACAAGGATAGTTTTGACTCACCTGACTTGACTTGACTTGGTTACCTCGGACAGCATGATTACCAGAACCAGCTCTACTTGTGACACCAGCTTGACTGTAGCTTTGACTTTGATAAGACCTTGACAATTGACTTTGTTGACTTCTTGACTCGCCACTATTTTTGTTTACCTGGTATACTGACACTTCTGAGTTCTTGTTGAGCTGCTGAGCATGTCCAGATTAAAAGAATTGAAAATTTTGAGTACCTCAGGACCAACATAACGAATAAAAATTGCGACTTTTCTTGCATTTTGTTCAGACTCTAACCCGCTTGCTCTCATGAAAATGAAAAGATGAACATGAAAGTGTTGCAGCCAGTTAATCCAATTACTTGACAGTTTTTCCTCAACAGAAAGACTCGGGACGCTATTTGCATTAAATTTTTGTGGCTTGGGACTGGTTTGACTCGTTGACGATGTGTTTTCCGGTTCCGACATTTTCACTTTAAGTTTTTGGACTTTTTGGGTTCGACGATTTAATAATTATTACATAGAAATGAACCTGACACCATGTTATGTTGTTACGACTTGAAAACTTGCCGGAATAAAACACGATTGTTTATATTAATTAGGATTAAGTATATTTTTAATAATTAATCGACATTTTTAAATAGCACTTCTGTTTGACCACTCTCGTGTCACTCATCAGACTAATGACATAACCAACTGACAGTGACAGGGCAGGTTAGGCGAATTCATGCAATCAATAGGCATTATACAAGTAAAGTGGGTTGCCTATCAACAGACTCTAACATTAAATATTCTATTAAATGTACAGACATAATATCATAACACCAAGTACCTACAAATATTACTATTAAATCAAATTTTCTCCAGATTATGAAAGGAATAATATTGGTTTGCAGAAGATAACATATTATTTCTTATATATCAAGGCTAGACATTAAAAAATGATAAAAACTAACCTAGATTAAAAGTAGTAAAAATAAAAAAGTTTTAAATTGGTAATATAATTTTAAAATGAAAATTAAATGCTAATATAAAATGGTAAAGATAAAAATTCTAAGCCTAAAATTAAAGTTAAAATGGTACATATCCTTCTGGGACCCGGACATGTTTTTGTTAAGTTAGAGTTGTGAGGCTTTTAAATATAATAAAAAATACATAAATAAACATTGTTTACTAATACTATATAACTTTTTTTATTTATATAACGTCTATTAAAATGGACATTGGGTCTTAACCTAAACAAAAATTCCTAATATATATATTTTTTTTTCAATAACATTTCTGTCTAAACCTATGAAAAGGCAGAAAATAAATGTAAACTTAAATTTATGTGCTATGAAACAGTTTCTGTTGCCAGTAATGCACAAAACTGTGTTGCATGTATCATTTTTACATCTAACCGAGTTTTTTAAATCTGTGGCAATTTCTGGAAAGTGTTGTTTCCGTTTTCTTTCGGTGCCTAATGACGATGACGGTGAATCGACAAAGATATTTCCCTCAGGATTTCTTCTAGTACCTACACCTCGGATGTTTTCTTGGGATTCACTTTGTGGGTTGGGTATATATTTGTTAAAAGTTGAGTGGCAATTTCGATTTTAAAATTTAAATATTGTTGTATTTTGCGTGGAGGGATTTTAAATATTTTTTTATCTCTTCGATAAAAAAACCATGAGTTAGCCATTGCTAGATTAAAGAAATGGAAAATGACCTTACAGTCCGTTTTTTTGATCTGGCTCGAATTCTATAATAGCTAATCATTCGGTCTATCAAGTCTATTCCTCCCATACAATCGTTGTATTTAGCAACAACATAAGTACTTTTAACCTGAATGTATTTAGAGTCTTTCTTAGACCACCTTTTACACTCATCGCTAGGTTGAATTCCTAGAGCAGTCGATGCTAAATACAGATTTCAGATCATACCATTGTACAACTACTATTTCGCCATCTTGCCATACAATTTGTTCCGAGCTCCCTCTATCTATCTTGTTCATCATTTTTTCCCAAATTAAATTTGCTGCCGCTGATACACAAGATTTTTTGTAAAATTTTTTGTTGCTTTGGTTAAGCAAGAATGTGGTTCTCTCCACAATAAAATGCAAAACATATTAAAACCATTCTTAAATTTGCAAGCAACCTTCGATATGAATTCAACATAAATTAAAATTTACTGAACATTAATTCTTGTCAATCAGTTGTCAAATGTAGATGTTTACGTCTGTAAATTAATTGTTGCAAAACTAAACCTTGTGAACTTTACTTATTGTCAAATCAACGCAATATCTTGCCTAATATTAAGCTAATAAGGACGTCAAAAACTAATATACCTTACTGAAAGTTTAATAATGTTGTCAAATTTATAATTTGTTTTAGTAGCGTGTAGTTTCTAGATTAAGGAAACGTCAAATATATACTTTCAATAATTGACTTTATGTGTTTAAAATATGGTGATTTATACGTTAAAAATTAATTAACCTCAAACTCAGTAAGTTAAAAAACATTAATTTTAAGTAATAGTTTCTTAAATTTAAATAAATTACAAAACGCTAAAATGAAATTTTCTTTTAATAAAATATATCTATAAAACGTAATACATTTATTATCCGGCCGCATTTAAATATTCACATAAAGCATAATTACAAAAACGTTTTAATTTATTTAGGAAATTTGCAATGCACAAAATATATATTTTACAAAAGAATTCTAAACACATTTGAAAATAAGCATTAATCATGCAAAATTAAACTAAATATGTTTTTAAAATAAGTTAAACTCAACAAATTTATAAACAGATTCCAAAAAATATTATAATATTGAGGATTTATTCACTATAAATTCAGTTTTAGTTATAATAGTTGCAATGTTGCTATTTCCAGTTAATGTTGTTGTTAAAAATTATATTATTAAATTATTGGTTCGCTTATTCATTTCGTATCTTATTATCTTCATAACTAATTTAAATTTTATGACTTAACTGATTAACTGGTCTAACAAATAATACGTACACTATAAATAGCCATCTTCAAAATTGAAATTAGATTTGAAAAAAATTTCAGTAAATAATTAATATATCGAGTATTTTATAGATAAAGAAGTTTAATTTTATCGTCAATCTATAACTTTCCATTACCCTGTTGATAAAGTCGCACTTGAGAAGTATATATTAAATCATTGTAAAAACAGGTAATTATTTTTTAAAGCAACAATGAGATTTTGGCCTTAAAAAGACTTTTCATCGCATTAACATAAAAGCGAAAAACGCGGCAGTATAGCTCTATATTTGCCGTTTGCCGCATTTGCATTACAAGGCAATTAAAATGCCATTACGAGTTGTACTACCACTGTCAAATAAGAAAAAAGTAAAATTTATGACTGAAATTGGTTGGTAAAACTACAATATGTGCCAAACCTTATTAAGTCTCGTGATTGATAAAAAAAAAATCAGATGTGGAAAGTTTTTTCAAATATGCGTAATCTAGTATATCTAGGCGATACGCACTTAAATAATATATTAATTTTACAAAATTTCATGAAAATAATGGTATTTTAATATTATATGGATGAAAATATCAAAATCGTTTATCGAATCACATCGCACTTAGAATAGCTATTTTGAGTTTCTAAGGTTCTTACTTGTACGAATATTTAAATTTTTTACTATTTCTGAAAATACGATATCGATTTTTATAAATGTTGATTCTATGAATTAAAAACCTAATTTACTCTACTAGCAATTTATTTACTTATGAGCATAACTCGAACGGATACCATATGGTTTTTTCTAAAAAATTTAATAATTTTAAATTATTACCTAATTAAAAATTCAAAGAAGAGTTTCGTTATTTATAAGATGTTCGCCAAAGTAAATTAAATATTTTAAAATTATTATGTAATGAATTAATAAAGTGACAAGTTATGTATTTTAAATAAAAATAAATAGACAGTTTAATATTTCTATGGTTGGTATATACCTTTTTTGGGGATAACTTAGATCACAAAACAATTTTACTAATAACCAAAACTTTTTGTTTTATTTTTAATACGTGTTTCGCTATTAAATGATTTGAGTATAAAAAAAAATATAATCTTATAAGAAATAAAATTAATTATTTGTGTGCAAAATTAAAACTGATACCAGCACGCTTTCTTTAAAACTTTTGTTAAATATAAGTTATTAGCTGTTTACATTTCGCCTTAAAAAAAGTTCTTATTTTGGTTTTTCTTTATAACCTAAAGTAAATTAAATACTTTAAAATTAATAATTATTGAATAAATAAAGTGAAAAATTATATTTCTTGAGTAAATATAGCTAAGACAACTTATTAGTTTGTTCTTAACATGAATCGCTAACCGTGTTAGCCTTTTCGGAAGAAGATTAAAGCTAACTAACTAAAGAAGAAAAAATACTTTTTTTTGTTTAATATTGAACAAAAAAATTATTTTTAAAATGACTTAAATGTATATGTCTTAGCAATATATAGGTCTCCATCAGGAAATTTTTGTCAATTCCTAAACTCAATTATATCAATTATAAATAAAATTGGTATACATAAAATTTTTTTTTTGTACGAGATTTTAATGTCCACTTCAATACTGATCAGCAGAATTTCCTTGACCTTTCTGACATCATGGGGAACTATGGTTTTAAACAAACTATAACAGACCATACAAGGGCTGGAGCTTGTCTGGACAACATTTTTATACATTTCAGTACTTATTCCTTTAAATCCAGTGTATTCGATATTGGGATATCAGATCATCTTGGACAGGAGCTCGAAGTGATCATTGAGAGTATTATTGGTGGGACTCTGCACCACCATAAGGTATGCCTGTGACCCAAAGAGGTGTGTTGTCTTTCTTTGAACTGGTTTCCTCATATAACTGGAATATGGTGACAGAGGAGAGTATAGCTGTTAATGACTGTTTCAAAATATTTCTATCTTCTCTAGAAAAAGCATATACTCAATATTTTCCTCTGAAAACATATAGGGTGAGAACCGATCAGAGAAATAAAATAACTTGGTTTGACAATAACCTAAAAGCCATGCGAGATCATCTACAGCTGCTGAGGTGAGTGTCTCGACAGTACAAAAACAGAATACCTATTTTTAAAAAAAAGGTGATCCTGATCCTATCTCCTTGCTTTTTTTTTGTCAAATAGTTGTGTAATATACGCTCGCTTTCACGATACTGACGACACTGTCCACTTTTATTTCAAATGCTTTTTTGAAAATACGAAATCGCGAAGCTAGAATTCCAAAAGCACATTCTGCTTGTAACAATGGCGCGCTCGTGACAATCTGTAATTAAATACTTTAGTGTTGTAATTATCAAGCACGTTTCTTCTTGAATAGGGTCTCATAAAATTTTGTGTTAAAGGAAATGCCTCATCCCCTACGAAAACGTAAGGCAAAAGTCCTTCAACTGTTGGTAGTTCACTGGGTTCTGGTAGATTCAAAGTTTTGTTTGCTATTTTTTTTCCTAATCGACTACTAGAAAAAATATTTCCATCGCTAATCTTCCCATTGATCCAATATCTATTGTTGTAAACTTATAGTTAGCATCAAAACTCGCCATTAAGATAATGGAAAAATTATGTTTATAGTTATAGTATGAGGATCCCGTTTTTGACGGTTTCTTTATAACTATATGTTTACTGTCAACGGCACCTACGTAATGTGGGAACTGCCATTTGTCTTCAAACTCCAAAGATATTTTTTGCCACATTTCAGATGTGGGCTGTGGTAAATATACGGGTTGCATATTTTCCCAAATAGCTTTTGATACTTCAAGCTTGCCTAATCTGTAGCTATAGGCTATATTTTTGTAACTGTCTCCCGACGCCAAATATCTGTAAATGAAAAAAACATCGATATTATTTTATAAAGAAGAAATTTTATAATAGGTAAATCTAAAAATGTTCATGTTTTATTGCAGGAAGCGAGGCAAAACAAAGTTGGCTAATATTGCGAGGTTGTCATCGTGAAGCATTACGTAGACAGAAAAATACTTTTAAAAGTGGATCTGCTGCAACCGTGATAAAACCCTGGAAATACCAGAAGCAAACGGATTTTCTAGTCCCTTATATGGGAAATCGATCACGCGAGGGTAACCTAGATCTCGAAAGCGAAGAAGAACAAACACAGGATTTGTCTCAAAATACAGACAGTGATACTTCAGTTCATGAAAATGAAAATACTGAAAACTTGTCCGCAAAGGAGAATACCGAAACTGAACATTTTGCTAAATAAAAATACAATAAGTAATTCTGGTATTTTTAAATCAATGTCGGACACTATTGTTCAGAAAAATAAGCGAATGAAAAAAGATGATATAGCCCGCATACTGAAGAAATCGATGATTCGGCGGGAAAAAAAGAGCTGAAGAACGGGCAATTGAAAGAAAAACAGCCGGTGAAGAGGCAGTAACGCCTCAACGTGATGGACTTTAAAAGTTTTTTTTGGCCATGTATGAAATAACAAGGGAAATGCCTGCTACGTACCAACATGTTATAAGAAATAGAGTATATCAAGCAGTGTCAGAAGTAGAAACTGAATATTTACAGTTAGGCACTTCTTCACTTCAAAATTTTTCACAAACTGGTTCTCAGACTCCAATTTTGCACCAGCTTCAACCAATACGTCAGGGAACCTGCAGCCTTTCAACATGATACTCCCATGCTTCCTATTCATCTTTTATTAGCACACCCCTACAGTCTCCTGGTACAGAGGCACCAGAGACAGTCAGTGTGCAGTCCAAAGACACCGCGTCATTTTTTCATAACTTTTCGGTTTAACAA
Organism: Anthonomus grandis grandis; assembly: GCF_022605725.1. Lineage (NCBI taxonomy): Eukaryota > Metazoa > Arthropoda > Insecta > Coleoptera > Curculionidae > Anthonomus > Anthonomus grandis. The sequence continues at coordinate 5,045,610 of NC_065546.1, forward strand.
AAATGCATTCCAGTGTTATTTTTTTTTAAATAAATAAATTTTTAGTTTTCATTAAATAAATTTCTTACCTTAAGAATACAGCTAGTTTTTCTTTGGTTCCTATGGGTGTCTGGGCATTACAATCTTCAGAATAAATTGTCTCTTCTGTGCACTTCATCAAACTGATTTTTATTTAGTCGAAAATAATTTGTAAACTTTGAGTCCGAGAATTCAGATGCCAGATTAAATTCGCAATGACTTTGCCTTTTTTTCATGTTCTTTCTTTTTTTTGATAGGTCGTACAGCAAAACTTCTGTTTCCCAATCTGCGTCCGAATCTGACTCAGAACTTAAGTCTAGTAATAAATTTTCCATAATTATTAATTTAAGAAAACTATACCTACTACGTAGGAAACAACACAGCTTGTGTAACAATATGCGTTCAGCCGACACATCCCACGAATTTCGTGGACTTCGACGTTTGTGCTGCCTTGCGTGGGTTGCGTCGCATGTGTCTCAATGTACGCCTTGCCTAACTAAAACTACTATACTGCTTAAGCTACAAATAGATGCCTACATGTGCTATAATAGTGATGGGTTTATGCGCATAACTCACGATGGATTTTTATCTTAATCATTTTTCATACAAATTTTAAAACTAAATATTTTTTTTTTGAAATACACTCTTATTTTACCAAAGAACCATATATTAAGAGTTTTACACTCTAGATTAGATTTATACTTTAGAGATTGCAAAACACTCACAAAAATTCCATTAAATTATTAATGTTTTTTTAAAAACAAACTTTTAAACACAAATAATATTTTTCTAACACAAAAGCCGCTATTAAGTTTTTAAAATACCACCCGCAAAATCCTTAAACTTTAAGAACAATAGCTAAAGTTAAGAGGTGGAAAAACTTTTCCATTATTTGAACCGAAATAAGAGCGTTTTCGACAATTTAAAAAGTAAACGATTTATGCCAGATGTGTACTCTGTTAATCATTTTATAGTTGCTACTTCAAAAGAAACTAAATTGGTGCTATTATATATTTTTTATAAATGTCTTATAAAACGTCAATGTAAACTTCACATTTTTACATTTGAACATAATTTTTATCACAATTACTAATCAGTTGATAATTAGTCATCTATAACTAACTCCTTTTACGGTGTATGTAAATAATGTTCATTCTTTTTTCCACTTCTAAGGCTTTGATGAATCGAAAGATTAAAAAAGGCTCTTATCCATTAGGGCTTTCTTTTGATGTTACGCTGATTCAAATCTTTAGAATCGATAGTTTAACCATTCAAAAAGGTTTTGAGCTATAAAAGCTTTTATGTTGAAACAGCATAAAATGAAAAAAACCATTTAATACGGGGCACGTGGATTATTTTATCGTTTCTCCTATAAAAACTAATTAAAATATCAATGGTTGATCTGACTGGCTTTTAAGAGAAAGTTTTATTGAAAATTTTCCGGTAACTACAACCAGATGTATAAAGCTCCGAATGTGCCTTCGGCGTAATAAAAATCAGCAAACATTTTAATTACTTAGTAAAATATCATTAAAATGCAAATCGCAAACAAATTTCACAAACAAATAAATAATAACACGATAAAAGTAATAAATCAGATTTAAAGTGGAGCTCGGAGATGCTACCCCGAACATATTTTAAGATAAATAAAGGTATAAAGAAAGGAAGGCGAGGATTAGAAAATTGCTCCCCGATGTTGAAAATTATATTTTCTTGATGGTCTAAATATGAGAGGGCAACGAAATAAACCAGGAGAAGTGAGCTAAGCCATAGCACAATAGGAATATTGTGTTTGGCACAAAACTTCGCCCCCGACGATAAACTTTACAAGAATTCGCAGACCTATTTTTCTTTTTCTCCCAATATAAATAGAAAAGGTTTTCCACTCGTTGACTGTGCGGTGGCTGACTGCTTTCTTTTAACTCTTTTTCGTAATAGTCCAGTATTTTATGGAATCTTTCACGGGAGATTAAGTAAGTATCTCATTCAGGATTGTAATATTTTACTTCTGTCAGGGCCACTCGAAAATCGGGATAAATACGAAGTAAGTAGAGTACATTACTTCGCGTTTTATTCAAAAAGAACCTGACGTTTGAGCGTCGTTTTTATAATTTGCCATTTTTAAATATAATTTTTTTAATTGGTTTCTGGTATCTGGATGATTGAATTATATTAAAATTTTGAATATTTCTCGCATAGTTTACTTAATTAAATAAGATGTTCTAGGACACAGGTAGTACGCACGTAGATATTGCACGACACACTGAATTATTAAAATACAAAAAAGTGGCTTAATTTTATCAAACTTGGACTTAAAATTTTCTTGCTATGATACTTTTTTTCAACATAATATTTAACCCTTTTGGCCCCAATGGGACAAATAAATCCCAACATATATTTCATAACATCTACTGAGCGCTATCTGTCCCGTATTAAATGGAAATTGTCATTAGCGGATATTTTAAGGTTTTAACAATTTTTTGACAGGCAGCGACACGCTTTTTGGAGGTCATTCTGATTGTAAACGCCGAAAAGCGAGCACGTTGTTGGTTTTTGACACTGTTTTTATACAAATTTGATAGTTTTTGTGTGGTTTTTGAAACAATCTATTTAGGTAAGTTCAGCATTTATAATAGCAAAGTATTTTGATGTTTTTTTTTGTTTTGATTTTTGCATATTGGGTGTAATATTTGGCTATGGGATATATGTGTCCCAGTGGTGATTTATATCCCAATGATATTTTACAGTATGTCAAGAAAGAAGTTGACTAGGGAGGGCATAGCTTCAAGATCTTGCTGACAATTTAGAAAAGTTGTCATCCGGAGAAAAGATGCAATCCCCATATGAAGACTCTTCCTCAGAAAAAGACCCATTCCATAATAGTGAAGAGTCCGACGAGTTGTATCAGCCCTTGGATACTTCGTACGAAGATAGTGGAGACATTGAAAGTGACGCAAACGAGAACCTAACCCAACCCAACAACGGCGTTATTTCTGCTGAAAATTCAGATCAAAAGGCTGAAACTCCCGTTACAACTGGTAAAATAATTTGGTCATTACCTACAAATACCTATGTCCCAAGACTTAGCATTCCAAATGAAAGTCAATGTATCATACATCCTTCAATTACTGCAAATACCTCCCCGCTGGACATATTCACTAAAATTTGTCCTCGAAGTTTATTTACTTTTATTGGTGCCAAAACTTCGCCATTACTGGTCATCGCATCCATCTTTGGGAAACAAGCCCTCGTTATTGTTGACACTTGACTAGAACTAATTAGATTTTTAATTTACCTAAGGTTCCTAGTTTCTATTAGCACAAAATTTAACCTAAATAGTTCCATCAAGCAAGCCAATGACTATTGCAGAACCTTGGTGCGGCTAAAAGGCAACTTTAAAAGCCAACTGGTTGAGAAAATGTTACTTGGGAAAATACTTATCTTTGCGGGTTGTCTTTTTGTGAATAAAAAAAATAAAAATTTTAAAATACAAAAATGTGTTTTTTTGGCCCCTAGGGATATTTATAACCCACCTAAAAATCCTACTGGGATATATTTGTCCCACAATTTTTTGCTCTCCCTCTATATATATTTTTTATTTTAACTAGTATATATTGTCAAATGATCTCTTAAAATACCATAATTCGCAAAAACATCCTTAAAATCATTAAAAATAAAATTGGGTCCCAAAGGGTTAAATATTTCTAAATAATTCCCTTAATGTAACTGTGCATCAAAGGTTTTACTAATTAAATTTTCATTTTGAAAATTTTAAATTTTATAAAACGTGAAAGTACATTTAATAAAATAAGAGCAAAACAGATTTAAAAAAAAATATCTTCTGATTTAATTTTTTTTACCAACGTCTTCAAGCGTATTAAATTAGTTTCTGTTATTTTATTTTGCTAATAGTTTTACGTAAGTGAAACTACAATATGTATGTAAAACAGTTTAAGCAAATACCAAAATCAAATCTAAAGCTTTTTTTACAAGGACAACAAATATTTGTATATTTCAGTCTAAAAAACTTTAAATTTTAGTTGAATATTTATAATTTTTTATGCCAGCAAAATTAAACTATTAACGAAGTTAAACGGTTTTTTTTTTCAGATAATGTTATGAAAACTTTTCCACCATTTTTCTATATAGAATATATATATATATATATATATATATATATATATATATATATATATATCCTTTTTTCTCTTCCACTATTTGGGTAATCTAGAAATTGTGTTTTCTTCTTTAGTTTGTGTAAAATAGATGTTCTTATTAAAATGTAAAATACCTATTTTTACTAGACTAATAACAAGGAGAAAATTAAACTCCTAAGTTAAAGTTCCATAAATGCAGCGACTATTTATTTAGTTACGCTTAGTTAAAATAGTGTTTAATTTTCTCCTTGGTATTTTTTTAAGTCCCTTTGGTAACATTAAATGAATATTTCGAAACTTAGATTAAGATAGGTTGAACTTTTTCCACTTATTTATATATTATTATGAAAATGTAAATTCGTTCATTATTCTCATAGTTTTTGTACTGTTTTTGCTCTTAGAACATTGAAAGGCTAGAATTGGCATTCCCGTGGAACTATGGGCAGTTTGTTTGCTTGCAACATCTCTAATGCAATGATGCCAAATGCTTATGAAGAAATGGCAAAATAAACGCACTTAATAATATCATAAAAATTTGTCACGTATTTTGACAGGCGCAAAATAATATTATTTCTCTTTAATAAAATATAAAGCATTTTTTTAAATAAAATATGATAAAATACTCTACGTTAGGTACCGTCCCCATAATAGAGAAAAAGGCAACAACATCGCAACGCCGCTCGATCGCATTGTTGATTCCACTGACATAAGGTAATCTTTGCCAGTAACGTCGTCAAAAAATATTTACATGAAAAATATTTATTATTAATAGATCATGCTTTTTTTATTAACGTTTATAAACTCTTTATGCGTTTTTTTAACGTACTTCGTTAGAATAAAGACACTCTAATAAAAAGCATTTTTATGGAATTTAAATAATTTATAATTTTTATAGATTTCTTAATAAGTTCTTATTACTCGACGTTTATGACCACGGTTGTCTCTTGATACGATGCTATGATAATATCAATAATACTTGTGAAAAGATCGGCCTAAATCGCCTTTTTTCCATGGTGCGGCAGATGACATAAGCTATTGCCTGCGGTATTGTTATTTGAAGTTTTTTACAAGCGGTCTTAGTAATAAGAATGTGAATAAGTTTTTTTGCTTTGTTGTTATTTTTGCGCTTAGAATAACATATATTTATTTCTACGGTTTATTTGTAAAAAATCCTTTGTCCCTGTGCACATGTTCAACTCAAACAAAGTTGTTGTTTATTAATCGAATTATTCCATGGGTCTTTAAAAGGGACCGCGTTTCGTGAAAATTTAATCAGTTTAATTAGCTTTGTTGTTTACCTTGAATACAATGAAACCACAGTCAATGCGACTCAGGTTAAAGTATTTGACTTTGCCAATGAAGGTGTGTTCGTGACATAAAAGAGTATGTCTGGAGTATGTGTGTCCCAAAAGGATTATCAGAAGTAAAGGATATTTTAAAGCCCAATTTGGTGGATGTCTTTAACAAGAAGCTAGGTCAAGATAGAGACAAGAGATTAATGGAGCTGCTATTAAAAAAATTTGACAATCAGAGAAAACAACAAGGGGAATAAGACAATAAACATCAAAACTTTGAGACGACCTAAAGAAGAAAAATGAAGAGCGATATAGAAAACAAGAAAACTAAACATTAAGGAATTCTAAACTTAAAATTAGATCTCAAACAGTAGTTAGAAGAATGTAATAAGGAAACAGAGAAGAACGAGAGGAATGAGACCGAAAACTAGAAGAATGAGCTTTATAACTTCAAGAAGATCTTGAGACCAAGCAAAAAAACCTATTAATACACTTCGAAATAGTTGAAGAAGAATTTGAAGAAGTACAAATAAAGATACAAAAAATAACAATAAAACGTGCTGCTGTTCATTCATCTTGAAATACAAATTACGGAAGTTACGTTATTAATTATGCCAAAGGAAACCGCTGGGATAATGTAGGAAAAGACAAATCAGTCGTCAGCTATGCCTAAGAGGAGAAGCTATATATATATATTAAAAATGGTGCCCTCTAAGGATCAGCTAAATTTCGACGTACTGTTAAGTACTTTAGAGATGAGATACGGTCAAGCCCATCTACAGCAACTACTAGGCCCAATTAAAATCTAGAAGACAACAACCCGAAATGTTTTTAACAGTTGTAGCGTTTTATTTTTCTATTCCTTATGTTCACTAACGCTCCATTGACATTTCATTAATTTCAATAATTACATTAATAGTTTCAGTCAACTTCTTTTATTCATATTTCTTGAAATTCACACTGTCAATGACACATTACTACTGTAACGCATCACTCTCCTGGTTTAATTGCTCAGGCGACAGGTGAGGTCGTTATTGATTGAGTCAGTACTGCGTTCATTTTTCGAGGACTTGTTCCCGTGTTGCAGGTAGGAGCGCACGTAAAAGGCCATTTTTTTTTAATTTCCGAAGTTTGTGAAGCAGGAAGTGGCGAATATGGTTTATAATTTATGGTCCTTAATTTTGTTTCTTTAGGGAACCGTTTATTTCATATTTCTGGTGCAGGATGCCCAAGATTTAGATAGATAGATAATAAAACCTAGCAAAGTGAGTGTGTCACATTTTTAACGCCATACATTTTTTATCGACAGTGAATATAATACCAACCGTTATTTTAGGGTTTTACTTTTGCGTTTTCCTCTTTATTCTTCTTTAATTGTTGATGGCTGCAGGCTTTTGATTTCCCCGGGAAATTGCTGAAAGCACTGGAGCTGGAGCTAGATTTAGAGCTGGTATTAGAGATTCCCAGTCCAGATAGCTGAGCTACAAATGGCATACATCCACAACCTCGGCTTTGAAGGCTAGCCGTTCATTTCTCGGAGGAATATACAGGCCAGTTTATTCCATTTATTTAAATATTACTAAACATAGATTCGTCTCACTTATTTAAATTTTTATTAATATACCTTTTATTTCAATTTAATGTTACAAATATTTAATTAATGTCATAATTTAATACGTCAATTTCTTATCTATAATATTAATTATTTTTTGCTCAGTATTATTCAGTACCCTTTTTGGTAGTTAAGTAGATATGTACCATTTTAACTTTAATTTTATGCTTACAATTTTTATCTTTACTATTTTATATTAGCATTTAATTTTCGTTTTAAAATTAAATTTACAATTTTAAACTTTTTTATTTTTACTACTTTTAATCTAGGTTAGTTTTTATCATTTTTTAATGTCTAGCCTTGATATAACATGGTTAAGGCTCATATGCCTTAGGTAAATACCAATATATACTAAAAAATGGTAATTACATTTTTAAGTGCTGAAATCTACCTAGTAGCGAAATCACAATTTACATGTTACTTTTGTCAAACTTATTTTATTCATATCAACATTATTCATATTTTAATTCATAGCAAATTAATAACATTTATCAGATTAGAACATGAGGTGTGTACATATCTTTGATGTAAATATGGTTGTATTGTTGAGATTTTTTTTGCCTCTTTAAATCTACCTTATCCATTTAATTGTTAGTTGAAACCTATATAGCAACCTTTCCACCAAGTTTTTTTCTTAGTTTTCTTTCATTTAAAAAAAACTTAGTGGCGCCCTCTTATTTTATAGTTATAATCAAGTTTAGATTCTTTAATAGCCAATCATAAGTGAACTTTCGAACAATCCCAAGCCTCCAATAATTTTGAGCTACCGTCTGCAAACTCTTGGCAAAATAGTAACACTGTAAAGTTAACGCCGCACAGTTTGAGGTCGATGTTGGTAGATTACTAAATCTGGCTTTTCCTTCCGCCTCAATTGAGTTCTGGGAACAAATTTCTAATAATTATTTTATTGACAGGATTCGAGATCTAGATTGAACCATGCTCTAAGAATGGCTCACCATGAAAGTATTGCACTTAGAAGCTTTAGCCCATGCGTGTGAAGTGCTTTTCAAGCAACTAGAAGACATACACGAATAAGATATATTGGAGTTCAGAAAAAGTGATCTCAAAGACCATTTTGCTATTGCAATTGTAATGAGGGCACCTTAAACGTTAATGCCCCAAGCTTTTGATAAATCCAACAAACCAGAAACACTTGAATTAGTCCTGTTTATGAGGCGCAACCTGGCTAGGTGGTACCAAGCTGCACGTATAATGACAGACCAAGTCATATTGTAGAGAGTTGTGAAGATTACCGTAGGATTTAAGCACTACCAAAGTGAAGATTGGACTACATGAAGGTAAAGTAACCATTGGCTTAACAACATCTTAATTGCCAGTACTAATAGCAGAAATCATGGATCATGCCATATTAGAATTAAATGTTATGAATGCACCGAGGTTTAAAATAGATACAAAAAAAGAAAAAGAAATTCAAAAATGAAATAAAAAAAGGTGCTTTCATTTGAAAAAATTAAGTTGATGGTCGCAATTTATTTTTGAGCAACCCTGTATATACAAACTTCACGTACAAAAATGCGCAACTTAAAATAAAAATCGACGGGTCCGAGCGTTTTTATTTCGAACACACCCCTGAATTTTAATTGAATTTAGACATAACTTTTGAGATGTACAGTATATCATATAACCGGGTATTGTCAACGAGAACTGACAGGATGAATGAACGCACCACTTATTTAAAAATAAAGGATATACAAGAGTCGTTAAGTTATGTAAGGATATATACCAGAAAATTCAGAAGTGGTTGTTAATGCGACAACTGAAGGAAAACAGGCAGAAAGTGTTTTAATTAAGCCAATGGAAAACTGTAAAAATATTTTAGGTCAAGCAATTTTCCAGCAAAGACGTTATCTATGCAAAAAAAAGTCTACCGCAGCAGTCATAAACAATGCTACTAGAATTCGTTATTCAAGCAGACTGTTCTCTGTTTCTTTATAAAGCTTTTTTAAAACTCCTTTTTCAATTTGCCCATTGACCAGTATAGCAAAATACACCGCCTTATTGAAGAGAATCAAAATGTGTTTTCCTTGCACGATAAAAAACCTGAGAAGTACTAATTTGGTGCACCATTGAATTAACACTGGAGCTGCGATAAATAAGCACCTCGAAGTATTTCGGGAGCTTAACATAATGAAGTTTGCTTCACAACTGTAGAAGTCAAGAATCCTTGGCCGTCTAAAATTGTACTAGTAAAGAAAAAGGACTGATCTACCAGATTTTGTCTACATACAGTATCGACGACTGAAAGACACTACGAAGAAAGACAGTTATCCCCTTCCAGGAACTGACGACACCCTGGACGCGTTATCAGGTTCACAATGCTTTTCAACGATGAATCTAAGGAGTGGATACTGGCAGGTAAAAATCTATTCAGAAGATGAGAAAAAGACCGCATTTTCGACTGGAACAATACTTTGGCAGTTTACCTATTACTTTGATACCCTTTGGACTCTATTATACTTCAGCTATCTTTGGAAGACTTACTGAAACTATATTACGTGAAATGACTTGGGAATCATATTTAGTTTATCTGAATGATTTCATCATACTAAAAATACATTTGAAGATCATGTAAAAGATATTCAAAGGGTATTTGTTAAGCTTGAAGAGGCCAACCTGAAACTAAGTCCTAAAAAATGTTGCTTATTTTAAAGAAGTTCGATAGCTTGGCCACGTAATATAAGAAAATGGTGTCAAGACTGATCTCAAGACATACTAACAAACATCAGTTAAGAAGTAAAAAGTAGATGTATTTTAGGAATCGTTTACATACTAAAGATCAGCTACATAAAATGAAAAATGTAATATCGATAAAATGGGCTAATTATTGATTGTGCATTTTTAATAACAGTACCATTGAGAAAGGTAACTTTAAAATAATTTAACAATATTACTTCAAAAGCCAACATAATGTAATATGGAAAATCATATGTTAATATGTATAGTGTCAAAGGTTTTACTATATAATCTAACAATGACAGGTGCTTTATTTAAAAAAAAATAGATTGATAATATAGAATCAATTGGATCTTATCCGTATATCCAGTTTTTAATTATATAAAAGTCGCTCTATAATTTTTGATAAGACTTAAAATATACTTATTGGCCCACAATCCGTTTCTTTTTTTTTTGGTAGCTATTTTGTTGGTTTAATACCGATTTTTCAGATATCTGGAAAAACCCCCTTAAGAATGCAATAGGTAATAATATTAATTGGTGTATCAGTGCAATAATCCTAAATCCTGCATTAAAATGGTGCTTTCCGCCACTGTAATTGTCTTGATTTTATTCATTGAGTCAATGACCGTAGTTTTATTATGCATAATTGACTTATATCATGTAATTTTATCTGGAAATGCACATGTCTCTAGGTTGTTTAAGTTATTCAATCTTTCTGGATCTGGCAAGGATAGCAGATCAAGTTTTTTTTTATAATGTTAAACTTTTTTGTTCCAGTCTTTTCTGACATTTGATTTAAGTATTAAATTTTGTTCTCTATTTATTGCATTTTTAATATTTGAGTTTATATTTTTGAATTTTAATAAACATGTAACATTTATGCAGTATTTCTTCAGATTGATTTTCTAAAATTTCTGCTTTAGCAGTAATTATCTCTTTTTTCTTAATTCTTGTAAAATGACCAGCTGGGTGAAAAGAAATTTAAAGGGTCTCAAATACAGAGTGAGTTTAAAGCAGTTGCAAAATGTTATAACTGTAAGGGCAAAGGACATTTTGCAAATTCATGCACAAAACCCAAAGTAGAATGCGGAATTTGCAAGCGTTTAGGTCATTTAGCCAAGGATTGCCGTAGGAAGCCATTGAAGAGTCAAGTAGTAGAATCGGTAGTTCCAGAGGCCGATTATAATAAAAATTAATTATTTTGTTGGTTACATTAACGGAAAATGTATTAAAACATTCATAGATTCAGGACGTGGAGCTGTTTTAATAAGAAAAACACATGCAGACAAACTAGATCTACGATATACCCGAGTTCAATGAACATATCAGGGTATGGTGGTGCAATTATCAATGTGATAGGTGAAACAAAAGTGTCGGTCAAAATCGATTTGGCCGAAGGAAATGTTGACGCCTTGAGACGTACCCGTTATAATTGGCCAGACTTTCCTTAACCAACCTGGATTTCTTACGATAGTGTCTGGGGAAAAAGTTAGGATTGTGCCAGCTAATATGGACTTGCAAAAAGTTCTTGGTCCTTTATGGGCCAAGAACGAAACAGTGATTTCTGCGCAAAGTATTGCTCTGGTGGCTGACACTTCCCGTGGTGCCATCTGCGATGATGTGTATATTCGAGGTCGCTTAAGATCAGTACCAGGCCAAGAGAACTATGTAAATGAATGTGTAACAAAGGGGGAAGATGGTTACGTGACTGTGAAAAATCTGTCAGGAAAAGATCTCCTGGTAAGTACAAAAACCATTATTGCTCGATGTGTTTATAGTTTTGAAGACAAAAGTATTCACAAAAGTAATTCATTTGTTTTAAGTGTAAAGCCACATACCTCGAGAGTTTTTTCTGACAAAGATTTAACTTTTAATACAAATCTAACAAAAAGTGAAACAAAAAAATTGCTTGATTTGATTAATGAATTTAAAACTTGTTTTTACGAATGTGATAAACGTTTGGGGAAAACTGATGTCTTAAAAATGTCTATTCATTTGACCGATGAAAATCCTGTAGTGTACAGACCATACCGCTTATCTTACCATGAACGAAAAGTTGTAAGAGGTATTGTAGAAAATTTAATTACTGATGAAATAGTGCGGGAATCTGATTCCCCATATTCGAGCCCAATCCTTCTTGTGAAAAAGAAAAACGGGGAAATGCGCATGTGCGTACATTACCGAACATTAAATGCAAAAACTGTTAAGGATAAATCTCCATTGCCCCGTGTGGATGATTTTATGGAACATCTAAAGGACTGTAAGTTCTTTACAAGTCTGGATCTTGCCAGTGGCTATCATCAAATACCAATTCCAAAAACTGCATTTACGAGTCCAGATGGTCAGTATGAGTTTATGAGGGTGCCGTTTGGGCTGCACTGGCAATATTTCAAAGAACGGTCAATAAAGTTTTAGGGAATCTACGATATGGCAAGGCTCTAGCGTATACGGGTGACGTATTACTTCCTTCCAAAGATCTTCAAATAGGTATCAATAACTTAAGACGCTGGGCTCACTTTACGTATCCTTTTACCCAAATGTTGTTTTTTTATGGAAAAAGTTGAATATCTTGGACATGAAATAGGTCGAGATGGTGTTCAAGCAGGAGTTAAGAAAACTAAAGCTGTACGCTTCTTTCTAACTCCGACCGATCTTCATTCTGTAAGGCACTTCTTAGGGTTATCAAGCTATTTCCGAAAATATATTAAGGACTTTGCTACGATCGCAAGACCTTTGACTTTACTCACAAAAAAAGATGTTAAATTTTCTTAGGGACTTGAACAACGTAGAGCTTTCGATTCCTAAATTTCCTTCATTAAAGAAAAGCTAGTTTCTAGGCCCCTACTGTTTTTATACGATCCCTTACTAAAAACCGAGGTACACACGGACGCTTCAAAATGGAGCATAGCAGGAATTTTGATGCAGCAGCAATAAGATAATTCTGTTAAGCCGGTCCTTTACTATTCTCGACAAACCAGTAAACAGGAACAAATGTACCACTCATATGAGTTAGAAACAATGGCCGTTGTCGACTCATTAAAACGCGTTTAAAGTTGTGACAGATTGCAATGCCATCAGGTCAACGTTAAGTAAGAGGGATTTAATCCCAAGAATTGGCAGATGGTGGTTAAGTATCTAAGAATTTACGTTTACCGTTGAATATAGACCCGGAACAAAAATCGGACATGCAGATGCTTTGAGTAGAAATTCAGTCGAATCTGTGTTCAACTTCAGCAAATATTAATGTTTCAGCAGTAAACGTTAACGATAACGATTGGATATTACATGCACAGTTGACCGACGAACGGTGTAAATTTATATTTGACGTGCTTAATAGAACAGTAAATGATAAGGAAGACCAGGATATTCATAAGAATTATTGTATTAAAAATAATCGAATTTACAAAATAACTTTAAAAAAAGAAAAATTGTTTATTCCTAAAGCTGCAAGAAGTCAAATACCTCTACATTTTCATGACGCAATTGGAAATTTAGCGGAAAACAAAACGCTATTAGCTGTGGCCAAACTTTATTGGTTTCCTGCCATGAGACGATATGTAAAAAAGTTTATTTCTTGTTGTTTACCTTGTTTGTATAACAAACAACCTGGAGGTAAACAAGCTGGATTTCTTCATCCAATAGAAAAAATCCAGGAACCGTTCGATACCCTTCATATCGACGATTTGGGGCCATTTGTAAAATCAAGAAAGAAAAATATGTATTTAATTGTTCTTATCGAAGCATTTATGAAGTTTGTACGACTAATGAAGAAAGATGGGATGAGATGGTATCCAAAGTTTGTTGGGGCTTGAATTCGACGACGAATTTAACCACAACAAAATCGCCATATGAATTGCTTTTTGAATATTCTCCGAGAGGAGTGACCAATTCTTTTCTGGCTAATGAAGTATCCTTGAAGTCCACGCATGATAATGAGTTAACGAAAACTCGAGAAAAGGTAAAAATCTATTAGCGATGAACAAAAGAAATGCAAAGAAAGATATAATGCACGACGCTGTGCAGGAAAGAAGTATAATTTTGATCAACAAGTATTAGTACGTACCAATATTTATTTATTTTTATATTATTTATTTTATTTATTTAAAGCAGTACAGCCCAACAGTATATCGATTTAATGGGCAATATAAATTACATACCTATATATATATGTCATTATAAATGTTCAAAATATAAAGATAAACTAAGTCTAAATAGCTTCTAAGTACCTAAAAAATATTTTAAGAGAAAAAAAGAAAAAAAAAACAAGAATTTCAGAGAGAGAGAAAAGAAGAAAAAAAAAAAACAAAAATATCATTTCAACCCGAAATATAAATCAGCTAAGCATACTAAATAGAGTACCATAACAAATGCGATACGTAAACTTTAGAATACCAAGTCGTGAATATAAGTTCATTAAGAAGTAGTAAACAACTCTGTAAAAACTTTAATTAAATTATTACGTGAGCAAACAAATAGATCACAGAATGGCGTTATTTTGTTTGAATTGTCTGACATTACGTATAAGGGTGAACTTAACATTACATTTGTCCTGGCCCCTGGGCAATAAAATAAGTTTGTGTTTCTTGAATTGAGATGCGGCACAGAAAAATTTAGATTCTCTAGTAGCTCAGGACAATCAACTTTCCCATGCAATATCTTATGCACCAACAAGACCGACGATCTATTTCTTCTAATTTCAAGAGGTTCCACGGAAAAGCGAGTTAGGAGAGTTTCGTAAGAGATTTCCTGAGGAGGATAAAATCCGTCAGCCTTAAAGGAAAGATACTTTAAAAATTTTCTCTGTATTTTTTCGATAGAATATTTATGAACCTGGTAGTAAGGGTTCCACACTATAGAAGCATATTCCAATTTAGAACGTAAAAGAGCAAAATATAAGATTTTTAAGGCTTCTATGTTACTGAAACCCCGACAGTTTCGCACAATAAATCCAAAGACTCTACTAGCACTGTTTGATATATTATCTATCTGGTTCACAAAGGTAAGTTTATTATCAAATACCACACCCAAATCACTGATTGATGAACATCGAGTAAGTTTTGTGGAAAGGGTGTAATCGAATTCGATTACATTTTTCCTTCTAGAAAAGGACACCACCTTACACTTAGACACATTTAGATTTAACCTGTTTTCATCACACCACAGACTTACACACCTCAAATCGTTCTGCAAAGACATGCAATCAGTAGTTTTGGTTACAGAAGAATAGATTCTTAGATCATCAGCAAATAAGAGCTTTTGTTGATCTAGTTTATCACTTAAGTCATTGATAAATAAGAGAAAAAATAATGGACCTAAATTTGACTCTTGGGGAACCCCCGATGACTCAGTATATTTATAGGAACAGAAACCCCGTTGACAGACATATTGCTTTCTATTTAAGAGATAGCTCTTAAAAAGGATCAAGGAATCCGATAGAAAACCAAAACTATGAAGTTTATTTAAGAGTATATTATGATCCAAGCGATCAAAAGCCTTTGAAAAATCTAGATAAATTACATCAACTTGGCTCTGGCTATCCAAGGCATTCGCAATAAATTGAGTGACAATTGTTAAGTTTGTAAGCCATGCTGATGTAGAGACAATTTATTAGAGACAAAAAACTGGATTCGTGAATAAAGTATTTTCTTAAAGACCTTTGAAAAGTTACACAAGATAGAAATTGGTCTATAGTTTTCGATATGCTCACGATCACCACCCTAAAAGACAGGACATACTCGTGCTTCTTTCCATGTCATAGGATATTCTTTTTTGTTTAAACAGAGATTAAATAAAATTTCCAACGAGCGTACCATAGCATATCGACAATCTTTAATTAAAAATGCTGGGATGCCGTCCGGCGTAGCCGATCGAGAGTTCTAGCCATGACACTGGTTTCGTGGCGTCAAAATTGAAGCCGAGATTTGGTGGCGCACGCCGTACAGTGGAACGACTAAGTGGAGATACCACGGGACCTAATATTTTACATTTTACAAGATAATATATTTTTTTATTATTACGTATTTTTAGGTATATGATAAATGTTTTAAATATTTTGTATTATTTATTTTATTGGAGAAATATACATAAACGGTGTTTGAAATTCGTCTACCCTCAAAATACGAAAATGAATAATTTACCCCAAAGTTGCACATTATTTACTTGTATATGCTATATATGCCATATAAAAAAATATATATATTATATTTTATGTGGTTTTGAAGATTATTGAAAAAAAAAACAATTTTTCAAAAACTTATTCTTGACACTTTTGTGGGTTATCTTGGTTGCTATGGAAAAGTTTTTGCATTGCTGTATTACTTTTTCGTAAAAATGTTAATGCCGATAACAAAATTAGGTAGGTACCTACGGCAAATTTTTGTTGCTTATTTAAATGGAAAATTTGAATGCTTCCGAAGATAATCAAAAAAAAACAAAAAAAATCCATTTTAATTTTTTCTGAGCTTAAACAGGAAAGCAGCAAGAGGTAGGCATTATTCTAAATAAAATCAAGACTGTAAAATGTAAGTTAAAAATAAAATTGTTAATTTACCCACCTAATTTAAATACCGAATTTTTTTTCTTTTTAAAACTCAAAGCGAGTATCAAAATAGTTTGGTAGTTTAAAATTTTAAATGCGTAATCTCACTATAAACTACAATAATAACTGCAGTAAAATATTATTTCAAATCAACGCAAAATATGTGCCCCAGCGCGGAATTTTTGCCATCGCGATGCGGTCGTCGCCTCGCATGATTTCGGCTTCTGTTGTGAGGTATCGATGGAAGCGGGGATAAGTGTCCAGGCTAGAACTATCGATCGGCTACGGCTAGAACTCTCGATAGGCTACGGAGGATCTCGTGTTGGGTTACCGGGGTGATGCGAAAAGAGTCAAAGACGGCTACTGCTGCTGTAGCATCTATCGTCGGTGTTGCAGCTGCACCGGAACGTAGAAAAACAGAATTAAAATAATGTGCAAAACTGTCGACTATTTCTTGGGGATTATTGAGGTTCTTGTCCTTATAACGCATGATGCCTGGAATAGTTGACGTCCTATTTTTATTATGAACAAAGTTCCAAAAACGACTAGAGTCAGTTAAAATATTTTCCTCAGAACTTGTTATATAAGACTTATAGGCTGTTTTTAGTTGCATTTTCACTACCGTTCTGATCCTACAAAATTCCTCTCTGTAAAACAATATATTCGTCAACTTAAATTTTTTGTGCATCTTAGCTTTATATTTAATATTTTTAATAATTTCGCTGGTATACCAACATGGATATTGGTGTTTGTAAATTACGCGTAGGGGAACGTGTTTATCAAAAATTTTAAAGAGTGTGTCGTTATATTCTTTTATCGCTAGATTAACATCACCAATATTGTTTAGAAAATTCCAATTGGTGTTAAGTATTTCATTATAAAGAGTAGGAAAATTTGCTTTTTTAAAGTTAAATGATTTCTAATTAGTACGTTCCTTAAATGCTACATTAGCTTTACACAAACTCATATCATTAATAACCAGAGCTAGATGGTATACGTCCTCAGCTATTAAAGGTAAATTATCCCTTGCGACTTGGCATTCAAAGTTGCAACAAACTAAATCCAATAACCTATTTGATTGGTTTAGAACATTATTACATTGTTTAAGTTCAAAATATTGCAAAAAAGCATTAACAGCAACGGATTTTTTATCGCACACATCATTTATATACCTAGGTACATTAAAATCACCCACAATAAGGAACTGGTCACATATATCAATTTGTAACAATGTTTCAAAAAAAACTTCAAAATCATCGTCTGTTACTGAAGGTGGCACATATAGAACAAGAACAAACAATGATTTATAAGAAATCGAACATTTACAAACAAGAAAGTCTATATTCGGAAATAGATCTGAGATATGTGAAGTATCAACTGTTAAACAAGTAATGGGATTTTTAACTGCCAATAGTACTCCACCTCCACGACTCAGATTTACGCGACGGAAATCGCGATCTTTTCTCCGCACCTCGTATTCTGCTGGGAACAGTTCGCAGCAATTTATGTTCTGACTAAGCCAAGTCTCTGTTAATGCTACAAGGTCATATTCACAATCACTTATTGAAGAAAAAAGAGTGTCGAATTTCGTTTTAAGTCCACGTACATTCCGATAATAACATGTTGGTGCTGGTGTGTTATTCTCAAACCTGTTGGGCTGCTTTAGTTTTTTGAACGAAAGTTGTATCTCTTATTTACTGGTTTAGGCGGGGGTAATAGCTGTTGGACCGGAGCATTATTTCCATCTGAAGATGTGATAGGAAAAGTGGGTCTACTATTCACAAGTGTTGAGTTAAGGGATTCGCTGCTACTTGATGTTCCAGGAGTTTGTGGTGCGAGTTTTAGCAGGTCATCTAAATACCAGTTTTTGTTATCTATTACTAAATGGTCTTTTCTTAGTTTTACTGAATGTCTCTGACTCTGTGCTGATTTTTTATAGAAAAGTAATTTCTTTTCCAGTTGAAGGAGTTCGTTAGGCAAGTCTTCCGAGAGGGCGTATTGACTATTTTTTAATTTATAAGCATTTTTCCGTGCATCACGGGCAACATGGCTGGCTAGAAATTTAATTAAAATTGGTCTGATCTTACCACTTCCCATCTGTCCAATGCGATATGCCTCATCGATATCTTGAGAGCCAATACTAACTTGAAGTAGGGAGGATGAGAAGTCACTAACCACAGATTTTAGATTTTCGTTAATGGTTTCCTGTATGCCAAATAGTATTAGATTATTTGATCGTGACTCATATTCCATTTGCTCGATACGCTTTTTAAGAATTTTGTTCTCAGTTTCGAGATTTTTTACAGTTTGTATTGTTTCGTTTAACTTTGTTCCCAAATCTTGGATAATTCCAGCTTTCAAAGTCTGCATGTTTTGTGTAAGCAAATCTAGAAGTTGTTTGTTTGTCAGATCCTCGGAGCTCATTTTATTTGTTCAGGAATACTATCCCAATCAAAAAAGAATTTCGCAAATTTGCGTGTATGCTTGGAATGAATACCCTTTGTTTAACTTACTTTAACAATTAACGTATAATTAAAGGGATTTCCCGCATGCAAAATATGAAAAACACTAACAAGAAGCCACTACTAATTTGGGTTTCTAACTTACACCAAAATAACTTCACTGTGTACTGGAATATTTCTGATTTTATACGGAGAACAATCAACACAACCGTACTTGAGAAATTTGTTTATTTTATGCCATTATATTTAATTAATGGCTTCATTAGCCATTATATTAAATATAATGGCTAATGAAGGCACAAAAGTCGTAAATTGCTTCCAAAATATAGCGGACTATATAAAATAGTAAAAGTCTTAGACCACGGTCGTTATGTGGTTGAAGATGTAAAAGGTTCTTCTCGTTCGCAGAGGAGGTACAAGGGAATCGTATCCCTTGACAAAATTAAGGCCTATAACGTTAAAATTAGTTCGGACTCGAATACCGAACTTGATGACAACAACGAATAGTTTGTCATCGTCAGGTAAAGGTATTGTTTTTATAAAAAAAAAAGAGGGATTCCTTAGTGTCAAAGTCATTATCCAAGAGTATAGTTGCAAATTGATTAATTTAAATGTTACATTTGGAAAATGACATGATGTACTTATTGCAAGTTGTATAAGAATATTAAATATTTTGTTTGTCAAATATTTTTAAAAGATTCCAATAGGTTAGATCGAAGATACCAGTTCCTGGGAAGCTGCTGTCAAATATTAATCTTAAATACTAAACTTCCACGAGGACGTGGAGCTAGGTAGCGCATTCGACTGAAAAATGAGACTGTAAAATGACCAGCTAGGTGGAAAAAAACCACCAGATGTAGGCCGCACTTACAGTCCCTAGAGAAAACCAATAAGGAATAAGGACGACAGTCTTTACCTGCTTGGTGAACCGAGAACACATCTACGGGTCGGGCAATATTTAAAACTAACTAGTCTGTTACAAATCTTTTATATTTAATAAATGACAGCTTATTCTCTATTCGGTAGTTTGGACGTTTTAGCCTATCGTTTATATTCTTAAACTCTTTTTTTCCAAACAACTCTTATTTTCTTATTAATTTTTAAAAACTATCTGATATTACCTCGGACCTCAGGTTCAATATGTCTATAAGTTTGTATTTCAATCACGTAACGGTTTCCGCCCGAGTTCTTAAATTTCTCTCTTACCGCCTCAGGGGTCTCGGATAATATTTTGTCATTTCGCTTTATTTTATGTGTACAACAGACTTGAACAATGTTTTACTTTGTGTTTATTTTAAAAACGTTATGTCCATTTTGTCCGTTACATCTTTGACGCAATTCTTTATTTTCAATTTTTTTTTTGTTTAAACTTAAAACTCACACGGAACTCATAGCAGTTTATCATAGTTATTGTAGCGTTTTAATCAATATTGATGGGATGATTTTTTTTTCAAAATATGCACGAGATAAACAGGACAATATTGGAACCGGCAACCCCTCGAGTAATTATGATTTGCATTCATTCAATGCGGGGCTCGGACAGAAATACAAGAAAAACCGATTAGTCATTTTGTATAAATAGTTTAAGCAAAGTCTATATATTGAAATTTATAGACTTTAGTTTAACTAAGTTAAATGAGGGATAATACACATATTATTTTATATTATATTTTTTATTTTTTTTTTATGTACAAGGTTTTTTATGTGATAAAATTAGGACCTAGTTAATAGGCAGTATATTATTTTATTGTATTTGTTTCCCTATTTTTAATTTTAAAAAATCTGAAAATTAAATTTTAATTACATAATTTCACATTTAATAATCAATTGCTTATGAAAAATTTTAAAAAAATTCTGGAGAAATCTAACGATTTCAAAAAATATTTCCAATTTTTTTCTACATATTTAAATACGCAGGAAAATTATAAAACATATAGCCCTTATAAAATTATATCAAATTTATTTATCTTTACTTATGCAAAGCAAAATAATAGACGAAAATATCAAGAAAATTTCTTGACACTTTCCAAAAATATTGTAGATGTTTAACAAATTTAGTAGAAAATGCGAATGATTGGAATACACCTCTAATTTATTTACTACCATCCAAACTTAATCAAGTTACCCGCAGGGAATGGGAAATCTGGTCAAAAATAAAGATAGGCCTTCGATTTCAAATCTTACCTCTTTTCTTACAGAGCCTTGTCACTTAGAGGAATCTATTGATTATAAAATACCTAACAAGCCTGATATAAATGTTTATAAACATCATGCCACTACAAAGGCATTTACTCATACGGTTTTTGAAAACAAATGCCCTATTTGTAAAAACAATCACTTTGCTTATGCTTGTAAAGATTTTTATAGTCTATCTTTAAACGAGCGTCATAATGAGGTCAAAAGACTAAAACTATGCACCAATTGCCTCCGTCTGGGGCATTTCACTTCAAATTGTAAATCCAAGCATGTTTGTAGAACTTGTAATCGCAAGCATCATTCTTTGTTACATTATTTGCCCAAATCCCAGGCTGCTGACCCTACAGCTAATGTTAATCCCAATATAGCAAATAAGCCCCAGCAAATGACTCTCTACATCCAAACCAGGATAGATAACTCTAAAAGCTATCAAAGTGAAACATTGTGGCAATTCAGATCTATTATTTCACAGAAAAATCATCAATATATTTCTGATGTATCCAGGAATAAAAGCTTATTTTGTGAGAGTCAACCCTCAGATCATATTGACAGTGCACAAATATCTATCTACAGCCTTAGTTTATGTTTATGATGCACATTCTCAACCCATTCCATGCAGAGCTCTGCTATATAGTTTGTGTGGAATCAATGAAAGAACCACCTTCATCAATAAAAAATCTTTATTGACTATTATAGATGTAAACAAAGCCCATACATTTGATTTCTATGCCCTGGTTATAGATAAGATAACAGATAAATGTCCTCAACAAACAATCAACATTTCCAAGTTTAACCTTCCTACTGACATTGCTCTAGCCGACCCAAATTTTTTCCAATCTTCGGAGATAGATATGCTTCTGGGAGCTAGCTTGTTTTATGATTTAATCTCTTCAAGCCAAGTAAAACTTAGGAAGAATGGACCTGTTCAGAATACTAAACTTGGCTTGGTTGTTGCTGGCCCTATACAAATTCGTCTCAATTTATCTAGACCTATGTCTTGTTTGTCGTTGTAAAGCGACATCGAACTAAAGCAATCTCTTAAGAGATTTTGCAAGATAGAGAAAAATTTGAAGTAAGCTTACCGTTAAAGAAGATTCATTCAACTAGTGGCAATTCCCTAGATAACCGAACTTAAGGCATCTTATATCCAATTTATTCATGAATATGAAGCCTTGGGGCATATGACAAAAATTGAGCCCAGTAGTGATACCAGAGAGCCTATTTATTACTTACCGCATCATGCTGTAGAAAAAGAAGATAGCACTACCACTAAACTTAGAGTAGTGTTTAATGCTTCGTCCAAATCTGCCCGTGGTATTTCACTTAATGATGCTCTCATGGTAGGTCCCATGTCCAAAGTGATTTTTTTTCTGTCATCAAAGCTTCAAAGAATCGCAAGGATGGATTCACCTATCTTAATTTGGAGCAGTTTGAGCTTAATACAGTAACTTATGGTACTGCCAGCGCATCTTTTCTTTCTACAAGGTGTCTGCAGCAAATTTCGATTGATAAAATGGATCTATTTCCCAGGGAAACAATGTCATAGCACATGATTTTTATGTCGACGACCTTTTAACAGGGAGTAATGACCTAAATGCCCTTATAAATTCAAGATCAAATTTGACATCCATTTTACTAGAATATGGATTTGAATTTAGAAAATTTTCATCGAATGAGCTCAAGGTATTATCCAACTTGACTGATGATAACTCCATAGAGTACCTCATTAATAGCCAAGCTGCAGATCATAGTTGCAAATTCAGAAATAAAATAATTTTTGTATTCCAGGCAATTAATGACAAAGCAATGACACAACTGCCTGGAATTTAAAAAATTATCCATGATTGTTATTTGAAATCTTAGGCACTTAATGCATGGAGTTTTTAAATTGAATAAGGTTAAATAAATTTATTATTCTAAGCAGCTGAGCTACGAATTTACCTCAACTGCCTGGAATTCTGGAAAAAAAATATTTTTTTTATTCCAGGCAATGAATCAATGACACAAGTGCCTGAAATTAAAAAAAACGATCCATTATTTTTTATTTGGAATTTTAGGCATTTAAGCCGTAATAGAATTTTAAAATTCCATATAGTTAAGTGAATTTATTATTCTAGGCAGTTGAGCCAGGGATTTACCTCAACTGCCCGGAATTCTCAAATAAAATAATTTTTTTATTCCAGGAAATTAACGAATGACACTGCATAAACTGCATAAAATTTAAATAATATTTCATGATTGTTATTTGAAATCTTAGGCACTTAAAGCATAATCAAGTTTTTAAATTGAATGTGAGTAAATAAATTTATTACTCTAGGCAGCTGAGCTACGAATTTACCTCAACTGCCTGGAATTTTGGAAGAAAATTATGTTTTTATTCCAGGCAACGAATCAATGGTACAAGTGCCTGAAATTAAAAAAAAAGGATCTATTATTTTTTATTCGGAATTTTAGGCACTTAAGCGGTCATAGAGTTTTAAAATTCCGTGTTGTTAAGTGAATTTATTATTCCAGGCAGTTGAGACAGAATTTTTAATCAACTGCGTGGAATTGTAGAATAAATAGCATATTTATCAATGAACCAATTTAGTAATGAACTACTAGCACAGCTGTCTAAAAAAAAAATAATCCATGACTTATATTTAGAGTTTCAGGCAGTTAATCTAACATATAATTTTCAAATTCTATGTGACTAAATGAATTTAATATTCCAGGCAATTGAGCCAGGGACTTACCTCAACTACCTGGAATTATGGAAAAATACCTTTTTATTCCAGGCAATAAATTAAAGGCACAACTACCTGGAATCAAAAATGATCCGCGACTTTTATTTGAAATTTTAGACACTGTAGCGGTCATACAGTTTTTAAAATTCCATGTTGGTAATTCAGAAATTGTGGCTTCTTCAAATATCCTGGGATGCTGATGATCTGTACCTCATCATTTCCATAAAATGTGGACTTATTTTTGTCAACCAACTATTGAATGCTAATACTCTTAAAATACCTCGACAAAATTCATGGGTTTTCCTATTCCTCCATCAATGCCTATGGCGCCTGTATATATATGCGATGTGATTCCGATGGAATAATCTCTTGTAAACTACTCTGCACCAAATCTCGAGTCGCTCCCTTGAAGGCGGTTTCCCTACCCAGGCTTGATCTTTGTGGTCAAACATCTCTTAACCAAATTAATAAAGAAGGTTATAGAAACTCTTAACTATCCTGTAAGAAATGTCTTTTATTGGACGGATTCGTCCATTGTCCTATGCTGGTTGAGTCTAGAACCACGAAATTTAAAGACATTTGTTTACAATAGAATTGCCGAAATTCAGCAAATGACAAACCTTAACTCTTGGCTTCATATAGTTTCATCACAAAATCCTGCAGACATCATATCTAGAGGTATGAGTCCTGTCGAATTTGAGTGTAATAACCTCTGGTGGCATGGCCCGAATTTTTTGTCAAAACAACGCAAGTTTTAGCCATCAGGGAATCATATTTCCAACTTTTATCGACAAAATACAAACGATTCATCTATCATAGAAATTAATCCAAAGTCAATTGTGTTTGTCTCAAAAACAGAGGAAGATTTTACTTTAGAGATTTGTTCAAGATTTTCCTCCTTATCTAAACTTATCAATGTGATTTTTTACTGTTTGAGATTTTATCATTATAAAGCTAGTTCAAGCCAGCTCCTTTGCTGAAGACATACATCGTCTAAGACATAATGGAGCTATTCCAGTTTATAGCAAATTAAACACTCCCAATCCTTTTCTGGACAAAAATGGTATTTTGCGAGTAGGTGGACGCTTGAACCATACCAAAATAGATTATAACTATAAGCACCCTATTTGTTTGCTTAGCGACTAAAGCAGTGCATTTGGAGTTCGCCACTGAGCTTAGCACTCAATGTTTCATTGCTGCTTTTACTGGTTTCACTGCCCGCCGAGGTTTATGTAACAATCTGTATTCCGATAATGGATCGAACTTCATTGGAGCTAACAACGAATTTAAAGCTCTCTATGAAACATTAAAAGGCAAGGGTTTTCAGTATTTTATCAAAAATTCAGTGGAACTTCATACCTTCTCATTCTCCTTATTTTGGTGGTTTGTGGGAGGCTTCAGTGCAAAGTAAGTCTGTAAAGGAGCACCTTAAAAGAGTTATTAATAATTTTACACTATGCTTGTACAAATCGAAGCCATATTAAACTCTCGACCTTTCATCGCGCTAAGTGATGATCCAAAGGAGGAGGCGCTGATGCCCGGCCATTTTTTGATTGGTCGTCCTCTCAACAAGCATCCTAAGCTAGATGTGGCGGACGTCGCTGATAACCGTCGTTTTTGGAGTAGATGGTCTGCCGAGTTTCTGCACATCCTCCATCAAAGTTATAAATGGAAGTCCGGCTTGAAGCAGGCTTGATTACGGCTGATTTACTGGGTTCACTCGTTCTGTTATAGGACGATAATCTGCCCTCCCTGCATTGGAAGAAGGGTAGAATCGTCGATTTGCACCCTGGAATGGACGAAATAGTTCGGGTGGTCAGTGTTCAAACTAGCAATGGTGTGAGTAAGCGTGCGGTTACCAAAGTGTTCCCGTTACCTATTCAATATCCTGATGAGGAAGACTTTAGTGACAAATAATATTTAAATTTCAAATTAATGGTTGTAAATAAATGTAAAAGTCATTATAATCAAAGATTTTTGAATTATGCAAAGTTGTATATGAAAGCAGAAAAATACCAATAATAGGACTATTTAATATTAGCTAAATAATTTTTATACATATTTAAATATTGTAATGGTATTACTGGCGCTTACTAATTTTTTCAATCCCCTCTCGATCTTCTGGGTTATTTATAAAGTTTGTAGTTGGTTATCCAACCATTACCTTGGGCGCCACCCTCAAGTTTAATGTGGATGATGGACCACGGCCTATCGGGTAGCCTTTAGACAGTGCAGAAAGTAATCCAGGTCTTCTGTGTGAGTAAGACAATAGGCAACATTCCAACAAAATTACATTTATTCATCCCAAAACCTAACATGTCATCTCTTTACTAACACTTTTCAATAAGCCTTACATACGGCCAAATTCAATACGGTATGGTGCGGGAAGAGGAGGGGTGCAATGAAGAGAACCCATGTCGGTAAGCAAAATGTAAAAGCGGTACGGTAATTTATGGCAGTGAATTAACGAATCAGATACAGCCCAGAGAAAATAAAGTAGGAAACGGTCGGTATTAATCGGAATGGTAAGCGGTAAGTCACCCACAGGATAATTAGGCGGTCTAATATAAATGCGGTCACTCGTAACCTTGGCCAACTCTGTTTAAAATGTCGGTAGACGCGGTCTTAATTATGTAGGTAGAAGATAGCAATGCTGTCAGGTTGGGAATAATGGGATAATATCCAATTCAGGGTGATACCTCGTAACGGTCCGACACGTAGCCCCCTAGCACTTTTTAAGGAATACACAGTGTTATCCCGTAACGGTCCGGCACGCAGCCCCGTGTATCCTGTAGACACTAGGAATAATGTCCAATGCAGGTTGATACCTCGTAACGGTCCGATACGTAACCTCCTAGCACTTTTTAAGGAATACACAGTGTTACCCCGTAACGGTCCGGCACGCAACCTCGTGTATCCCGTGGACACTAGGAATAGGAAAAAGGGATTTGCCTACCTTCTTACCTATTATACTTACATGCTGACAACAGTGGCGGGGTGAAGGAGCTGGCGGCGGCGGAGCGATGTACGGTACTGTGGGGCTTACCTCGGTCGGTTGCTGCGGTCGGTCTACTCGGTCGGACTGCTACTCTCGGACTCAGCGAACTGCGCGGACTGCCCGTTGTTGTTCTCCACTGATTCTCCGGTCTAGCAATTTCACGCTCTTGCCGGTTTAATGATGAGTTTTATGCTGTTTATAGGCGCCTATCTTTTGTTTACTGGGTCGCATCAGAGTGCTTTGGATCTTGACGGCGCGGAGCACGAGATTTAACTGTCGGGAGATGGTGTGTGTGGTTATATTTATATATTCGGCGGGACGTTGGTATTGGCTGCGAGCCCAAACGCAAGCCCCGCCCCCCAAGGTGAAATCTGTTGGTGCGATTTTATTATTAACTTTTGCTCGTTTTTGACGGTGTGAACCGCGTTTCTACCGCATTGTGTTGTTTTGGAGGTTTGGGTTTAGTACGCGTGGAACGTTTGATATATTAGATTTCTGAGAGTTTTGGTGTGCTTTTTGTTAAGAATGGGATGTTATTTAGAATAAAGGTGTAAAAAAAAAAAAAAAAAAAAAAGATATGAAGTAAAAATTAAAAAAAAACAGAGAAAGAGATGAGATTTAGCTGAGACTGCCCGTTGCCGGTCAGTGCATCGCGTTATATAGAGCACGGTCATGCGCGGTACTTAGTAAACGCGGCAACAGTAGTGGTGGTACGGGCACGAACGGTACTGAGGTGTTAACGCGGTAATAAATTAACAATTAACGCGGTCGCGCGTTTTTTAAGAAAATAGAAACTTTCCTAACTTTACTGGGCAAATCTTAGTTGTCAATATGAATCCCGAAAATTATTAATTTAAGTTGGAAAAAGAACCGAGTCTTCTAAGATTCTATAGATAAATAAGAGAATTACAGAAAATTTAGTAACTTCGTTACAATATTAAATGTATTTTACTACTATCATCAGGCTAATTATGCCAAATCTTAAACTAAATTTCCGTTCTCTTTCATTAACTACTTTTTCTTACCATGATAATTTAACTTAATATTAAGCCTAAATATTTAACATTGCCGAACATTGTAAATACACAGCACAATTGTAGCTTGCAAGGTTAAACTACGTCTCTTAATTAATTGCTATCATTGTTAATGCATCACCTAGGTTATCTATATTCAATGACAAGGACCCTCGTTTGATATATTGCGCTTCGGATATGCTGTAATGAACTGCCATTTGGGAATACAATTTGCGATTATTCAATAATATTTACTGTATTGATCATTAGATGTTATCAAATTGACTGTAGTGATGATTAATGGTGATTAAGAAAAAGTTCTACCTGAGATATATCGTTTATACTTGATTTTAAATTTAATAACTAAAAATGAACAATTAACAAATACTTTTCAATAATTATTTATACAGTGCATTTACGATGAAAAAAATAAATTCGTTTAATATTCACATGTATTTTTCTTCTTTTATTTTTCGGATACGTCGGTTAGCATTGTCACTTGTGCGTTTCTTAAATTAAATATTTACCGTGCAGGGTACCTCAAGTAGAAAGTATGGCGTCTACATTAATTTTTTGACTCAATAATTAACACAATTAAAATAAAAATGTATGCAATATTTATTCCAATTGGCGTTTAATTTGTTGTCCATTTACTTGCATTTTCGAAGTCGGTAAATAATTTCCACATTTTTAATCACTTGCGGATCGATTAGTCTAATTTCTTTTCGATTCTTTGCTTTAATTCGCTAACATTATTTGATCTATTCTCATAAACTTTGGACTTCACATAGCCCCATAACTAAGTTCCAACTATAGAAGGTATAAGTAGCGCTATTGTTGTCTCGAAAACCAATCATCATGAGTATTTTAATTCATTCTTTCTCAGATAAATACATTTTATTAAAAAATGATGCGTTAAATGGTAGTCGCAAATGACTGACAAACAAATATTATGTAGGTTCTAAAATTGGAAACTGTTCGAAAATAAGAAGATCTATTCACTTTTTAACAAATTAATAAAAAATGAATGTTGGCATCACAGTGTTTACTTGAGGCACCCTATAACAAAAAACTTTATTGCAATTAGCTTTATATTGAATATATAAAGCTTAAAAGAACGGTAAAGTTAAAGGGCAATCCTTAAATAAATAACATCATTGCAAGAATCCATATGGATCTTAATAAATAATGAGGAGTTGAAGATACTAAATGCTTTGAAGGTTTCTTCCTTTGATGACCGTAAGTAAATACTCAAAATTTTTTGTCGATAATTTATTTTCTATTGTTTAAATGAATCTTCTAATATTCAAAACTTTTTATAATTAGTAGGGTGAAGTGGGGTAAGTGTAATAAAAAAAATGATAGTGGCACTTTAAAATTTCATAACAAAAAAACCAAAAGAGAAATCGGGTTCATTTTTAGTAGGCACAGAGCTTATTTCTTTGTTGAATCAATGTCATATTGTTTTATTTTTTGCCTGCTTTTGTTTTTTTTATAAACCAAAATAAAAAAAACATGTCGGCTGATTAGCCATTCTCTGGGGCAAGTGTACTCACGGCTCCTAACTGCCATATGCTTACTCTGCCGATGGATCTGGGGCAAGTGTACTATAGTATGAAAAATTCTGGGTTAAAAAAAATTGCTTGATAACTATCGTTATTTATAAGGAAGTTATGAACTTTTTTCATGGAGCAATGATAGGGAATAAAACTCAAAGATTTTCTGAAAAGTATATTACGTAGGTAAGTTGAGCAAAACAGGCTGTGACATGTTTTTTTTTATTTATTTAACGTTATATGAGGTAAAGGATACTGGAAAAGATAGTTCTCCTCTTCGCCCTAAAGTGGGTTCTGGTAAAACTCGCTCTATATCTGATGCAGCCACTAATTGATGGTCCTCTTGTTCAGGCCAGTGAAACACTGAACTATGCGCGTTTCGGTTTTGGTAGGTTGCGATTCTTCATCAAGCGTTGTTATTTGACCAGCATAGAAAAGAATACTTTTCTTTCCTTTAAATGAGACCAAAACCCAGTTTCCAATGGAGACACAATTCGTCTTGTTTTAATGCTTTTTCATCTTCCTCTAACCTTTTTGCATAAGTCTCAAAGGTGACGTCGTCGGATTCACTGTCACTTAAAATTTGCGGTTCGTCTTCATCTGAAGAGCTCTCATTAATATGTTTTGCTGTTATTTTCTTTGATTCCTTCTTTGTTTTCTTTGCTAATTCTTTCGCTTTCTTTGCTTTATCTTTCGCTATTCTTTCATCTTCTTTTTATTGCTCAGCCTTTTTCTTTTTTTCTTTGTTTTCTTTTGCTGTTTTAATTTCAGCTCCCGGAGCTACCCTTTTTCTTCTTTCTTTTTCGTTAGGGCAGGGCGATTGCCTCACTGTTTCCAGCAACAATTCTTCAAATGATACAGAACCGCTACTTGGTGCTGCTATTGGAATTAGTCTACTTGGCCCTGCTATTGGTTCTGGTCGCGGTTCTGATGAAAGCTGCTGCGTGGTTGGTTTCTCTCTCGATGGCTCTTCATGGCTGCTTGTGCTGGGTTTATTAAGAGGTTGTTCTGTGGCAGGTTGGGGATTTCTCAAACGTTCTTCATATCTTCGTAGAACTTCTGGATCATATTTCGAGCGGTCGATGACAGATCTATTAAATGGGCATATTCCTCCTCTACGAAAGCCCGGTGTCAGTAAAGCTGGATCTGTCTCTTTCCAAATTATGCTCACAAGTACCGAAAAATCTTTCTTTGGTATTTTAACACCCACATGTTTTCTTTGGTACTCCGGTAATTTGGAATCCCACCGTGACTTAAATACCGCTAGGTCCATGGGTTGCAATAGGTGGCTGGAGTGTGGAGGTAATTTAAGTACAATTATATCATTTTCGACAGCCGCCTCGATAAGTTTTGGGTCCAAGTGCGTTGAATGTCCATCATACAAAAGCAGGATTGGTCTTTCAAGTACAACGTTGCGAATAAAAGTATTTGTAAAATAGTTTATAAAGATTTCGGTTTCCATCCAACCATTTGGTGACGCAGCATAAGAAGTACATGGAAAGGTAGATTCCTTGGGAGCCAGCCAGGTACACCCATGAGAACTGTCGTACTCTCTCTTCCAGGCCCGGTGGTGATTCTTGAAGCAGGGGCATTTTTCTGAACCACAATTTTAGTTTTACTTGGATCGAGCGTAAAACTAGTTTCGTCGATGTTATATATCTGAGAAGGCTTATTTAGCAGGTCGTTATTTTCTAAGGTGGCTTTTAACATGTCAAAATATTGTTCAATCACAAATGAATCATTGGCTTTTTTTCTGGCATACTTCAGTCCTTGTGGTTTTTTTGAAGATAGCCAGTGCCCTTTTTTAAAAGATAAGAACCAATCCTCGCCAGGTATTCCATCTTTAATTGGCGTTTTTCTATTATTTTTCGTGACATACTTTCTAACACCAATTCTAAGACTTCCTTTCTGCTGAGCCCCCAACCCCACTTCTCCATGATTTTTATGGCATTCACTAATTTTTCTTCTTCAGCTGCAGGTATTGCGGTGGGTCTTCGTTTGGACGTGCTTTTTGATCCTCGGATTCCTCGTAGGTGTTTTTGAAGAGTGGAAAATTGGATTTGATACCTCTGGGCAGCACCACGAATACTGATACGATTTTCTTGGATGTTTCTGATCGCATCTTTTAAAAGTACAGCACTGTAAGAAGGGTCTTGTTTCTTTTTTTTATACACTCTCACCATTTTAAAGGAACTCGCTAGGAACTGTATGAACTAGTCTTAGATCGGTCCTATTTTAAAGATTTCCACACTGTCTTTAAGATTAATTAAAGTCTTTGGTAAATATTTACACTATTTCTTCGATATTAGTCTTAGCCTGTAACAATAGAGAAAATGATAGGTTATAGCCTTAAAACTCATGAAGGAGGGGGCTGGGGCAAATGTAGTCAGTGATTACATTTACCCCGGTCTCAGTGATTACACTTACCTCATTTGCGTATTTCGGTGGGGTAAATGTAATCGCTGGCATACATTTTTTCTTAAGTATCGAAAATCAAATCTGATAGCAGAATCAACATCCTTTACCGAAAATTACCTAAGGGAGCAAAATATTACAACTATATACTAATATTAGCAGTAGTAATAGGGAATTAAAATTCCTAAAAGGCACTCACAAAATTATTATAAATGTCAAAGTACAAAAACGAAAAAGGGAAATCTTTGAATCTGGAACTAAGAGATTAATAAAAAGTGATATGGGTATAAAAAGGGTCATATTTTCGAATTTCGAAGAAAATATGTTCCCAAACATTATAAAAAAAAATCATAGGGCTTGATTACATTTGCCTTATGATTACATTTACCCCACTTCACCCTAAGTTATAATTTATTAGTTTATAATTAGTTACCTTTAATTCTCATAAATAATAATTTATTTTGGATAAGCACCAAATATTTGTTTAGTTTAAGCTATTGCAATCTAAAAACATAAATCCGATTAAGCTGATATAAATTATGCCCCAAAAAGGGTTAGGAGTAATTTAAAATTAAAAACAGCTTTTTATGGAATTGTAAAGGGCATAAGAGCATTAATTATATTAGACAGAGCTAAGCAATAATATTTTACAACGGCCCGAAATAATTACGTTTATGGAATGCTACGAGCAAGATTTTTACTTGAAAAATCGTTTTATTTGTGCAGCAAATTTTGTTGTCTTTTTTTAAAATAAATGAAAACAAAAATTGATATTATTTATTTTTAAATTATATTTTCGTTCAAATTTAAATGCAATTCGGGCGATTTTCTTATGGGTGTTTGATGAAAAGTGCAAGATATTGGCTTTTTTATATTTGTTTCATCTTTACCTGATTTTACTACCTAAATCATATTGAAATATTTTTTTTTTAGGTTTTTTGACTGGCTTCATAAGATAAGCAGCACTTCGTCAGGAACCTATAATATTAATTGGTAAGTTATATTATGTTTACAAGTAGAAAAGCTAGATTTTTTAAATATTTTTGTTTTATTGGTCCATACACTTTTTATTTTCTTTAACTCTATTGCATTTCATTTCTTGGTTGTTATCTGAATTAGGTTGAAATAGTATATTATTTAGCTTAATTTACTAATAATAAGGAGAATTTTATTAAGAAAGTTAATGATTTATAACATTTACATATCATTGAGCTTCTGTACGCTATTCGACAGATTAATAGAACAGATTAAGAAGCATTTGATTGCGATCTTCAATAATAATTCACTTGTGAGAGGTGAGTACCTTAAACTAGACCATATAATAATTTTTTGCATTTACGCCATATTTCTTTCTTAATTGCTGCCCATAATAAAATCTTATATTTCTAACACTAATCAACAATAAAAAAAGACTTTCCAAAAAACCAGCTCAAATATTAAATTTTTAAGGAATACTACGGAATTGGAAGCTTGTATGATTATCTTTATTAAATAAATAAAATAACTTAATATAAATAGAATGAAATAAAATATAATTATAAGTTTTTTCCTATTTGAAATTCAACTTTAACAATCATCTGGAACAATTGTTCTTAATTTTTTTTACCTTGTTTATTAAAAATAATTTTTTTCTTCTCTTAAGATTAAGATTCTTAAAATCAATAGTATTTTCAATTTTTATTCTTATACTTTTTAGAATCCATTCTTTTAATTGATGCTTAAATCTTTTTAAACAAAAACCCGTTTACACTAAAAAGCCCGAAGGGTATAGTTCAGTTCAGAAATCTATTAGAATCTTTGATGTGCCGCGAATAGTCCGCGTGCCGGTGTTGCTTATATTGTCACATGACATGCATGTTTAAATCGCAAAATTTTATGTGGAAAGAGTGATAAAGTAACATTCTAAGCGATATTTAATCATTCCATTAAATAAATAAATGTTTTAAGCATTTTTTTAAGAATTTATACATTTGATTCGTAAAATTTGACTACATGCGCCCACGTACTATTTTGTTAGACGTCTGACATCAATCACAGCCACTCAAGCGTGAAAAGTGCACAGGACCGGCTTTAAAATTTAATATTATCTTAAAGAGATTAAACGTAACTCTCCTGATCCCAAAATCTTCTAAAACCACAAGATTTTCTTCCACAATCTTCTATAGCCACAAGATTTTTTTCCTTTATAAATGGTGGGATATATTTCGGTATTATTCGGATACAGCTCAAGGAGACCGTACATCAACTTCATGAAAATATTGACTTTTTCACGTCTCTTACCCTCATTTTTTAATAAATGTTTTTTTCTTAATATATGAAGTATATAATTATATCAATATTAGTTATACTTCTTAAGTTAGAATTTTTTTTTAATTCTACCTGAATAATTTACAACCTTTAATTTAATTTGGTTGTATTGGTCCTATTCGCTGTATCCCTTACATTTGTTACTTAAAATCAATTCCCAATGGCCTAAAACTAAAATGTCGCGACTATATTTATTAAATATATAATGTAGATAAACAAAAAAATTAAGCCCCACTTAAAATTTCTCATTAGAAATTCTAAAACTGTAGTAATTAATAGACGGCTGGAATGGCAGCTGATTTTCGCCAACAAGATCCAAGTCGACGGTCACGTCTAGATTATATTGCCGCCTAATCCAATGAACGTGCACATCATTTGCATACTCTACTTAAATCATTATCGATTCTCTATAATATATCTCTATTCGTATATACGATGGATATAACTGCCATGCTAATACATAAGATAATTTAGCATAATTTGATATCTTAGAGCTATTGTTATAAGATTTATATGCATTTTTAACTTATGTTAATTTGTTTTGTTAACTTAGCATAAGCTAACATACGTATATAGAACAACATATATACAGTATTGGCCATAAAAGTTGGAACTTTAAAAAATTTAAAATTTTTCCAATGTTTTAAATTTATATTTTATTTTTGTACATCCAATCAATGAACATATTTATAAGTAAACAAAAAAACATACCAGAATTTCAACCTTATCTTGTTTCAGACAATAAGAAATACTTTAAATTTTTGTGTTGGACAAAATGCTTGGAACTTTTTATAAAAGATGTATTTTACAGGCAGTCTTTGACACACCAGTGTGCAAGTGGGTTCTTTTTATTTATTTTATTTTGTGTTACGATGGGAAAAGGCAAGGCCTATTCCAGCGACATTCGCCAAAGCATTTTAGATTTTTACAATCAGGGTGTTATACAAGTTTTACAATCAGGCAGCGTAATATTGCTCAAAGACACTGAAAGACCTAAAGACCACTGCCCGTGTAGATAGGCGTATTTTAAATATTTCCCAGAATGACCAATTTTTGTCATCCTCCAAAATTATACAAAAATTAAATGAAGGTGAGCCTTCCAATATCTCTGCAAGAACGGTAAGAAGGCGATTGTGTTTTGGTGGACTTAACAGCTACAGACCTGCTAAACAACCTTTGCTGCGGAAGAAAATCTCCCAATGGGTTAAGAATAAGTTCAACGTAAAGTAAAGGTATTTTAGTACAGAATTCACCTTATTCAAGCTTCTTTAATGGGTTTTGACTTCCTCCCTCAGCCAAGTTCTTCGGGCCACTTCCAATGCTGTGTCAGAGGAGTTGTTTCGTATGTTGCACCTTAAGTTGACAAATTTCGGTGTTAAACGATGAAATTAGCACTGTTGAAGAAACCATATTTTAAGCAACAAATTTTTTCTTCTTTTTTAAAACTACAAATAGTTTAAAAAGTCAGCTAGTTAGTAAAATAGATAAGGCAGATTTCTTTTCAAAATCAGGGGTATATTCATTAAGATGTAATGACTGTAATGCCATTTACATAGGGCAATCGGGGAGAAAAATTTCCACCAGAATAAAGAAACATACAAGTTTGGGGAACAGGTATATGATACTGACATGATCGAAACTAAATCGGCGTTTGCAAATCATTTATTGGCCTCCTCACATGGTTTTTCTTTAACTCAGGGAGCGGATATTTTGCATGAGTGCTCAAAAGGCAAAAAACTGGACTTGTTAGAAAAAATGGAAATAACTAAAGCTAAGAAGAGCCCTGTCCTTGTGTGTGTGAACGATATTGTCACGTTTGAACCTCACCTCATTTATAACAACCTGTCTTAAAAAGTCTTTTCTTTTTCGATTTTGAATATTTTTAGTTTTTATTGTTAATATGTTTACTTATATTCACACTTAATAGTATAGTTCGGAGTGTTCCCCATGTTTTATCATGTTACTTGGTGGCCTATGGGTTAGACGCGCGCCTGTGAATCTAAAGGTTGCTGGATCGTTCCCCACTGGTGACATTTTACATATTTACTTTTTTATTTTTTAAGCATACATTTTATCTATGGTGGGAATTGTTAACTTAACCTAGCTTTTCTTTTGTTGTTACTTGTAATGTGATCTGTGTAGGTCTAGGTAATGAGTTTTAAAAGCCTTCTTTTTAAAAAATATCTTAATGTATTTTTTAGGCCTAATGATGCTCCGACAGGAGCGAAACACGTGTAGCTTTTAGGCTTTTTTAAGAAATTATATGTATTTGATGAGACCGTGACTTTGTGTTCTTACCTTTGTTTTTATAAAATAGAGTACTTAATGACTGTGTTCAACTTAGGAACAACTGAAATTTTATTTCATCAATTTATTTGTTTTTGGATAGCCCTTCTCCTTTTGTTTTATTTATATTGCTATTATTGTAGAATATCATTAATTTTTTATCATAAATATTTTCTGTATGTTTTATTTGCTTTTTTAAAAGTAGTTATAATAATATTATTGTAATTTTATGTATACTCGGTTAAGTTAACAGCATTCGCTGCCCTTCGCCGAGTATAAAATAAAGGCCTAATTTATTTATTTTATTTTTATTTTTTATATATGTGGTATACAAAACTTTGATGCATATTGCATTTTTTATGAGTTACAATATGCATGATAGCCTGATTAATTTTCTATCTGCTTATAATTATCAGAGAATTAAAGCATATTAGTTTATTATTAATTAATGCTTGAATTAAAATTGTTCTCCAATCAGAGTAATCTAAATCAACTTACCTATAGTACTAAAACATACTTAAATCTATGTAATTTCACTATGGGTTCTCCAGTCTAAATAGATAGAGAAAGAGAAAGCGATCAATAGAGCTACCTAGCTGATCCAGAGAGCTAAGGTTAGACAGAAAAACAGCCAATTGCCTTTTAACGCTCTTGTTAATGACTATTTTACTCATTATTATGAGAACAAAGCAAAGAAGCAATATTACTAGAAGTATAGATGTCCTATTATTCATTGATATGTCTTGATTCACTAGCCTTTTTCTATTTTAGGAAAAGCATAAAAATTACTATTGTGGTTTTCAATAAATAATAATTAAGTGAATAGAAAATATTGCATTTTTAAAAAAATTTCTTAAACTCTATCTTATTTAATTTTTCTACTTCTTTTCGAATTTAACTTAAATATTGATTTTTATATGTAATTCGATATAATACATCTGATAAATATCATTATATTGCGATACTTAATGATTTTGTCTGATATAAGCTAGTATGTAAGACTTGTCTTCTATCGTAAAACAAGTCGCCGCTAGTGTTACCAAGAGCTTATTAAGCAGTTAAATACAAAAATTAAATCTGTTAAAGAACATTTTTCGGATGCTTTTTAGGGAAACACAAATTTAAAATGTAGAATTATTGATTTTGAAAAATTCTTAGCTTAGTCGTATACGTTTTTATGAAGCTATTCATGAAGCTAATATCAGAACGTAAAGGCAATCTTACAAAATATCATAATGGCTAACTTGGACTGACCCAATATTAATATCACAGAATGTTAGCGGAGTGGTAAATTCGAAATTGCATATAAAAGAAACCAAAATACTTTATTTCCTATTGTCATAGGAGAAAACTTATTAATTTTTGTAAACCAATTTAAACTATGTCGATATGAGAAAATTTAACGTTGCGTTTTGAACATGCGTTTAGTATTCTATCACCATACAGATTTTATAGACCTAGTAGTAAAAATATGATTTTTGGGTATTTTGGAGATCTCGTTAACTGAAAGAAGGGTGTTTTTTTTCGAGGCGGAAAACTTTAAATTAAAATTAAACACAAAATATTTTATTGATATGAACGAATTTGCTTTTACATTAAAGATTTTTTTTTGGCATTAATATTTAAAAATGATTTCGGGCATGTGACCCCCACGGCTGGCGCGTACGTGGCGTAATCTAGAGGTCCAATTTTCACACATTCTTTCTAGTACTGCAGGCTGTATTTCGGCAATCACGCGTCGTATGTTGGCTTCCAAGTGCTCAAGTGTTTCGGAGTTATCAGCGTAGACATGTGACTTAACATAGCCCCAAAGAAAATAATCTAATGGCGTCAAGTCGCACAAACGAGCTGGCCAGTTTACAAGTCCGTTCCTTGAAATTATTCGTTGCTCGAATATCTCTTGCAGTAAATTAATTGTTTGGCGCGGTGTATGGCACGTGGCACCGTCCTGCTGAAACTAGGGCATGCAATCCCGGTATACCGGGATCCCACATCAAATCCTTATTATGCGGATCCCGTTATGATATGATCGGGATTCGCGGGATTTGCGGGATTACTTCGATACTTTTCACAACTGTTCTCGGCGGCGAGAGATGAGCGACTGACTCAACAAACAAAATCTCAAATTCGCCAAGAACTAAAGAAACTAATTGAGAGATTATTTTCTGAAAATGAAAAAACCATGATGAATGTAGCATCGATATAGTTTCTTCTGATGAAGATGATACGCCTCTTGCTTCTATAGCACAAAATTCAATTCAGCAAAAAGTGCTTTCATTGCAAGAAGAATTGGAGTTAAGTCTGACTTCCGAAAACGTAATATGCTTCACCAGTTTAACCCCATACTCAATTATTAGATGCTATTGTTAAAAAAGAAATAGCATTGTATGAATCAGGAGGATCCAGCAGGGGTAAATATCTAGAACTGACTTATATTTGGCTTAAATCTGTAACCCCGACAAGTTCCTTGTCTGACAAAAGTGTAAATATTTTATGTTTTTTGCGGAATTATTTTCAGCAGAATCAATAAACCAAATAAAAATAAATATGTGTATGCACTTCTTGTAGCCAGTAGAGTATTGATATTCCAATTTTATTATAAGTTATAATAACACATATTATAATATTTGTTTATGTTATGTTGTGCATCTTTGTACGTTTAAGATCAGTTTTTAATTTAAGCTAATAATTAGTGCATAATTATCAAAATTTGTGTTCGTTTTCCTAGAAAGGGAATTTTCTTTGTTTCTGTAAAATAAATAATATAAACCTTATATGTGTTTTAATAATTAAATTAAAGAAAAACCTTGTAATTTATATACTATAATATATTTATGCGGGATCCCGTTAATACCGAGATCCCACGGGATTTCTATTTTGAGTCCCGCAAATTCCGGGATTTAAAATTTATTGGGGTATTGCATGCCCTAGCTGAAACCACATTTCTGTAACGCCTGCAACGGCTTCCAATTGAGGCACAAAAGAGTTGGTTATCATGTTTCTGTATCGCTCACCGTTTACTGTAACGTTCTAACCATCAGCATTTCTGAAGACATAAGGACCGATGATTCCACCATAAAGCGCACCAAATGGTTAGTTTTTCTGGATGTAACGGTTTCTCGCCAATAGCTAGTGGATTCTTATCCCCCCAAATTCGGAAATTCTGCTTGTTTACATAGCTATTTAACCAAAAGTGGGCTTCATCACTGAACAAAATTTTCATATGAAATCGTGGATCAACAGCAATCTTTCCTTCCGCCCATTCAGCTAATGTACGGCGCAAAAGATGATCCTGGGGTTTCAATTCCTGGACAAGTTGAATTTTATCTGCTCGCAATCTGAGATCTTTGCGCAAAATCTTTCATAAAGTGGATGGACATAAGTTCACTTGTTGAGAACGACGACGAATTGACACATTTGGATCATTATCAACACTATGCTGCACAGCAGCTATCGCTTGTTGCGTGCGCACTGTACGGCGTCTTACGGGATGCGTATGGTCGACTAGAGTACAAGTATTGCGACAACGATCAACAGTTTCTCGAATTAATCTCTCTAAAGGACGAATATGAGCACCATAAAACTCACGTAATGCGCGATGTGTTTCTCGAATAGAACCATGTCTTTCAAAATAAATTTGAATAATTTGGAAACGTTGGCTTCGGTACTAAAACTAATCGTAAAAATAACCCAGAACTGTCAGGTCGGCTGTCATAGAAAACAGTGTTGCCAAATGAAAGTTCTCCGCCTCTAAAAAAACACCCTTTACTTAGTATGCAAATAAGAGATTTTTCAATTTTTTTTTTCACAAATTAAATAATATTTCTTACAGGTAACTTTTAAATTTATATATAAAAATACAAACTTTTGGATAATTCAAATAAAAATAAATACCTAAATCATAAAATATTTATAAAATAGGGGCTCAATAAAGGAAATACCAAAAACAAAGTTATGAATAATGGATTTTAGAAAAATAACTAAAGACTGTTACGCTGTAAGACAAATAAAAATAATAATAATAATAATGTAATAAGTTATTTTTATTATCGATTTTAAAGTTACTGTAACAACCTTAAAAGAAATATAAATATTTTTGCAGCATGAATCCCCATACTCGCCCGCGGAAAAATAAATTTTTACTCAATCCATTTCTCTCGTTTAAACTTGCTCGCGAACGCGATGTTTAAAGCAAAAGACTTATCCAGTTCAGCGTTTTATCTGGATTAGACTTCTTTGTAAGTCCACGCCACGCTTTAAAAATTTATGATAACTTGGCATAAAACTTTACTCCTGTTTATATTTTATATACTCTCACGAGATGTGTAAATTCATATCATATTCACTAGATGGTAATAATTTATGTGCGGCGAAAAACTGGTATTAGATATAACAAAAGGGTTTTTATTGAGAGTAGCGTCATGAATATTGTTTTATGTACATTTAATAAATTAATTTATTACTGTGATTAAACGCATTTCTCTTGTTCTCTTGCTTGGTCAAGGTTCTATCCAAGTTCCTGGATGTTTATATGTAGTATTACAATAGTATTTGCCACCATCAGCCTCACATGGTAGCCTCACATCTCGTGGCAATTTTATAACTACCATTAACTTGGCATTTTTTAACTAAATTTTAAGTCTGTATTCATTTCATTGATCATTAAATTTTTCTGATGAATGTGTCATAAGTATTATATGTCTTTAAAAATGCTTGTTCAGAAGACGCATTCATCGACATACCTCATATTACTAATTATTTCTCCATTTATAAACTATTTCTACTAACTTATCGTCTAGAGTTTTACTAAAAATAGGTTTGCTCTAAAGGTTAAATAAAAGCGGTGACAGGGTGCGACTTTATTTCACACCAAGACAAATTTCTATTTTTCTGTTGATCTCTATCAATAGCTTTTTTGGTCTAATATGTATTAGAAATCATTCTGACGCCGTAGGAGTTTTTAATGTTTCACTTTGTCAAAGTTTTCCTGAAATCGATGTAAGATGCATCCACCTCTGGTTTACATCAATATAGTGTTAGAAAAAAATCCAAGATCTGTCGCAGAATGAAAATTGCGAATTGCTTAAGTCTTCCTCCTTCTTCTATAAATTGTATACAGTGCATCCGTAAAAAAGGATAAATTCATTAAAAATGAAATGGATCGTTCCTGAAAAAAAAGCTCGAACTCGTCGAATTTAATATTGTGTTAAGGGTTTTTCTATGTGGAAATTAAATATACAGGGTGACTTGAAAAAAGATACGATGTCATCAATATGTTCTTTAAATAGAAACCACCATTTTTTAATGCAGAATTAGAAAGAACGCATTTTTTTACAAAGGATATGGTACAAATCAATAGTGTTTACATAAGCAATTTTGAACGAAAAATGAAGATAGTAAGTCTATAGAAGATGTTTTTAAAATTATTGAAAACATCAAAACTAATGCTTGTGGCACAGATAAATTCACGTCAACTATGTTAAAATATTGCAGACTATTTATTGTTCTTTACATAACTACTATTATTAACAGTTTCATAAAATAAAATTATTTTCCTCAAAGTTGGAAAACTGCAATAGGAATACCTCTACCAAAATCAAAAAAAAAAAACCGAGACCTTTAATAACTTACGCATCATAGCAATTTTATCTGCTATTTCGTAAATAATGGAGAAAATTTAATACAGCCAGATGTATTCATATTTAAATTATAACAGTTTGATCTCAGAATTGTAAAACGGGTTTCGTAAGGGGTATTCCACATCCTCAGTGGCGAAGCGTGAACTTTTTTTTCGGGTAGACAAACAATAAGAATCGTTAATAAGAAAAAAATGTGTATTCAATATTATTTACTTTAATGAAATAGAGAATGTGCATAAAATATGAACTCACAGAGAAAAATTATGTAGTGATATAAAAAGAAAAAAATAATTACTACTAGCATAAAAAGATAGATAAAAATAAATACTGCTTACAAGAAAACACAACTAAAATACAATTGCCAATATTGAACAGTCGTTCATAAATAACTACTAAAATATTCACTAAAAAAAACCTTTTCTATACACCCAAAAATAAAAATACTATTTATTAAATTACTATAGTACGCGCCCCCACCAAATGCAGATTCATCAAAATAAAACAAAACTGAAGATGTATTGAGGCCGACCAGAAGAAAGCGTGTACATAAACAATAACCCTCAACAGCATAATAAAATAGCTGGTCGACTTCGATAGATAAAAGCTCGAATGTCTTTCCCGCGAGTAAATTTTGCATACGTAATAGTCTGAATGCTGATGCGGCCGAACCTCTGTAGCCTGCTTGATGCGTATTTGGTTCGATTAAATTTCGGAAGACAAAAATATCAATGTGTCTTCCTGGGGCTCGTATACATTAATTGGGTGTCAGCCCTGTATTGTCATCTCAATTGGTGCGGTAGGACTTTAACTGGAATAAATTCAGTTAAAACTACCCAAAATTTATCTCGCACAATTCCTGAGACCCGTCGATTTTTGTTTATTTTTTTTTCAGATTTCAAGATAGTTTTTGTATTTATTCACCTACAGGGGGGATCCAAATTAAGCCAAACTTTTTTTTTTCAAATGGAAAGCCACTTTTTTAAACTCTTATTGAAAAGAGCCATTTTTCTTGATTAAATTGCCCTATTTACTTTTGTGATTATCTAAAGGAGAAATACGAAAAAAAAAAATAAAAACCATTAAATTTTTAAAAGTTGCGTTTAATGTATAAGATGCTCAAAATGAGCACCATTCACTTATTGGCAAAGCCCAAGACGATAATAAAATTCGTTTCTGACATTTTCTAACACTTCTGGAAATATTTGTCGGATTTCTTGCCTAATACGTTCTTTGAGTTCGTTTCCTGGTTTGCTCATATAAATTTGACTTTTCAAATGTCCCTACAGAAAAAAATCAAGTGGGATGAGATCGGGAGAACGTACCGGCCACTCGATTGCACCCCTTCTACCAATCCATCTATTTGGAAAATTGTCATCTAAATACTGGCGTACATTATGGGCATAATGTGGCGGAGCACACAGATTCTTTCATCATACAAATCTGGATCGAACTGATTCGGATATAAGGCACGCAAGACTGGAACTAGTTCATGTTCAAGAAATTCTAGATATCTTTCCCCAGTTAAAGTATCATTGAACAATATGGGCCCTATAACTTGCCTGCCAATTATGCCAGCCCAAACATTAGTTTTCTGGGGATATTGTCTATTAGTTTCTCTTACCCAGTGTCGGTTCTCGTCAGACCAGTAGCGACAGTTCTGCTTATTAACATGGCCATTTTGGGTGAATGTAGCCTCATCAGAAAAAAGGATCCACTCCGAAGATATGCGATTTTCGTCAATGGAGTTCATCATTAATTCACAGAACTGAACTCTGCGATCTGGATCATCTTCCAATAACTCTTGAACGGGTTGCATTTTATCAGGTCGTTTGTT
Organism: Anthonomus grandis grandis; assembly: GCF_022605725.1. NCBI lineage: Eukaryota > Metazoa > Arthropoda > Insecta > Coleoptera > Curculionidae > Anthonomus > Anthonomus grandis. Next base: position 5,089,359 of record NC_065546.1, read on the forward strand.
TGCACTTTTTAAAATTTTTAGCATAGATTTATGATGAATAGAGTTTTCGCGAGCTACTCTTCTGGCTGCAATTACCGGATTTTCTTCCATCGCTAACAATACATTTAATTGGGTGTTTTCATTGATTTTAGAAGACCTTTGTCTTGAAACATCCCTCACGTGCCCAACTTCTCGAAATCTGCTTTCGATTTTACTAACCGTACCTTGGTTAATAGGTGGCAAATCTGGATATTTCTGCCTGAATAAGTGGACAACCTCTAGCTGAGTACGACTTCTGTCCCCATAATCAATCATCATTAAGATTTCAATCTTGTAGGATTTGGATAAATAAGGCATTTTTTCAATATAAGTTAATTTATTTAACAACTGGTTGAAATTCACTTTAACAGTGACACTACAACAATGTCAGGAAATATCTCGATACCAATAAAATAAACAAACACGGCAAAAATTTACCAACACAAAATATTTCGAGACTTTTAATAATTTATTGTTTTTTTTTTCGTATTTCTCCTTTAGATAATTACAAAAGTAAATAGGGCAATTTAATCAGGAAAAGGGCTTTTTTCAATGAGAGTTTAAAAAAAGTGGCTTTTCATTTGAAAAAAAAAAGTTTGGGTTAATTTGGACCTCCTCTGTAGGTGAAAAAATACAAAAACTATCTTGAAATGTGAAAAAAAAAAAAAAAAATTCGATGAGTCTCAGGAATTTTGCGAGATAAAATTTGATTAGTTTTAACTGAATTTATTCCAGTTAAAGTCACCACACTGTATAATAATAGTAAGGGTAGCGACTAGGAGGTGTTAATTTTTTTTTAAATTTTAATTCAACAATTGCGTGAAATAATTACGTGATAAATTAATGACAAATAACTGGATAATTTTGGGTAGACAATGTCTACGCTTCGCCACTGCATCCTCCGCCTTGGCTATGGTACCTGATGATATAATACAGGCACTGGATCATGGACTTGAAAGTATTCTTATACTATTGGATTACTCCAAGGCATTTGACACTATAAATCATCGACTCTTGTTGGCAAAGCTAAGTTATTACGGTTTTGACGTCGACTCACTGTCATTCGTTGCATCGTACTTCTCTGACAGGTGACAAAAAGTGTTGATTAATGGTGTGTACTCGGAGTCTAGTGCCATACTATCAGAAGTACCTCAGGGCTCTATCTTTGGTCCCCTTTTCTTTATTATTTACACGTCTGAACTTATAAGCTCTCTTCAGGTCGGAAAGATACAAGCTTCTGCTGACGATACCCAGATGTACTATCACTTCTTTTCAAAAGACTTTGTTACTTGTAACGAAACTATTAATCATGAACTAAGCAACCTAAAAGATTCTAACGTTTATTTTTTTTTGGTTGGTTATTTGTCATGTGTTTTATTTTTATTTACTTTCAGACCAATACAAAAACATTATTTATTGATAATATTTCAAAAATGTTTTGTTTATATTCGAAACATGTTTGGTTTTTTTATTGGGGTATGCTATACCCCAGCCTACCAATCTTGTGACAATTACCAACGGAGGGTTAATTACGTACTTCCATACAGTAATTATTCCTTAGAACTAGAATAAAAACAACATATTACTTATTACCAAGAAATTATTTTTAGAAAAGGGCTGTAATTTGTAAGGTGGAAGATGAAGCCATATTTTTTATTCCTAAGCATTAACATTTTTCTATACTTTCAGGCAGCTTGCAGTAGTTTAATTAGCAATTCTGCAGTTCCAAATATTACATTTTTACATTTTTATTCTTAAAAAAAACTATATTATGGCATTCTTTATTAAATCTGGAATACTCGTAGGCAATAAAAAGTCATTTTTTTTTAAAGAAAATGTTGCATTTATAATAAAGCAATTATCCGAACTATTGCATTATATGCTTAAGCATGATGTAACAAAATAGCCTTTACCTAATGCTTTTTATGCGAAAAACCCTTAAAGTTTAGTGGAAATATTTGCAGAAAACTTCCAACAAAACTGTTGTTTACAAGAAAATGACTCCCAAAGGATATTCACAAAGTTTCAAGTATCCTTTAGAATAACGATTCTTGACCAAACTTTTTTTGAAAGTTCTTTAGAGTCAATAAACTACTCATAATGTCACTCGTAAAATGGCATCTTATTATTCTGTAAAAATGTTGTAAAGTTAATATCAAAAATGTTAAAACCTATATCGACCATTCCATTGTATCACCTTCAGTAAAATGGCACATTCAGCTTCAAGGTAAATCAATATTTGATAAACCACCTTTTTACGTTTTAAGAAAGGAGAATTATTGTTTTGAATAAGTAATGCCGGACTTTCCCAAGTAACCGAGAAGAGGTAACAAAGTTATCCGACCCAGTCTTGGATAAATATTGACTACATACGTTCTCTCCCGAGTTAGGTTAGCCTAACCAATATTCATCAAGCTAAGACCATTGTAAATTTCGCCGTACATGAATAATAACCAGAATGACTTAAGGCGTCGGGTAACTTTAATTATTCACTTACCCTAAGTGCATTTTGAATTATTAAATATATTTCTAAACAGTCAAGAAAGCCGGTCAATTTTCTAGTCATAGCATTGGAGCAAAATGATCATGAATTAAGAGCATGAATTTAACACTTACAGTTTTTAATTGTTAGCCTCTGAACGGTTATCGATGATTTTTTTTTTATGGAACATACGAATATTCATGAAAAATTAAAAAAAAAGAAGAAAAATATAATATGAGTATCAGCTTTGTGGTTGTCGATTTAGGAATTCTAAACTTAGGGCCGTTCAGACCCGGTGGTGCAGGGGGTGCGGGGCACCCGGGCGGCAGATCAGAGGGGCCCAAAAAAAAATAAATAAATATTTTTTTAATAAATATTTTTAAAATTTAATAATTTGTTTCAAAAACTATTATACACATATTATTTTAAAATATTATACATATGTAAATATGATTAATTATTAATTAATGTATTAAAGTTACTTTATAACATTTTAAATATTATTAGTTATATTTTCGATTCAAATTTAATAGGTATACCTAGATATACGCTTCAGTCCGCTTCAGATCGCAACGTTATTAAAAAGGTTTAAATTAAAAAGGTAAGTATCTCTACACATACGTTAATTTGATTAAATTTTTTTTTGAGGTGTCATATAAAATTTAAATATCGTTTTTATATTTTTGAAATACATAGGATGTTTGGAAAATGGGTAGCCAAACGAAAATGGTGAATGATTGAACCTACTACCTATTTATAATGCATAATATTTTTTTTATTTTTCCTGAAATTTAAGGAGTTTTTTTTCCTTTTTTTAGATACCTATTACTCCTATTAGAAATCTCCCAATTTTTTTACTCTTGAGATTTTTTAAATTCTTGTTAGCACAATTAATTTTATTTTAAAAAGTCATTTTGACTTATTTAGAGTCAAATAATATAATAACAAAAAAAAAAATAAATTTTGAACTTGAGGAAAAAATGAAAAATAATATGCCTTATGAATAGCCAGTAGTCGCACTCATCCACTTATTCCGTTTGGCTACTCACCTTTCAAATATTAGTTATTTGCTAAATAAAAAAGTAGCTTTTAATCTTAATATTTATTTTTTTTTTATTTAAAACATTAAAAATATATCTCTTTATTCATTCAGGCAAAATAAAGGATAACTTGGATTTATTTTAATTTTGGATTTGTTTTATTATAGATGTCTGATAATCGAAAAAAGCTTTCTGGAGCACAGTACATAAAACGAAAGCGTAAAAAAGAAGAATTAACTAGAAAAGCTTGCAGTTCACTCCAAGCATTTTTAATCCCAACAAGATCACATGACAAATCAAGTTCCCAAGCCCGAGATGAAAATGTGACGGAGACTATATGTATAATGGTCAATAGCGGAGAAGAGAAGGAGAACTCATCGAATACCAAAACTATAGTGGAAGGTGATGTTTTATTAGCAGAACAAGGATCTGAAGTAAGCTTTGCAAATATTAATGTCTATAAGGATCCTGGCTATTGGCCAAATGTTTTATTGGATAAAATCAAATTAACTCTGATAGAGTTAGGGCCTACTAACTAACGGAGGCTGATATGACGTTTCCTTTAAATAAAGACAATAGAGGATTCTCATCTATTTATTATAAGAAAAAAATGTGTAATGGAGAAATAATTCCGAGCGTTTGGCTAGTATATTCTAAATTAAAAGATTGTGTATATTATTTTCCTTGCAAAATATTTAAAACTTTTTCTGGTGGTAGTGGTTTGGTTGAGGGTTATAACGATTGGAGACATTTAAGTCAACTTATAGAAAGACATGAAAAGTCAAAGGGGCATATTTGTAATACAAAATCTTGGCTTGATTAAAAACAATCAATTTCTTCTAAAACGACAACTGATTCACTAAACGAGAAATTAATAAACATTGAAAAAGATACATGGGTTTCTGTTTTAAAAATTATAATTTATGTTGTCAAGTTTTTAGCCGGTCAAAATTTGAGTTTTAGAGGTGAAAATAAAAAGATATACGAGCAACAAAACGGAAACTTTTTAAAATTAATCGAAACAATTGCCAATTTTAATGAAACAATAGGCGATCACATTAACAGGATGAAAAGAACTCCATCAAATATGCCTCATTATGTAGGTGTTCATATTCAAAATGAATTAATTTTCCTTCTGGGAGAGCAAATAAGACATGACATTATATCTATGTTAAATGCTAGTAAATATTTTTCAATTATTTTGGATACGACTCCTGACGTGAGTCATCAAGACCAACTAACTATTGTAATAAGGTTTGTTTTATTAAATAATACATCAATGCAAATCGAAATTAGAGAGCATTTTTTGAAATTCATTTCAATATCAGATTCGACAGGACAAGGCTTAACTAAAGTTTTATTGGATTTTTTGGAGACTCACAACATTTGTTTAGGCGATTTAAGGGGTCAGGGATATGATAATGGAGCGAATATGAAGGGTTGCAATAATGGTTTACAAAAAAAAATTATTAAATTGAACCCTAGAGCTTTTTACGTGCCTTGTGCAGCCCATAGCTTAAATTTAGTTGTTAATGACGCTGCAAAAGCATCTTTAGAAATTACAAGTTTCTTTGCTATTGTGCAGGAACTTTACGTTTTTTTCTCCGCATCAACTAAACGTTGGCAAGTTTTAAAAGATTAAATCCCAACGTTAAAACTAAAACCTCTTTCTAGTACTAGATGGGAAAGCAAAATAGATGCTCTGAAAGTTCTTAGACATAATTTAGGAAAAATATATGACGCTTTATTTGTACTTTACTCTGATAATAACAGGGACTCCGTTACCAAAACTATGGCTAATTCATTACTCTTAAAAATTAAGTCGTTTAAATTTATTTGTTCCATTATTATATGGTATAATGTGTTAACAAAAATTAATATTGCAAGTAAAGTGATGCAGGAATCCGATGTTGCCCTACCTAATATTATTTTAATCTTAAAACAGACTAAAATCTATTGTTAGATCAGATGAAGGTTTCACTGAAAGTTTAGAGGAGGCCAAAAAAGTTGCCGAAGATATTGATTGCGACCCTTCGTTTCCTCCGATTAATATTGTTAGACCCCGAACAAAAAAGCGTTTATTTGACTATGAGTGTGTAGACGAGGCCCCTAAAAATCCAATTGATTAGTTTAAAATTAATTTTTATTTTGTTATATTAGATACTACATTATTAAAATTGGAAGAAAGATTCGAGCAAATGAAGCAACATGACACGTTTTTTAATTTTCTTAACAACCTACATAGCTTTCTCCAAACAGAAAAATCAATTAGGTTTGCAAAATGTGAAGCTCTTGAGAACATTTTATATGATCCATCAAAAAATTAAAAAGATATTTTAGCTCAAGATTTATCTGATAAAATTGATAATGTTGCACCCTATATTTCCCCTGAAATAAATGTCTTAAATGTTCTTATTTACCTATTTGTAAATAACCTCATCTATATTTTTTCCAATTTAGTAATTTCCATTAGAATTTTCTTAACATTACCTGTCACAGTAGTAGAAAGTAGCTTTTCCAAACTCAAAAAAATAAAAAATTATTTACGATCCACAATGGGTCAAGAGAGGCTTTCTGACTTATCAATAATTAGTATTGAAAAAGAAATTGCAGACAAATATAGATGTGTCTAACATTGTTAAAACATTTGCATTAAAAAAAGCGAGAAAAACAAACTTTGTATAATCATTGGATATGTTAGCTACCTGCCCCTTTATGTATACGTATACATATTATAAAGTGCATGTTGCGTATGTAAATAATATGTATGTATGTATTTAATTACAACTTATTTGTAAATACATTACATTATAAATAAATTGTAAATAAAATTATGATTTCATATAAAATAGTAAAGTGTTTATGTTTCTAAAATGTTGTTTTTTTTAACGTTACATTATTTCAAGTTATTTATTTACAAATATTTATCAAAGGCCGGATTCGGTGGGGTAAAGGAGGGGCGGCAAAATTTTTTTCGCACCCGGGCGGCAGATACCCTAGGAACGGCCCTGTCTAAACTCAAACATTATATTAATACATTATAAAAAAGAAATGATATATTAATATAATGTTTATATTTAAATTAATTACATAAAAATTGTAATTATAGTAAAGAAAGTTAACATTATAGCAGATATTAGAAAACCCAATACTCAAGCATAATCTAGAGGTGAATAAAGACTAAATACTAAATAATTCTTTATTTAGCTTAAACACTGTATACTAATAATCATTCTTTTTTGCGCATATACTTTAAAAGAAATTAAAAACAGACTATCAAAAAAAAAGAGTATCAGATGTTTTAGATAGAAGAATTACCTAGAAATAATGATCAGACGTTTATAGGATACTAAAAATAAATGAAATAAAAAGGGAGAAAAACAAAATCAACAAGTAAAAACACATTTGTAATAATAGTCACAAAAGACACAGTACAGACACAAAACAAATGAAAAAAACCGATTAAGAAAATATGTTAAAAGTAGAAATTAAAACATTACTAATAGTACAGTACTAATAAAATTACAAAAAATAAATAAAAAAATCGTTATATTTCTTTAACAATATTTTTTGATATTTAAAAAAAAATCAAATAAATGAACAATATACTTACTTAGCTAAGAAGTACGTATAAACACAAAATAAGAAGGGTACTCGAGGGGAATAAGGCCTAGCCAAGAAAAAAATTGAATAAAGTGAAAGACTGTAATGTTAATATTTAGTTTAATACACCAAAGTGCTTATAAGATTATATTAATTTTAACAAACTTAAAAAAATAATCTGTTAAAAAACTAGAAAACAAAAAATAAATATTAAAAAAAATAACGCAAATCGGCCTTATTATCCGATGGAGGTTTAATAAAGCCTATACATAAAAATGGCACAACTCGTTAATTTGGCGAAGTTTAGCAGCCTTCGGGACACTCAAAATCATCCATGTCATTGACTGTTAGTTAAGCCAACAACAATTCCTCATGGTACCATTTAAGACATTTGCTGCACTGCCTCATATCGGCCTTCCTGTCTTCCTCACGTCCATGGCAATACCATTCAGTACTTAACTCTTTTCCCTGGAGCTTTCAATATCTTTATTCAATTTGGCATGACTTTTGTTCTCCTCGGTAAAAAGATCTCTAGTGACTGGCGTTTCTTTGTAGTTTAGAGCTTTTTTTCGATTTTTTTTAGATTTTTCATTAGTTTTTACTGGTGTGGGCAAAAGCTCATTAAAAGAAGTGACTTTTGTTGTTCGTCTCTTTAATTCAGCAAGAGGGATATGGTAATCAGTCGAATCCGAGTCAGAAGAGTAAACATTGGAATAGGAAAATTTGCCAGACTTATTTTATCCCACTCTCTGGAAGAGAAGTTTTCTAAAACCCATTTTTAAATCTTCTAGTAGAAATGAAATTTCCAATTATCGGGCTGTGTGTAATCAATCTGAGTTGCCAAAGCTGCTTGACTGCCTGGTCAGTCATAGGATTGCCTGGAGTTTTAAATCTTTATTTAATCCTGAGCAATTTGGATTTATAAAAGGCAGATCTACTGATGCTAATTTGGTTCTGTATGTCAACTACCTCTACCGCAGCTTGGAGAAGGGACTTCAGGTTGACTCAATATATACAGATTTTTCCAAGGCTTTTGATAGGGTTAACCATGGGATACTCTTGCAGAAGCTTAGGGCTTTAGGTATTGTGGGGCCTCTTTTTCAGTGGATCTCGGGATTCATCAGAGGTAGAATCCAGATTGTTAATCTTGGAGGTACATGTTCCCCTGAAATTTTGGGATGTTACAGGGCTCTCACTCAGGCCCTGTTTTGTTTTGCCTCTTTTTGATTGATTTAGTTTGGAAACTTGAAAATTGTTATGTGCTAATGTTTGCTGATGATGTGAAGCTATTTAGGCCTATCACATGCCTTTCCGATGCTGTGCTCCTGCAAAAAGACCTCAATTTGTTCTTTGATTGGTGCGACTTGAATAGAATGTCCCTTAATATCAATAAGTGCCATAAGATTACTTTTTCTAAGCAAAGAAACCCTATTGCTTTTATTTATAAAATAAGTAATGTAGCAATTGGTGTCAAACCAGAGGTGTCTGACTTAGGAATATTTATTGACTCCAGGTTGTCTCTTAAAAGTCACATCAATCAGGTGACTGGTAGGGCAATGAAAATGCTGGGTTTTATCCAACGGTCTACAACTGATTTGTCTTTGTTTACTTTTAGATTACCTTATTGCTCTCTTATTAGGCCCATCTTGGAGTATGGCTCAATTGTGTGGTCCCCGTCATATAACTGCTACATTGAGCAGATTGAAAAAACTCAAAATAAATTTTTTAAGGGTGGCTGCTTTTAGATGTGGTTACAGGAGACAGAAGTATTACTATCAGTGGGTCAGGGATAACCTGAACTTACCCACATTAGAGTCACGAAGAACATTACTCGACTTATGTTTTATGCATAAGGTTTTAAATGTTACTATAGATTGTCCCGAGTTATTGTCTCTTTTTAAACTTAGGGTGCCTTCCAGATTGAATAGACAATCAGAAATATTTTCAGTCCCATTCCACCATACCTGTCAGGACAGATAAGCTTTTTTGACTCTAGGATTACATCTTTTAAGGGGCAGTTAAAGAATATTATTTCATAGGGGCTTTAATTAATTAACTCATCTACACCTTGATTTATAGATAGTTTTGTATCTGAATATATATATTTGTATGAGTATGCGATGTAACACTTTTGTAAATGGATTCCGTAAATAAATAAATAAATAAATACATAAATATTTTAAAAGATAAATCATCATCCTATGAATTGGATCAGATTTTAAGCTGAAATATTTAAAGCCTCTGTGACATTTTTCCAAAATGCTTAAATAATTTTATAATATTTAAAAAACAAATGAGTTAAATTCAACATATTTACTGTAAATAGTTGCTTATAGTAAACTTTTAATAAAATGTATTTTTTAGATTTATTTATTATTTAATTATCTAAAACATTGACTACTGAAAATACTGTAATAAACTATTTTCGTTTATTCCTACTGTACTGATCGTTAAAACAAATAAATTAGCTGCTTCACTAATTTTGTTAGTCACAGCATGTAGAACGCAAAATATCCGTTTGGTCACCTAAATTAGCTAACGAACAAATCGCGATTTACATACGCTGTGGCAATGATAATAATAGTATAGGGAGTTAATTCACATTGACTTGAATATTTTCTGCTAACAGACAATAATATGGAAATTTTCGATTAGTTGTCATGGTTTCCATTATATAAATATAGTACTGCTATAATAATATGGCCCGGTGTAATTTGTCCACTAAGTCATTATGTGGCAATTGTCACTATTGGGATTATTGCGTGAGAGATTCAAAATTGAACGTAATTGGAAATTTCATTTGGTTAATCCATTTTTTAATGTTAAATTATTTAGAAGTATATTAGCGGTATATTATGAATATTGTAAGAAAAATATAATATGTATAAACACAATATAAATGTATAAATCACGGCATATTAAGTTAAAATAATTTCCATACATAATATATAAATAAAAAGTGAAATGATATTTTTGAACCAGTCAGTTTCAGATAAATTTTACTGTTTAAAAAATTTTAATATATTAAAAAACTCGTTAATGAAAGAATTATATATAGGATATCTGCACATTTTCTGTTATTTAAATAGTTAAAATATTTTTTAATATAAAAAATACCAAGTTTATTAATGTTACTAACAGCAATAAAACAGTCTATTTTACCTATTTAATTACTAAATTTAACTAAACCTATATAAAACTTTAAAAAGTAATGCCTATGAGTACATTTAAGCATATAAATAAAGCCGTGCTAAACAAATTAATACGGACGTAGCGTGGTAGCAGTGAAGCTTATTTTATTCAATTAACATTGGGTTTTGTCTGCAATTAGGTTAGACGTTAGAGCAAGATAAACTAACCACAGTAAATTTGAGATCCCCGTACCAACAAATGGATTTCCACTTTGAAAATGTAGTGCTGGGAATTACTCAATTTATAAAGGTATCGGTAGGAGTAAATAGCTTGGTTTCTCTTTCATTTCTAAGGTCTCAGTTAAATATTTATATATTAATATATCTTATTTCAAGATATTTTAGGAAAGGAAACTTATTCCACACAATGTTGATCAAATATATTTTTTATTTTTGGCTCTATTATATTACAAGTAATAAGTTTATGCAGCATTCGAATTAGTAGACTTATTCCCATTAAAATTACCCTCTTTAAACGATCACAAGGCAATAATAAATAGTGGCGAATCAATTATAAGCGAAATATTTAAATAAAAGATTTTAAACGTTAACATTGCTTTAACTCACATGGTGTGTTTACAGCTCTTATAAAAAAATCATAAATACTTAAACAATTGCAAGAATCAATAATAACTAATAAAATTTACTTCATAGCACTTTTTTGATAATGAGAATAAGATCATGTATATCTCGCTCATTCGAAAGAATAACGACTCAAGTCAAAATAACAAATTATTCAGGAGAGGCATTTAAAAAATGTTAATACAATTTTTTAATATTTTAACTAAATAAATTGTATTCTATAAGCAAAAATTTATAAAAATTATACATTTAGCAATTCTTTGGCAAAAGGTGATACCAGTTTTCCAAAACTTTATACAAAACAGTGTTTTTTGTTTCGACTTATGACAGTGTTTCTTATAAACACGTATCCCTTTTTTAAAATAAAATGTATGAAAAACATTAAAATAAAAGACGATTTCGTTCCTAAAACTTTAATTTTTTATCTTAAAAGAACTGCTGTATTGCACAAAACATAAACACAAGTACCTACATAATTATGTAAAATAAACACATAAAAGTTTATAAACTCTTAAGATTAATTACAGGAAACATGAAACTTAAAATTAATAAGGATAAAAAAAAAACACTCAAGATTATAACAGTAGGATATTAATAAGTGGATTACCTAAAGGTTATTATAGTAACTTTTATAAATTTTAGGAATAGCAGAACCTTTATTGCTGTTTTCATCAAATAATGAAAGTAGCCCTTTCTTTTTATTATCGCTTATTTCAATTTTATTTTGATAAGCTAATAATAACCCATTGATTGGCCCTGTTATTCTTCCTCTTATGGTCCTAGGCTTTTCTATATCTACGTCGTCAAAGTTTTCTTGTTCAAAAGACATTTTATAGAAAATCTTATCTGGATTATTCTTTTGCACCTTTAAAACTTGTACATCGGAAATTTTAAATGGTAAATTAGTTCCTATGCCTACAGAGTTAGCCAAAGCTTTACAGTCATAGAAATCGCTGGATGATATTTCTTGAACTTGGTAAGGTTCTCCGGTCTTTTTCGCAGTTCTGATTAACGTCACATATTTTTCTGGAACGTAAAGTGGGCCAAATTTCAAAGAACGCTTTATGTTTTTTTCAATTAAAGCATGGGCGTTATCACATGCATTTTGAGAGTGTCCGGACATTAAGAATTTATGAGTAATACTATTAATTTTTGATAAGTGTGTAACCGCATAAATGTAAATTGAAACTAAAAACCTGTTTTTCTGTTGTCCAGCACAGTTATTGGAGTAAAATATTAAGTTTCTATCAGTATTAAAAGTTTCATTCAAATAATTGAAGACACACGTACCTATCTCATTGGCTCCTCTATGACCTTGTGCCTCATGCCACACGTAACATAAAACTGTTTTTGTTTTCATGTCACAAATTGTAAAATTAAATACATTTAACTTGGACACGTAATAGAAAGAGGATGCATTACCTTTCGGGCAAGGTAATACTGCCTAGAGATCATAGGCAGCTACAAAAGCTAATGACTCTCTGTCAGCCTCTTTTTCGATCCGCGAAAGTTCTTTTTGATTTAAATGTTCTGCATATTTGTCCTTTAGTCTTTCTTTATCGCTATCACATCCATTTTCAAAAGCGACACATAACTGGCATTGGTCCTTTTTAGGTATAAAAAGGGAAATGTTGTATTCTTCACTAAATATTTTGTAATACATAACATAATTTGATGCTGTTTTTCCCGCTTCCTCGCGTTTTTTCTTATAATCATGATGTAAATCAGCGACTGTTAAGTCAAGTTCAGTCACCCTCGATAAATTTTTTATTAGTATTGGATCGGCAATAATGGCTAGGTATTCTAGGAACTGATTTAATATGTTGATGTATGCTCTGCTTTATTTCCTCATCTAATTTAAAGTGGTTGGGATGTTTTCCGCGTAAGTCACTTTTAATAAATTGTGGATGCTCAGGATCCCTTTTACTGATAACAGTTCTGATTGGACGATCATTGATTGATAAAGTGTTCTTAAAAAATATTTTGCAAACTCGAATTCTTTTATCCTCGACCTCAGAGAGAAAAGCGTTATTTGGTTTACGATTACTACCTTCTCTAACGTATCTGTATCGGGGAAGAATAACTGTCATACTTGCGCTAAGAAAATCACGCTGTCTTTGAAGACTATTTAATTTCCAATATTTTCCAAAAATATTTAGACGCTGCTCCTCAGTAAATTTAGTAAAACACTTAAGTTTGCACTTTTCATCACATGGTGGTTGTATATGCCTTTTTAAAAAGATCTTTTTTGTCTTGGCATTTCTATACTCTTTACCTGTATTTCTAAGATGCTTAGCTGCATTTTTTAGCCATTTTTCTGGATCAATCATCTGGTTTCACATTTTTTTCTTCAGAGGAAGAGTCAGAAACTGAGGATGCATTGCAAGTACTACAACTCGAAGATGATGAAGATGACTGGTTAACATAATCTGTATCTTTAACTGAGTCGTCGGAATCTTCAATATATTCAAGTAACTCTTGTTGTCGACTTGTACTTGGACCTTCATACTGGCTTGCATTCTTGCAGTCATTTATATTGTCCCGGTTTGAAATTTGTTGAGAATGGTTCAGTTCCTATTGGTTTTCCTGGATATCTAAAAACAAATTTGTTTGTAGCATTACATTAAAATAACATGGAATCTTTAGCTTTATTAATGATGTTACTTGTTACTTACCATTCTCCTTTGTCTTCCATTCTAAAATGTCAGTACCTGGTATATTAGTAAGATCTTTTAATGCAGGATCAATAGCAGAGGTATTAACAGAAGTAGAAACATCGGTACTGCACTCGCCTGTAATTTTGAATGTGTTTAGAAAAGCGCCAATTTAGTTTTTAATAAATTTAAATACATTTTTTGGATGTGTTATTGGTTTGTTAGTAATTTTTCAGAAGTCGAATTTAAATTGTTTCGATATTCAAATTTACTATTTTATTTAACATAATAAAAGTAATATAAATTTTTTATAATTATTACCTCGGAGATTATTAACTTCATCCCGGACCAATGGTAACTCTCCTATGTCTTCTCCATGAGTAATCATGCTCACCATCCGTAATGTCCGATTGGAGAACATGTTTTATTTTTGCACAGCCGGTTATTAGCCGAAAAATCTGAATAAGAAGAGCAACATTAAAATTTTTAACTTGGTGTAAAATGGGTACAAAAAAATAATAATAAAATCAGTAAAAGTAAAAATAAGTCGCATTTAAATATCAACTCTGAATTCAATTTAAAGAAACAGTGTCACATCACTAAATATGACGGTTAATACTAATTACTACGTGCAGACTTTAAATAAGACAATGACCTAACATGAAATGTGACTCTTTTTATCAAAACTACAAAAAAAATCTCCTGAAAATTAAAAGAAATAGCGACATAACTCTAAATGTACCAATACTGTCCTAATTTCATAATAAATTTTAACTAACCGTTAAAGCACCTTTTAAAATAAGACACGGTTACCGATAACTGGCGTGACCTCTTCACTCAAATGCCGTAATAATACTAAAAATTTCTAGTTGAGACATTGTCGTACAAACTGTGAAATGAATTTCGCGTGATTGAAATAGTGACACTAGTGCCATCTCGCGGTTATTTTTTTAAATAGAAATGTGTCGTTATTCTACGTAAATATTTAGGACTTTTAGAGTTTTTTCATAAATAATCTAAATTATAATAAATTTTGAGTTGTGTCACTATTCTTTCGAATGAGCGAATCTCTCAATAAATGAAATAAATATACCAAGGGGGGAAATAATAATACAAATTAAATTACCAATAAGATTAGAATAATAATTACAGAATACCGATAATTTTTGAATAAAATGTGTTTTTATAATTTCAAGAGTTCCATTGTCCGCGAATTCGGATTTTTTCGCGAAACTATGAAAAGCAACGATTGCAGTTTGTAATAAAAACGCGTTGAATAAACGAAATATCTGGATATTTTGATACAGTGTAATTAATTTTAATATTTCTTGGATTTATTGAGAACATGTTGCCAATTCCAATATATTTTTTTTACTACAGAATATTATTAAAATAATTAAATCTATAAGAATAACGAATAAAAAATACAATTAACGATAAATAAATTACAACGAAAAATAAAATATTATTTAATATGTATTAAACAATATTTTGTTGAATTCTTGTTCGTATAAGAATTTTTTCGACGTTTAGTAACTATATAAACTTGCGATTTAATTTTGGATTTATACAGTGTAATTACCGCGGTATAGTATTCCGTTTCTGATATGATATTTTTTATATTAAATATAATTTTTTGCTTAATATATAAGCAAAAAATCATTTATAGAAAACTAAAAAGATCTTGAAGGCAAATTATTATTCAGAGCATAATAGAAAATTAGGCCAATTTTCAATTTTTTTTAACGATCTAAAACTGATTACAATTACTATTTTCTTGGTCTTAGAGATTCTATTTCTTGGCCTCCTAGGTCACCCGATTTAACGTCGCTCGATTTTTTCTTGTGGGGACATGTAAAGTCTTTACTCTATGAAGCTCTAGTAGAATCAGAGCTAGACTTAATTAGACGAATAACAGCAGCATTTGAAATCATTCAAAACGAGTATCAAATTTTTAGTGTAGTCCGCCGAAATCATGTGCGGCGTTTAAATCGGTGTATTGAGATTGGAGGAAGATATTTTGAACCAATTGTTGTGATGGTATCATACAGTGCTTTCATTTCAGAACGATCCACCCTTAATAACTTTTTTCAAAAAAAAAAAAGTACTGTCAATCACCTCCTCACCTCCAGCTAACCTCATATTATATCATATTAAGGAGCGTACAATTATCTATTCGACGGTACAAAAAAAATGAAATCGGTAAATGTGTGGGCAAATAGTTAGCGAAAATGTCTAGAAATAATGAATATTTTATTTACGCCAAACTTTGGTATGTCAAATGGCTACCCCATGGTGTGATACATTATTTTAAAGGGCATTCATTATGCTATCAATGGTTGTAAAAAAAAATAAAATTGATTGACCAAGAAGCAATTAAAGTGTAAATCGGTAGGGTAGAAAAACAAATTTAATTAGTTTAAAAAATTTATTTTATTAAATGTTCAAAATGCGCACCGTTATTAGCAACGTTTGGTAGCATTTCTCGAACTACCAAAGTGTAGTGCGGCGGGAGCTCCATCCTGCTGAAAATGTATATTATTTTCATTCAATAATATAGCACCATGTTGATCTACTTGATATTCCATAGATTGGATGTTGGAAGGGTATATTGCATTTTCTAAAAGGTTTAAATAAATTTCGCCAGTCAAATTTTCTTCCAAAAAAATGGCCCGATTATTTCATTGCCATAAATTCCTGCCCAAACATTAATTTTTTGGGGATATTGGGTATGGCCTTCCCGAAAAACATGCGGATTTTTATTATCCCAGTATCTACAGTTATGTCTGTTCACCAGGCCATTTAAAAAAAAGGTCGATTCGTCACTGAAGCAAATGTTCTTCAATAAATGGGGATCGTCGTCAATTCGCTGGCACATCACTTCACAAAATTAAATTCTCCTATCAAAATCATTTTCTCCGACTTCATGAAGAATATGAATTTTATAAGGAAAGAACTTTTTTTTTTAACTTTATGTACGGAATCAGTGGAAATATTTGTTAGTTTTGCGGCCTTTGGTATAGACAATGTTGGATCCAGAGCAAATTGTCCTAGTACTTCAACTTGGCATGCTTCATCCACAACTATATTTTCATATTTTTTCTTATTGCAAATCGATCCCGTCTCTTCAAATTTTCGTATCAATTCTAATACGTATTTATGGCTCACGTTTTTATCTTGATACCTTTCATTAAATGCTCTCGCGGTTCTGCGAGCACACCGATCTTGAGTCTTTATAAAGGAAAATTATTTCTATTCTTCGTCACAAATAACGGTACACATTCTTTACTTAAAAAAATAAATAATTTGCTTGAACTAAATGTACTGTTTGTTACCACACATTTTAACTTCTAAATTGCTTGTATTTTTTTTTTTTGATGATCTATTATAAAAAATGTAAGAATTTTAAAATGATGTATGTACCACACTAAAAGTATTCATTTAAAATACCAAAGTTTGGCGTAAATAAAATATTCATTATTCCTAGACATTTTCGCTAACTATTTGCTTACACATTTACCGATTTCATTTTTTTTTGGTACCGTTGAATAGAGAATTTAACTATGCTATTAAACGTCCCCCTGTATATCTAATTTGACGTGTTTTTTTTTTTTTTTTTTTTTTTTTTTTAGAAGAAAGAAAGTTATTAAGGGTGGATCGTTTTGAAATGAAAGCACTGTATACAAAGGATAAAAATAAATGCATCAAATCCTATTTAGGTAATTAATATTTTTTCTACATTTAAACGCGTCTTAGGGCAGTTGTGGCATAGTGACACATTTCCGGACATGGGTTCCTGTACTCAAATGGATTCTACTGTTGCACTAAACAACCCCTAGAAGTTTAATCCCATAGTTCTGAAACACCCTGTATTTTAGTTTTAATTTTAAAAACAGCGATCAACTAAAATATTTAAAAAAATTACTTTTAAATATATTTTTAATATTAAAAACATAGACAATCACATAAAATATATAGTCATAAATTTTTACATTGCAGCTTCTGAGTTTAATAGAAGGGATTAAAAAATATTTTAGTTTTATGGAAATAGTTAATAAACGATTTCTTTTTAATTAAAAGAAAAGACATTAGTAATTCTTTTTTGGAATCTATTTTTTTAACGCATCAAAATTTTTTTTTTAATTCTTTTTACGTGAGTGAAAAATATTTGATCAAAATAATTAAAGAAAAGAATTGTTATTTTTAATTTTTCATTACATCTCCCCTCCTCAAATAAAACAGCGTAAAAACTCACCATTTTAGCAAATTAGTCGGTTTGAAATTCCTAAGTTGCAATTAATAATAAAACAATGGGTCTCCATTGTTATATTTAAACAAAGATATTATGTGATTAATTGTTGCCATCTAAGAGGAATCTGCTGGGTATTACGTTAGAGGCCCTAAGCGCTTAAATGAATGATATTTTGCTTTGTCATCTTAATAAAGAATTAAAATGTAATAAAGGTATTTAGGGCTGGTTTTATTTTTAATGAGTCCAGAGTAAGGTTATATTTTTTATTACGCCCGATAAACACGGAACTCCAAGGTATTTTAATTAGCAAAAAAGAAATTTAGACTCCCTAAATTACCTAAACAGATAAATTTTTTGCCATAATTTATAATTTTAAGGAGACCCTAAAGAAGAGAATACGAGGATTAAAGACCGTATTTAAGTCCATATTTTTCCATTTTTTTGTAACGAAATTTGAGACTTTAATGAGATCAGCTTGTTTTTCTTATACCAAGTTCGTTTTTACTCAAATTTTTCCAGCTGTTTATTTGCTGTCAATTAAAGTGAAATATTACACAATATTATGGATATACAAGTTTGAAGTTTGGACATAATGATTCATTTCTGGTTTATTTTAGCTAAGAGGTTAGTACAAAATGTACAATTGTTTGGTACAAAATACAAAAAAACAGTTAAACATTTTCCTGTATGCAGAACATTTTTTTTGTACATAATATACGTTTGTTTTTTTTCTATGCATCTAATTACTAGGTAAAATATTAGTATTGAAATAGTATTAGGTATATAAGCTTTTTTTCATCTTAAACTTTTGCTATCTTGAAAAATATGTTGGATATTAATAGTTATAGGTGGATATATTTTGAAGTATTTGATTTATATTATTGCATGGTATTTTGGCATTAAGTAGTGTTAAAAATTTAAGCTGAAAAATAAGATGAATTAATAATAATTAACACTAAGTCAATTAAGAATATATAGATGTCCGCTGCCTCTTAACGGTCTAATCGGGATTTTTTCTTATTATTTTAACTCCTATATTTCTTATTTCCCTTTTTTCACTTTTCCTTTTATCTTTTTCCTTTTAATATTTTGTTAATTTTTTATTGTCCTCTTCTTAACTACACTAAGCAAAATATCGTCGCCTTCCACACAGAGTGTTCTAAGTGTCATTTTGTAAATTTTACAGTAGAGCGAAAAAACGAAAATAGGTGTAATGTTTTCCAGGCATACTGAAAAATGGTCTAGAGTGAAGTTTTTATTTTGATACATGTAAAAGTATGTTTTACGATTAAGGTTATTTCGTACAAAAGTTGTGGAAAAAGTCGTTAGTTTCCCAGATTTTGCGAAAAATTGCCACTTGCGTCAGTTTGTGTGATTTTTTTTCGACTTTTTCCAGATAGGACAATTGACAATAAAACTCTTTGACATAATAATAATTATGATGTATTTTAACTAAACAGCTTGATTATAAACCAGAAAAATTAAAACTACGAAACAAACAGCAGAAAAAAAAAAGAAAATTCAGAATTTTAAATACAAACTAATTTTTGTGAGGCAGATTGTAGTAAAAGTTTTGGAATTCGGCAAGCCTTATAACAGGAGTATCCCCTTTACATAGCGAAGTAAGATCGTCGTATTTTTTTTTGTTATCTTTGGTGGAGCACTATTCAAATTACCAAATTTAATATCACCTTCTTTGGTCTCCAATCGCTTTAATTCCATAAAGTCATCCCTCGAGTCAAAGTGGCTATATTTAAAAAATATCTTCGTAGGTTCTTTTTTGTCTACCCTTAGCTCCATAACATTGGTGCAATTCATTTTTTTTCTTTTAATTAATTTTGAGACACCCTTAAAATCTAGAAAGTCTTTCCAACCCATTGGCATGACTTTATAGGGATTTTTTCGTCTGGCAAGTTCGAATATAGGATGAAGTTGGCTAGGAACAAAAATATCACCAACTTGAGAAAGAGCTACTTATTGCGCTATGCGCTGAATCTCCTTCGTTTTGTCCATGATTGGTTTCGAAAAAACGTAGAGGTATAGTTTCGATTTCCTTAAATTTCTGAGCTGAATACAACATCATTGCGGCAATGATCGAGTTTTTATTCTGACCAAAACATCCATCCGAATATAGAACTACAGATATTATACCTTGTGCTGTATAATATTCGATGCTCCTAAAGACACAACTAGATATTTCTCAGGCCCCCCCTTTTACTGATTGACTCGTTCCAAGGAAAACATAAACATTCTTTAGTAGCTATGTTATAGACCGTAAAATTAAAATTGGACAGGCGACTTTTATAAAAAATTGCGCTTTCACGACTCAATAGATTACCTGTTGCAAATCAGAAACCGCACATAAAATAGATTTATCCTTGTACGATTGAAGTTTGGATTCTTCTTTCAGTTCTCTTACTTTCACCTTCTCTAGCGTGTGTTTTTCATACCTGTCTTTTAATTTTCTTTTTTTAATTTCATCATCTCCTTGCTTATACGTTACGCACAAAGAACACAATATCCTTCTTTGGGTGAAAAAATGAAAGGTTTTTTTTTACAAAAACCCTCCGGTATGTAGAAAAACTGGGCTTCGATTCTGATGTTGTCTAATTCCTGCAGGAACATGGCATACATTTTTGGAAGAGATAAATCAGGATGAAGGTACCTTCTGGAACTTGAAGATCTACAATAATGTCACTCAACTTTGGGAAACCTATCAATATGTTGCGAAATTTTATCTTTTACTTTATGTTCTTCTTTAATTTTTGCTTGACTCCTATGCCTTCTGCCTCGTTTATCTTTTTCAAGAATGCCCGATCCACTAAGTTTTCCTACAAGTCCGGTCTGATATATCAAACGTGCTTAAAAATAGTTTCTTGCAAACAATCTTTCTTTGCCCTTCTACTGCCAGATAGTAACGTAAAGTGCAATTTCTTCGAGAGTATGCCTTCTTGCTAGTTTTCCTGGCTGTTTCCATTTTTTCAATGTGGCGGATCAAACACTCTCGTTGCCTTGTAATATCGCCCAAGGCATAATACTGACTGAATATCACTTCTCGGTGTTCACTTACTTCACTGCAAAGCTTGCCACTTTTTCTACAAGACTCGCCATTTCATCTATTTTTAAGCCTTCTGGCTGGAATAATTTTTTTTAGTCACGGGGTTTTTTAATTCTTGTCCCAAGTTTCGCAGTTTCTTGGCTTTATGATATTGATTGAGGCGTTTCTGTTTTTTTGTTTCGACATTTTCTTTCTCACCAGTTTTCAGGCTTTTCAATAGTGGAAGTAATAATTTATTAATTCACCCTGGTTTGTGCCTTCATCTTCGGCAGTGACGTGTATCCAGTTTTGTTTACGACAACAATGCTTTACATCTGCCATAAAATGAGTCCAGTACACAAGTTTTTCACACATTTCGCAGGAGCTAAAAACTTGATCTTGACATCTACGCACTTCACATTGTCCAAAAGGTGGGTCGGCGTCTGAGTCATAATATGGGGAAGGTGGAGACGACAAGTTCCCTTCGTAAACATCGGGTAGGTTAGAGGTTCTGTTTTCGGCCACTTCTTCATTGGCTTCTCTCAACGTGGAATTATTTTTTTGAACTAAACGTTCTCGGAGTAGGCTAAGTGAAATCGTTATCAGAAGAGATTTCCGTGCAGTGGGAATGATGTTCGGTCGCACTTTTTTGTCTGAGCAACTTATTAAGATATCTTCTTTAACATCAATTACCTCTCCTAAGTACCATTTACGTTTGAAACGCATTTTTACTCTTGATCAATAAAAAAAATCCATAATTCTTACCTTTTGATTATTAACAGTGAAAACTAATAATGGTACGATACACTGTGCACATCGCACCCTTCGATCATTGTTAAATAATTTCGATCAATTTAAATATATTAAATCCCGGAATCAACATTAAAGTATAACGTAGTAGTAATAACGTAGTAACTAGTATTAGCGTATACAGTTTTGTTAGGCAAGATCATACCGATACAAGATGGGGAGCAGGCGTTGGAACTTACGTGAATTCTAATATAAATTTTATTATAATAAAAAGTTATTATAGGCAAATTATAGAACATATTTGGTTGAAGGTTGAGGTAAATAACCATTCTTTTATCATTGGAAATATTTATAGACCATCGAGCTTTAATTGCCAAGAACTTTTGAATATTTAAGAAAGGAGACACATTGATCGATTTTGATGCTAATAACCATCAAATTTTGTGTTTAGGCGATGTTAATATTAATATTTTTGATAACGATTCCTCATTTATTTAAATAATACGTTAAATACATTTAATTTGAGTCAAATTATTTCTGACCCTAACCAGATTTTCTGCACTTAGCCTCTCACTAACTAATTAATTTAATTTGTTGTGATGCTTCTAATATTATCGAAGATGTTGGAGTGCGAGATGTGGATGTTTCTGATCAGTTCTTGATTTACGGTAAACTAAATATAACTAATACTGTAACCAGTAATATTTACTTTTTCTTTAGGTTTTTGGATTATATAAATTTAGGTCAATTTTAGACTGATCTTGAGATGGCTCCTTGGGAATCGATGTGTGACGATATTGATAAGGTGCTTTTTCAACAAAAACTATATTAAACATTTTTGACACAGATGCTCCCTTAAAAGAAAAAACAGAAGAAAAAAAACATGAATATTGTTCGACGAAACATCTTCGTAATCAAGCACTTAGGCATTTTAAAAGCACTTAAAATCCAGTTCATTGATACTATTATAAAAATTTGAGAAAAGTAACAAGAAATGCCATTATGGCTAAAAAAAGGTTTATTTAAAATAAAAGTTCTTAAACTGTAGTGCTAAAGAAAAATGGAATGAATTAAGAAAGCTTAATATCATTGACACTAAAAGAAAAAACATTTTCAATAATTTAAAAAATGTTGATCAAATAAATGCATATTTTAGCCAAACGTTACTAATCCAACTGAACTCAATCAACTAAGGTCAATATCAATCTTACCTACTCTTTCAAAAGTTTTGGAGAAAATTATGGAGCTTAAAATAGTAAACTATGTCTATAAATTTAATAATAAACCTCCTAAATAGTTGGGGCTTAAAGCCCGCTACAGCTGTTTAACTGCATCTGATATATTGGATGAGGACTCTGGTGATGCCACAGTCTTGGTACTAAGTATACTTGGTACTCTAAGGCATGATTAATTATGATATCATAGCCGCCATTCTAAAGCATGTTGGCTTTCGGGAGTCCGCATGCTTGTCAAACAGGAGAAAGCATGTTTTGAGAGCAAGAAATCAAATATTCTGATTGTCAAATTTGGAGTTTCTCAAGGTAGCATAAGTAAGGGTTAGGGTAGATGGACTTTCTTACCACGTATTATAACGGATGCTATAAAAATTACATTGGCAAGCAAGAAAAGACTAACCACACAACTGCACAGGGCACTAAAGAAAGTGAAGGATCCAATAGTAAAAGCCAGAATGAGTAGCGAGATACACACACATATTTAAGCAATGTCATTTAATATTGTAAGATTAAAAGCCATGATGAATAAACGCAACTGATGTTTTCCAATTATTATTCAGAATAGACTTGAATATTAAACAGGAGCCAAAAACCGATAAGTATTGAGATCTTGTTGTTAATCGACGAACGATGGAAAAACCTAGTGGATGAAAGCATAAACAAAAATATATAAAAAAACACTTACCATAGCAGACCTTTAATAAAAAATAATTACAATCTGACTAGATTATCGATCATTAAGGATGACATGGACAAATTGATACGTAATACAGCACTATTATGCAAGAAAACGCAGAGGCCATAAAATTATTAGTTTAATGAACAACACACTAAAAAGTTTCCCTCAAATAACATACTAAAGAATATACAAAAAGTTTGAAAGAGATTAATGTAGCTCTTCAAAAAACTTGATGTAAATCGAAAAGACATGTATTAAAAATTTATAATTGAACCAAAACGCACAAATAAAATTAGACAATAACACTTCCAATAACATATAAATTAAGAGGGAGATTAGGCAAGGATTTGTGTTATGTCCACTCATATTAAATTTATTTTCAGAAAAAATTTTTTAAGAAACATTAGATGAAATAGAGATAGCCATAAAGGTTGACAACAGTATGGATTAATAGTATTCGTTACAGTGATGATGTGGTCTTGAATGCCAACAATATAAATGATACTGGTTAATATGGTAGTAGAAGAAAGTAAATATCAAGCCAAAAAGGCAAAATGTGTGATTATCTCATTGGATAATCTTTTGTTAGGTCCGAATTTGACCTTGACTTGCAGCTAAGGTTCGTCGATACTTCTCTATGGTATGGAAGTTTGTATATAAAAGATGGAATTTAATATGAATATTTATGAAATAATTAGAAACTTGAGGCGTTTGAGATGTGGGTGTCTCACAGAATCTCTGGAAAAAAAAATAGGACGGCAAAACTGAAAAATAAGAAAAATAAATAAGAAAGCTCTTAGACGTCTCAACATGAAACGCCAACTCGTTGAAATCATTAAGAATAAGCAACAAATCTGAGGCATATCATGAGGAATGAAAAATACCGAGTCTTGCACTTAATGATCGACGGTAAGATTAAGGGAAGAAGAAAAAAATGAAAGAAATAAAAAGCTATGGCTGTGTAATATATATCGATAAATATACAGCTCTGTAGTTCAAAAAATATAAATTTATTACGTAAACATTGTTTCATTAGGCAGATTTTTTATAAAAGTAATTTATCCCATGGAGGTACTATGATAATGTCTACAATCACCGGTTTTTCACCAGTAACTAAGTTTGATTACCTATTATCTGAAAAAGTTTTTGAATTTTCCATCATTCACTATAAATTATATGACCTCTATATTGTTTGTGTTTATAGAACACCTTAAGCTGATGTACATACTTTCTGTCTAAAACTTCTAAGTTTGCTAGAATCCATGCCTCTAAAAAGTAAATTAATTTTGTATGGCGACCTTAATATTGACTACTCCAGCGTGTGTGTTGCTCAAGAATCTCTTCAGTCTATTGTCGATTCAATGCGTTTTTTAATGCATGTAAATTCACGAATCATAATAACTAAAAATAGTTCCAGCGCCATTGACTATATCGTGTCATCTTTTACTCTGAACTTCGTTGATTGTACTGTTCTCAATTCAGATTTTTCTGACCATGAAGACGTAATGGCCAGATTTACTATTGACACTTTAAGCAAAAATAATTTTTGTAAATTAGGACGTATTTTTGGTAAAAAAAAAATTAAGTTCAAGAATCTATGCCAAACAGCTGACTGGGGTCTTATCTCTAATGATATCGATGGTGAGTTTTCTAGATTTGTAAAGACCTTGTCAAGTATTGCGAATAAGTCCTTTCCTTATAGACCCATCAAAATTAAGCAGCATAGTCCCTGGTTCATTAAAGGCTTACTTTGTCTGCAAGGAACATGCGATTTTAATCATACCTAAAAAAATTTTCGGATAGCATACTTTTTCATAATTATGTAAGGCTATATAGGAAATTGTATCGAAAAGCATTAAAAGCCGCAAAAGATATTTATTATAATGACAGGCTGGCTAATTCTGGTAACGTTGCTCAAGAAATATGGTCTATTGTTAACGAATTAAGAAATAAGCCTTCTTCGACTAGCACTATCTCTTCTTCACCTGAGAATCTTAACGATTACTTCGTAAACGTGGCTAAAAACCTAATGACTACTATAACACCTTCTCATGATCCACTTTCATATCTCTCTAATGAAAACTTACATACTTACACGTTCAGAGGAACACCTCTCGAATGGCCTATCTTAGCTACAGAAGTCTTATAAAGGTTCAGTTCTGGACCCAATTCTGTTTCATTCTGCTGTTTATTAATGATATGGTCCATCTTAACATTAGCGGCAAAATCTGTCTCTTTGCCGATAATACTAGCTTTACATGGAGCAATCCGGATGTTGCAACACTTCATGCAACTATTGCGATTCGAATCTTTTCAGCTTAAACATCTCAAAAACTAAAGTCTTATCTTATAAAGGTACTATCCAACCCTTTGTACTTAGCAACACCAGCTTGGACATTGTTGAATCTGTAAAATTTTTGGGACTTATTGTTGACAGTTCTTTCAAGTGGGAATTACATATCGATGTTTTATCTAAAAATTAAGTTCAGCTTGTTTTGCCATAAGATCAGTTTTCAGGGAATTAAATCTTTCATCATCAAGAACAGTGTATTATGCCCTTTTTGAGTCCCATCTTTGTTACGCCCTTCCATTCTGGGGCACATGCTGTGTGACTCAGTTTGAGCGCATTTTTATTTATTTAATAGACGGAATCAACCCCATTATAAAAAAAAAAAACAAAGTTCAATAGTTACACCTAACCTTAACTTAAAATAGCTAAAATACAAATATGTTTTTACAGGCAAACCAACATAAAATCAACAGAAGAGTTTACACAATCTCTCTAATTTGATTCCTAAAACTAGACAAGCCAATGCCCACAACTTCAATATCCTCATGGTTGGAAATATTTAAGGTTCTTTCTATAGGGGAGTGAGTGGCATAGTTGGTACTGTGAAAAGGCAAAGCAAATAGTCGGTTTCGTCTCAAGAGTCTTGAGGGGACATTGAAGCTAATTCTACCGAGAAGGTCGGGGCATACAATCAGACCATTAAGAAGCTTAAATACAAAGGTTAAATCACCACGAATACGTCTTTCTCTCAATGTTGTCATAGCCAGCACTTCCCGTGCATCATCATAAACATGATCGTTCGGTATTTCCAAATTTAATTTAAATAGACAAAATCTCAAAAACTTATTCTGAATCCTTTCAAGGGCCAGACAGCTGTTCATGTAATAGGGGGATCATATCATTGAGCCGTACTTCAATAAAGAAACCACCAAAGACATGTACACTCTCTTACAGGTCTCGACTGATACTCTCTGCTCTCTACAGTTACGCAGAACAAAACCTTGATTGTATCAGAATACTGAACAGGGCTTCCCTCTATATTGTATGATGTTACAACTTTTTTACTTCTTTTGTGAAAACTAATATAATTACATTTCTTTATGTTTAAGAATAAGATATTGTTGACACACCAATCATTTAGCCTATTTAGGTCATTCTATAACAAAATTCGGTCTTTGGGAGTCTGGACTACTCTATAAGGTTTCAGGTCATCTGCAAACAATAAAAAGGCACTATTTTTAAAACATGTAGCTATATCATTAATGAAAATGTTAAAGAGCAATGGTGAACAGTGTCCACTCTGAGGTACACCAGAACATACATTGATATTGCTGGATCTAGCACTACCCAATCTAACCTGCTGAGTCCGGCCTGACACGAAGCTTGTGAACCAGGCAACTATATGATTGGAGAAACCAAACACTCTAAGTTTCTCCTGCAAGATTCTGTGATCGACTCTATCAAAAGCCTTGGAGAAGTCTGTATAAATCACATCCATCTGACATCCCCTCTCCAAGGCATCCAACAGACCCTGCTGATAGATCAACAACTAAGTGATCGTAGATCTTCCCGAACTAAACCCATGCTGCTGGTTAAGCAACAGCTCCTTGCAATAGAAATAAATTTGGTCGTAGATAAGACCGTCCAACAGTTTTGGAATAGCCGACTGGATGCAAACGCCCCTATAGTTGCCTATTTGGTCATTATCATCTGATTTAAATATTGGTACCACAAAACTATGCTTCCATAATGACGGAAAGGGTGCTGAGCCAAGGGATTTCTAAAAAAGGAAGAATAGAGGGCGAGAAACAGTACAGACACATTTTTGTAAAAAAATAGTTTGGTATCCCATCAGGACCTGAACTAACTTTGGCCTTTAATTTTAAAGTTTTATCAAAAATCAAACAAACAGACAGTTGGGGATTAGGAATTGTCATATTTTCTCCCACCTGTTGACCCATATAATAATTGTTATTTTTATTTATATTAGTATTGTAGACAGTTGAAAAAAACTGGGGAAAACCCTCCGCTATCTGTTCGCAACCAGAAAATTCATTATCACCATAATACATTGAATTTGGAATTTTATTTACCGCCTTCCTACTGTTGAGGTGATACCAAAAGCTTTTAGGGTCAGTACACAGTAATTGGTCTAAATTTGAAATATAATCACGGTAGCAAATGTTCATTAAAGTTTTGCACCTCGCCCTGAGATTAGAAAAAGTGACATAATCAGATTGATCACGAGTACTAATGTAATTTTTGTGAGCAATCTTCTTCTGTGTAACTAAATATTTAAGTTCACCCGAGAACCACTTGGGAAAATCAGATGTCGTATATCTTTTGAGAGGAACAAAAATGGCTACTGCCATGTTTAAAATGTGATAGAATTGAGAGACAGCTATGTTAATATCAGTCGTATTCGGTATTGTAGTCCAGTCAATTCCAGACAAGTAATTATTAATGCCATCATAATCTGCAAGCTTAAAATCATAATAAAATTCTACATACTCTACATTTGGCTTGAATTCACCACACAAATCTAATTGAAAGTTGTACGCTTTGTGGTTTTGAGATTTATCAAAAAGGTAGTCGATTGCTTCCGTTACCACAAGATTACTTTTATTAGTGAAGAGCAGATCCAAATAAACCAATCTATCATAAGGTATTGTTATTTTTTGAAAAAAATTCAAATAGCGGTCACCCCCCAGCGAGCATTTGGTACATTAAAATCACCGAAGACATTAAAATCGTAATCCGAATACTCCTGCCGGAGAATATCTATCGAGTGGCAATGGCTTTTATATAAACTGATTTCAGAATTAGGGGGAATATAAACCCCTCCAATAATAGGATTATTGTTACCCACTTTACATGATATAAACAATTGTTGCACAGAATCATATGCCAACTTAATCCTTTTAGAACTAATTCTATCACTTATATATATTAATACTCCCCCACCGCGGTTCTTACTGCTAGTGACACGAGATCTATCACAGCGGAACAGGTTAAATGATTTTACAGCCAACTCAGCATCAGAGAATCTATCAGAGACCCAACTCTCCACAAACACCAACACACTGTATTGAGAACATAAAACTAGTTTACGGAGTTCTTCAATTTTAGTCCTCAAACCACCAACATTAAAACAAAATACTTGTAATGGGGCTAAACAGTGTTTTTTCTTGTATTCACAGATTTATAAGTATCAGTAGTCGTAGCGATATATGGTGCATCATTTTTATATTTAATTGAAAGATTTGTTTTACCACTATTCTTCCTTCTATTGAGTTCAGTGACCACCCGTTTGATGCACTCTCTCTGCATCATGGTTAAATCACCTTTAAATTTATATGTATCATTCCCAGGCACCTTTCGTCCAGCCGACAGTATATCCTTAACTATCCTGCTCTCAGAAAACACTACCTTAAGTGGCCGAACATAATTATCTCTTTCCTTTTCCAATCTAATCACCTTGCCCATTTTATCAACAGCCGGTGCTTTGTTTATAGATAACAGAAGTTCAGATACCTTTTGCTGATCATCTTGGATTCTGTCTTGAATTTTATTACAATTGGATTCAGGTACATTGTATACTATAATATTGTTAGCCTTCAGTGCTCTATCGTTGACTTCAGTTAAAACAGTATCCATACTAGGTGGCATGTACGGAGAAGCTTCAGACAGCGGAGGATGTTGCTGAGTGATTGAAGATTTTACCGCAGCCAAATCAGTTTTCAGTTCATCAAACGAGCTTACAAAGGATGTCTTAATAGTTTTAATGTCTTCACTGAGAGTCTTCATGTGCTTCCATCACGAATAAATTTTTGAGTTTAGGAGTACAATCTTTACATATGTATAAGGAATAGATCGACTTACAGCTGCAATTGCCCGGACTTCACTGGATCCAAAAAAAAGTTTTTAAACTACAAAAGAGAGCGGTTCGCTATTTAGTAGGACTTGATTGATAGTCGAGCTCACTGCCAAGAAATGTTTAAAAGATTTAAAATATTAACTCTTCCATCTTAATTCATTCGTGAATCTATTTGCTTTATTCGCAAGCATATATCAGAAATTCCTAATAGACCATCTCGCAATTATCCACTTTGAAACGCAGAGCATGATCTTTATGTGCCGATCCCAAGGTCAGAATTAATAGAAAGCTCTATTCTTTACGGAGCTAAAAAAATGCACAATCACAATGCCTTTGGAAATTAAATCGTTGACATCTTTTCCTCGATTTCGCAATGCTTTGAAATCATATTTACTGGAGAGAACTTTATATGCAGTAAATGATTTTTTTTTAATATTTATTTTTGAGTATCATGCACGCGCTGGCTAATTATTCAATTTTTTTCAATGTAGAATAGCAATATTTTGTATTGCTAAATTGCTATATACATTTTTTATGACTTTTTAAACATTGAATTAATGTTTTTGACTGTTTGTTACTTTTTTTTACTTTTTTTATGTTACTTTCTTGTTACTATTTTTATTTACTTCCCTATTTTCTTACTTTTTACATTTAGAATATATAAGAAATTTGACCAGGTACATTTATGTCTTTTGTACCCAGTTTTGTATATATTTATTTAGTACTTGTATCTTGGTTTCTATATTTGTGTGTTTTGCTTTTTATGTATAGCTTTGTCTACAAAATTTTTAAAATTTTTTGACAATAAAGCATATTTGATTGATTGAAGACAAATTTTAAACATCTAAAGCATATTTCTAAGATATTCTAAATAACTAAAGAGTATATTTCTATAATATGTCTGATAATTTTTACATTTTTAAGGTAAAAGAATTTAAATGAAACTTGGTATTAAAGGTTCTGTTAGGTTGGATTCGCTACAAGTTAAAATAGGATCATATTTATATATTTTAATTTAAAATTTGCTTTTGTAATTGCTTTACTTTTATTTTTTGGCAACTATTACTTTAAATTACGTACCATTCACCAATCTTCTTGCCGACATTTTTAATAAAATATCTTATGTCATAGGATAAAAAAGTTGAACGAATCCTAAAATAAGAATGTTAAATCTATATTAATTACCACGAAAGAAAAAAAATATTAATATATTTAAAAATAAATCTTTAAATTAAATTTAAATAAAAAATTAAATACTATTAGCAAAATATACATATTTTCAATAACGTACTCTTTTTGCTAATTTTTTATCTTTAAGGAAGTATTTTAAATATAATCTGTACGGTTTTAAAATTATTTAAATAAACGTACTGAACTAAATAAATATTCCTTATATATTTCCCTTAATCATTTTCAGAATTTCAAGTATTCTTGGGCAAATTTATTTAGCATTTGTTACTTTACATTTTATTAGCTCCTTAGATATTCATATTTCCAACCCTGGTAGAAATAAGCGGATTTAAAGGAAATGTTGGGTTCCTTCATTCTAAGAGGCTTTATTTTAAGTACTAAACTATTTCTTATTCGTCTTCAGTTTCGAACATTTAAAAAATACTATTTGATACAATATGTTAAGGTTGCATCATAAGCAACATTGTTGGAAAAATGTAGGTTTTACGAGCATGTAAAAGGACTTTGTCTCTTGTTTCATAAAAAAAGTTTATTTTTTTTTAAATTTAAGGTACAAAGTGCAGTTTTAAAGGATGTTTTTTAAATACAAAATAAATTAATAAACTTCAAAAAATGTTCCATAATCTTGAAAAAGCGAATAATGCCACCTTAAGGGGAGAAATTTATACGACCTTAATAGGACGGTGGATTTACCTGGCGCCCATAGACGTTTCCCTTAAATTTATATTAAAATTATGGAAATCTGTTTTTTGCCATTCCGCAGTAATGAAAATTCATGAGGGTGTTTCACGTTCCTCGCCAAGACTGATATAATTAGGTATTAAAACTACTCTGCGTTTTGAGTTTTGCTTTTTGGCCAGAAGTTTAATTTATTTTGCCTACTTAAAATGAAAAGAAGGTATTATATGAAATTTCTTTCAAAAATGTCGCTTAAAGTAAGTTCGATTTAAGTATGATCTTTTAAGCTATTAGAATGCGGTTTCAAAAATGCATATTATAAAAGAAAAACAGATTTATGGCATGGAAAATTAAGATGTAGGGTATTTATTTGGTTTTCTTCATTTATTTTAATTTTTTTGCATTGTAGCTAAAAAACATAAATGTTTTTCTTAAAGGGTTTTTAAATTTTTTTGAATATAAAGTACGGAAGAATAGTAAATTAATTAGTTAACTAAAGAGTAAAAAAAAATTTTGAAAAATCTATATAAAAATTTAGTAAATTCAAAAATTTAAGGTTAAAAAAAAGCATTATTTTATTTAATATACATAAAAAATACCCTTCATCTCTACTTTAAAAGTATCTCAATCTAAGAATCTAATAAATATGCATACATTGTACGATGCCCCTGTAAATAAAAACACCTCAGCTTCTTCCCCAGCAGTATCTGAAGGTAAATATTCCTATAATAATTTAAATAAAAAATATTTTCTTTGTTATAATTAAGTATAGCTTCTTCTGTATGTACATACATTGCTATGTTCTATGTATATAGTATTATTATTTTTTATGTACGTATAACTAAGTAAATAGGTTAGGATTTGTTTTTTTTAATTATCCTGTGCAAGTTTGTGCCTGAATAACAGTTAAAAAGAATAGGAATGTGCTGTTTTTCAAATCCTCAGGAATCTAAAAAAAAACATAGATTATAATTTTTAAAGCCCATCATAGAATAGAGCGTAAAATTGATCAAAATAGTAAAAGTACAAAACTAATAAATTATTATAAGTATGTATAATTTTTCTATTGTATTAGTAAAAAATATGTTTTTAGTCCTTATAAATTAAGTGCATTAAGTGTGTGTTTTGTACCTATTTCTATTTTGAATTCGTACGTGTAAATTAAGGTCTTTATATTAATTGATAATAATTTTTCTATTTTAGTTCTAATTTTTTATAAATTACTTAATTAGTTATTACTGCGTTTTGTTTTCAGTTATAAAATGTGATATTGTGGTAGAAAAGACAAAAGGGCTTTGCAACACTTTCGCTGACACTAATTTACCATCGACGTCAGACACCCAACGTATTCTTCGCGCTAAAAATCTGAATGCGAACCTTTATGAAGATCCGCACTCTCCTATGGGAGTGGTAGAATTTAAAGAAGGTAGTTTAGACGAGTATAATCCTACTGACGATGAAGACAATCATGATGGTGAGCACAACAATGTATCTACTACAACTAAACAAAAGAGCAGGTGGAAAAAATCATACCCTGATTAGTGGAAAAAGCCATAAATAAAAAGAAAAGGTCTTTGGAGGAACCTTACGAAACCAATAAAAAAAATTAGAAGTGCAAAAATTCTCTAAGATGTCGATTGCGAGCTTTGCAAGTTTAAATGTACACAACACTTTAGTTTGGACGATAGAAGAAAATTGTGTGCTACTTACTGGCAATTAATTTATGATAGACAAAAAGATTACATATTGGGCTATGTAAAATCAGTTCAACCCAAGTGTAGGAAGCCTCGCACTGAAACCAGACCAGCAAAGCAAGCAAGCAGATATTTTTTTTTAAAAAGAGGCTAACGAAATCCGTGTTTGCAAAAAGTTTTTTTTAAACACTCTAAGCATTAGTCACGGGCCCGTTGACCATGCCTTTGCTGGAGTAAATGAGCATGGCTTATTTAACTTACCAGATCAACGTGGTTGTAAGGCACCAGGTAATAAAACTTCCCACGAGCTAGAAGAAAAAGTTAAAAGCCATATCGAAAGTTTCCCTATCCTTGAATCCCGTTATTGCATAAAATCTAATAACCGGAAGTACTTGGACTCTAGCCTATCAATTACAAAAATATATCAGTTATACATAGAAGCATGTAACAGCAATAACGAGCCAAAGGTCTCTGAAGCGACGTATCGACGTATTTTTTCCAGTAAATATAATTTGCCTTTTTTTAAGCCTAAAAAAGTTCAATGTTCCACTTGTGAACAATACAAAAATAAACTCATAATCATTGAGGATTATCAAGAACATATACGTCGGCGCGCTGAAGCAAATGCTGCCAAGATGCAGGATAAGGTACGAGCCTCTAATGATAAGCATTTTACTAGCATCACTTTTGATTTGCAAAGCGTTTTGCAAATTCCTTTCTTCAATATATCCCAGTTTTATTACAGTATAAAATAATGTGCTTTTAACTTAACTGTCTATGAAGCAGTGACACCAAATAATGCATATTGCTACGCATGGACGGAGACTAACGGTCAACGAGGGAGTTCCGAAATTGGAACTGCATTATTTGAGTGGGTAAGAACAATTCCAAAAGACGTAAAAGAGATCAGCATATATTCAGATACTTGCAGCGGTCAAAACCGCAATCAGTACATAGCCGCTTTATTTTTGTACTTAGTTAATGTGTTCCGATTGGCTCGTTCTAAGCGACTTAGAAATAAAAAGAGTGAGCCTTATCAATGTAAGGAATTAAGGTTTCCAGATTTTCTTGATTTAAAATCATTGGCAAGTTCTTTTTTTAAAAATAGATTAGAAGATGAAAACGGAGATAAGATATGATGGCTGAAAATAAAAGTTATGCGTTACCAGAAAGAAAATCCGGGCCAAATTCTCTTTAAAAATAACTATAGCGAAATAGAATTTAAAAGGATTAACGTGATTGGATGAGGTCTCTTAAATGCGATTCCCAACGTAATTTCAAAATTATATAAGGTACAGTTAGGTATTTCTGAAAAGAAAAAAAATAGTCTTTTGAAGCTGTGTACTCAAAACGATATTCCTCCAGAATATCACAGTTGGCACCAGGCTCTACCAATTGAGAAACAAAAGAGAAATAACGTCCCAGAACCTACAGCAAGTGAGAGTGATACAGAATCAGACTCGGATTAAGAGAGTTTTTTAATTTAATAACTTAAAGTTTTTTAAAATAAATTTAATTTTACTATGTATAAATCAGTTCTTTTGTAAAAAATTCTGTGTTTGGTTTAAAAAACTCCCATAAGTAATTAGGAAAAGGATTTTAGCTAGCTCGTTGCTATGATACCAATAACTAGAATTCTATTGTTTGACCAAGTCTGTATTTAATAATTTTAAGTCACTTTTTTCCAAAAAAAATTATCAATGGCTGCTTTTTGAAATGTTTTGAGGGATATAATAAAAGATAATAATTTATTTTAAATAAACGCATAAGTAAAACTTTTATTAAAATCAAACTTTTTTTCGTAATTACGACATAAATTTATGGTCAAATTTAATATTGCATTTCCCAAAAATCGATATTTTTGACTTGGTCAGTTTTACCTTTAAGCCCACGATAAGTATAATAAGTATGATTCATAAATATTAATGAAACTGTCAGGTTTTTAGGTGTTAGACCTTTCACATCCCTTTTTGATGAAATATGGACTTAATAAGTTTTTTTAAACCTTTGTATCCACCAATGAAAAAACTGAAAAACGGTCAAAGTTTAGTTGTAAAAGTCGATCTTAAATGGTGAAAATAAAGTAAAATAAAGTTCCTAAGTAAAAGTTTGAGTAGACTTATATTTAAAATCTTTTAATTTTTGACCGACAGAGTTTTTGGGGAACTCAGCAGCACCTTTTCTATCATGAAGATGTATTTATTTGATTTATGCTTATAATTTTAAGGATAATGTAGATCTCTAGCCGATTAGCAGAGATCATAAAGCAATTAGTTTTAAGTAGCAACTTTCTAAAAGCTAATAACATAAGTATAATAAGTATGACTCATAAATATTAATGAAACTGTCAGGCTTTTAGGTGTTACATCCTTCACATCCCTTTTTGATTAAATATGGACTTAATGAGTACCTTTGTATACACTAAGTAAAAAACTGAAAAACGGTCAAAGTTGAGTTGTTACAGTCGATCTTAAATGCTGTCATAGTTAAGTTGGGTCACTATCGAGATCGAAATGTAGTGTATGTTTTAAGGCATGAGTTTCAGTTATAGAGTGAGAAGATGCACACGAGTTACTCCTATTCCTTTTATTTTTAGTGTGAAGTAAGCTGCTAATAAACAAAACTTATTGTTTAAATATAATAATATAAAAATGAATTAAGTATACATAAATACAGCAACGACATACTATAGGCTACACCTTTTAAACCTTATATACACACTTTCTATACTTCATAAACAGCTATTCCACTATTGTTGGTGCCAATAATTAGTCATATTTTGTATTATACAATTTTTTTTTCATTTATTAAGTTAATTAGCTCAACGTCAAATAAGCTTCCGTCTTTTATGAAGATAAAACGTAAATAAATACAGTCCACTTATACTTTTTAGGAGCACAATTAAACATTTGTGTCCCCCTCTATTTGGGCAAGAAAAAAAATCAGTAGTTCCCTCCCGAATAAGAGGTCGACAATTTTTTTTAAATATTAAAATATTCAATATGTATACATAGGTAGATGCCACTAGTAAAAATAGAAAAATCATTCTTATTAAAAAAAAAATTATATAAAAATAAATTTTGTAAAATTCAGAATGATAAAATTTTAAATCAAAATACATTAATTTTCTGTAACGTATTCATAAAGGATACATAAACTCTCTAAAAAATACCATATATACGCATTAAATTTTCCATTAGTAAATTCTTTTAAATATTGAAAATTTGAACTTTATTCTACATAAAAATTATCTGTTAATGCATAGATCTACAACTATTTAAAAAATATAAAGTAACTGAAATGCAAAATAATTCCGTAAAAATAAAAATGAATCCCATTTTTAGCAAAATTTAAAAAGCATGTAGACAATTAATTTTTTTAATGCAACTTTATGAATGGAATTGATGAAAATAATAAACTTAGCATTTAATGACTTATTATTAAACGGTACATTTTTATAATATTAACTTTGAATATTCTAGGAAATGTGTATCATATATTACAGTCAATCTAGCTTCCAAAAATGTAAAAGCTATAGAGATATCTAAGACTAAGGCACAAATATAGGTTTGAGAAAGAAAAAAAAGGTCAGAAGTTTAATATTTCTAAAATCTTTTAAAAATTGGATTTTTATTTGCAATTCATCCAATTATATGCAAACAAAGTTAGAAGGGGCTATAATCAAAAACAAAAATTTTTATTCATTATTGTTCTAGTTTTGGACTTACTTAATTGCAGTAAATTGGGTTTAAGATGTGTTTTATTTTTAGATGTGTTATTATTCTATATTTCTATTGGAATATTTTTTCTATATTCCATTTTACTTTTATATAAAGATTATAAGCATATGACACAAGGTTTCTTATACATAACCTAAGTGGATCTGATTTCAACTTAAATTTATACTATTCTTAATGAATTTTATAATTTTTTAGATATTAATTAAATAATGTAATAATATTATGTAATTGATGCTAAAACAGTTGAAGAAAAGAAATTATTAATAATATTCTTATAGACCAATTTGTCAGCTAAAATTTGCATTTTTACACTTTGGAGCTAAGTCATAATACTTGTAGTCAAAAAAATGCATTTCTCGTTTTGAAGGCACGATATCACATAAACAATTAAATAAGAAATACATTAGGCATTTCTATACAAAATTTTTAAAATTTAATTAAGGTTAATATAAATTATAGACAAATAATACGATTTTTGAGTTATCTGAAACGATTCGAGTGGATTTCAAAGAAACATTTTGCAATTGGATGACTCTAAATAATTTTTTGTGTAACATGTTGTAACTTTACTATTAAGTTAACATCGGACCTTGTCAAAAACTACAGACTTCCAATTTTTTTGAAGAATACTTATGGACAATCTAATTCTATAAAAGAATTAACCGTAACTAACTTTATTTGAAGATCTTAATGGAAACCAAACTAAAAAGCATTTAAAATTTAGTTTTTGTTAAATATCTTACGACTCTATTGCTGATTTGGTTATGTTTTCTCTTGCACGTTTTATAAGTCTAATATGAATTTCTAAAAACTTATATGCATAACCTAAATGAATACGATTCTCTAAAATCAGTAAAATTATATTTTTCATAAGAACTTAAGTAATGGGGTTTTTTTATTAAAAATGGTTGATAAACCTTTCTCTAATCAAAAATCACTAATTAAAAATTTGTCAATTCAAGTCAACATCTTCTAAAATCACGCATAATATTCCAAAAATATTTTATCATTTACCCTCTATTCAGCAAGACACGCAATGCATTCAAATTTCTTCATCTTTGTGTCTACGTAATATAGGTGTCCTACCTTCTCCTATCGCAAGCCCAACACAAATATACAATTGCTATTATCTCTGGCAATACTAATATTGCACGGGCTGGATACAACCGGGGCTTGTTTTCATTTAAATGGGTCTCGCTGGAACCGACTCACTGGCAAAATTTAATATCAAAATTTACCGTGGTTGAAGGTACAAGGTAGCTTATTAATGATCCTAAACACCCGAATATACGAGGTGGATTATCGGAGAGATTACGTTAGGAGTTTTGTAGACGGAAAATATTTCCTGTTTCAAATACATAAAGAAACGGATAATATGTGTAATACTTTTTATAGGGAAATATTTTAAAAACGTGCTGTTTTAGAAATTCACTATGTTGCATAACGGATTGCAACGATCGATTTTTCAATAAAGGGAGACGTTGAAAATTTTTGAGGAATTTGGCAATCCTAATAACTAATCTTAAACACATTTCATTTAATTTTCAACATATTTGTTATTTTAAATACTCCTTGCTTATATGTAGTGTTAGTCTGTACTATGGAATAAATTCAGCGTCGATCAGTATTTTCAGTTGCGCTTTTTTTGTTGAAAACAAAGTTATACAGTGTGTCCCAGAAATAAGATATGACAAATATATGACAAATTTCAAGTTTGTGTAATGAACTGTTTTCAAGATAATTAATATATTTTTTTTAATCTTATATAAATTATAAAATGTGCTTTACTTAAAGCTTTTTAACAAATGTCATTAAAAAGCAGTCCACCTGCTATTATATATTATCCTATACGTAGCTGAAAATTGTTTTAAACATTTTTAAAGGTTGATGTAAAAATTAATAAACAGAGTGTCCCAAAATTGAAATATAAATTCTAATAGTCCTATGGTACCTTTGGTGTGATACTGAAATTACGAGGCAGTTTTAACTAACCAAGACTCTTTATTTTACTCTTAAACGTGTTTTGCTAACGATGTTAGCATCTTCGCAAAAAGATTCGTTACAAGAAATTTTGACGATTATCATAAGTGTAATGCATGTACTTAGGGTAAATAAGAGGCGTATCTCCCTTTCTAGCTAAAGCTTTTTTTAAACCGTTTTGAATTAAAATGCAAAAAATAGATTTCAATATTTTCCACAAGTTTGATTAGGATATTTTAATAATGAGTTTGCCGAATCGAAAGCGAATGCAATATTGATAATTTTATAGAACAATTTAATAACTACTAACTGTTTGATTTCTAAATATAACCAGTTTTGCTAAGCAAAACAAAAAAGATCTCAATACCTTTAGTATGTCATCTGCACGGCTTATTAAATCATACCTTGCAAATAGATCACATCAGGTTATGTATCGGGACAGGCTTTCTGACTGTCTTCAAGTTATTGCTGGGGTACCACAAGGAAGCATATTGGGTCCTCTCCTTTATACAATTTATACTTGTAATTTTATTGATAGTCTTCAGTTTTGCAATTACCATCTTTACGCTGATGATACTCAGCTCTACTATTTTTTTAATATACGTGAAGTCGACATTGCTAACGAGAATATAAACCTTGACCTTCAGAGAGTTTGTCAAACCTCCGCTGATCATAATTTAAAAATTAATCGTGCCAAATCAAATTTTATTATTTTTGGTTATGAAGTGTCAAAAAAAGTTGCCCAGGAGCGCCTAAGTCTTAAAATTGACAATGTGAATATACCTTGTGTAAAACATGCCAAGAGTTTGGGATTGGAAATAGATAGTGATTTGCGGTTTCGGGAACATATAACTTCAAAATTGAAAAAAGCTTATTCGACACTCCGTCTTATTTATTCTAGTCGTCATTTTTTACAAAAAGATATTAAATTATGTGATTCGTTAAAGCTAAGCCATTTCAATCACTGTGATGTTATTTATGGGCCTTGTCTTGATAGTTTTGAATCTAGAAGGATTCAAAAAGTACAAAATTCATGTTTACGTTTAATTTATGGCGTCCGTAGACACGAACACATTTCACCGTTTTTACGTAAATCAAAATGGCTTAACATGTACAATCGTAGAAAACTACACATGAATACATTTTGCTTTAAAATGCTTAAAACAAAAAAACCAGGATATCTTTTTGAGAAACTTGAATTTAGAGTTGATGCTTGTAATCGACCTTTGCGTTTTAATGATTAAGTGTCCATACCTAGACATCGAAAAGAAATATTTAAAAGGTCATTTTCATATTGTGCGGCTAAAACTATAAACCTATTTTCACCATCATTTTCAAACACTTCGCTGTTGAACTTTAAAAAACGACTTAAACAAATTCTGATTGTTGAACAAATAGGCTCTAACTGAATTATAGGGCTAAGCTTGTCTAACTGGATCTCTTAAATAGCTGTGATTTCTTGAAAAACGGTTTTTAAATTACGTGTTGAGTTATTGTATTTTTTTTTTGTTATTTCTTTTTTGATTTCTTGCGTTTTTTTTGCTGTTTTTGCTTTGTGTTTTTATTTTTATCTCTGTATTTATGTTTTACATTTTAAACTTATTCTAAGTATTTTATGGTTCTATGATTTTAAATTATGTGTTTGCTTTGGCCATTATATATTTTTGTATTTTGCATTTATTTTTAATTATGTTTATTTCAATTTTGTTACTCTACCTTATTTTGTAATGATTACCTTAGATTCTAAATATTTAAAAATGTAAAAGTTTTAATTTATTTGTGTTTGGGCTTAAGCAGTGCCTTACAACACTTCTATTGTAAGGTGTCTGGGGAGCCTTTTAGGACATATTGCATTGAAATTTCTGTATTTTTGGTTAATATTGTTGGTCCTAATAAACGAATTATTAATATTATTATTATTATTATTATTATTATTTTCCATCCATTAAATTTACCTTTGAAAAACAAACCAATAAGCAAACATTCTTTGATACTTTTGTCATCAAAAATAATATAGTTCATCACAGAATTTAATATTTATAGCAAATAAATATTAAATTCTACATTGTTTGGTCTCATTTGTTCTAATTAATAACAGATTTAATAAAAAAAAGGCAGCAAGTAAAATAATTGCCAGGGTCAATGGTTATGACAATAGGATTATTGATAAGCTGATCAGAAGATATAGATTTAGAGTTAATTTTAAAGCTCTACTACATTTAAAAAGGATAAAAATAAGCAAAGTTAGTTAAGTTACAAAATTTTTTGGAAAAACCAAAAAATAAAATAGAAATAAATGAAAAAGTTATAAGAAAAAGACAATTGCGATAAGAAGTAGTGATAAGGGCAAGAAGATCAATTAATGTCACATTTAACCTTTCAGTGGTTGCGCGCGGACTCTCGCTCCATTTTAAAATGTTTTTGGTTATTGACTAAAAGTTACTGCGCACCTCGGGCTGCGGTTCTTAGTACCTTAATGAAATAGCATTATTAGTGCACCGCTAAACTCGGGAGCGTTCAGTTGTAGTGCGTTAGAGAGATATTTATATTTGCGGAGTATCAGTCCGCAGCGACTAGTGGCGTGTCGAAAAACGTTTTTAGTAAATAATTATTTTATTGCTAAAAGGTATGTAAATATTGCCTATTTTCAATCTATTTATTAATAGTTTACTTTTGTTTAACCTTTAGAATGACTTTGTTTTGAATGACGAGAAAAGGAGCTAGAAGACAGACTAGAAAAATGAATGCAGGAATGTTTGGAAAATGACTTTGAAGAAGAATTGCCTCTGGATGAATCTGATGATGAAGAAGAACGCGTCGTCAAAACAGAGGTTTATGATCCTGATAGTGAACAGGATATTTCGGATACTGAAATTGAAGTAAATGAATACAATGAAGGTCCCTTTTTTATAAGCAAAGACAAGACCACAAAGTGGCGAAAGCATTGTCCTTTAAAAGCTGTCTGAACACCGGCCGAAAATCTGGTTACGCATTTGCTTGGTCCCAAGGAAGATTTAAAAAATCAAAAATCTCCAATAACAATATGGCAGCACTTTTTTTCTGAAGAGATAGTAAATACCATTGTCCAGTATACAAATTAGCATATTGAATCCGTCCGTGGCAATTATTCACGCAAAAGAGATGCTAAACCCACAGATTATGTTGAATTGCTTGCTTTAATAGGTCTCCCTTATTTAGGTGGATAGTTAAAAAGCAGTCATTTAAATGCTGAAGATTTATGGAAAACCGATGGCACTGGTGTTGAAATTTTTAGGCTTATAACGTCCTTACAAAGATTTCGCTTTTTATTAAGACATTTACGTTTTGACGATATGGAGATACGTGAAACTCGTAGAGCCATAGAGAAGTTGGCGCCAATAAGGGCTGTTTTTGATAACTTCGTGCAAAAATGTAAATCTGGATTTACTCCATTTCACTATGTTACTGTGGATGAAAAACTAGAAGCCTTTCGCGGTCGGTGCAGTTTTCTTCTCCAATACATACCAAGCAAATCGAATAAATATGGACTAAAAGTGTTCGCTATGTGTGACTTAAAGGTGTTTTATACATGTAGTATGGAAGTTTATTGGATAAACAACCTGAAGGCCCTTTTCAAGCTAGCAACTCTCCAAATGCTGTTGTACAAACATTTGTGAAACAACTAGAGGTACTGGTAGGAATGTAACAACTGATAACTGGTTTACCAGTTACAGCCTTATAGAGAATTTAAAGCAAAATTTTAGACTAACTTTAATAGAAACAGTAAGAAAAAATAAAAGTGAACTTCGAACCGATCGAATTTTCACAACCCATAAATCGTCGAGAAAAATCATCAATGTTTGGATTTAATGAAACCTGTACACTTGTTTCCTACATACCCAAGAGGACTAAAAATGTTTTGCTAATGTCCAGTTTACACAAGGATGATGCTTTGGATTCTGAAAATGGAAAACCGGAGATCATTACAATGTACAATTAAACTAAAGGAGGAGCCGATACGGTGGATAAGTTATGTTCAGTTTATAATTATGCCCGCGCTACTCGAAGATGGCCAATGGTCATATTTTATAGTATGTTAAATGTTGCCGAAATAAATTCATTAGTTGTGTACATAGCTAATGATACAGGTTCAAAAATAAAGTGTAAAGAATTTTTACGTCAACTTTCATTCAAGCTT
Source organism: Anthonomus grandis grandis (assembly GCF_022605725.1). NCBI lineage: Eukaryota > Metazoa > Arthropoda > Insecta > Coleoptera > Curculionidae > Anthonomus > Anthonomus grandis. The sequence goes on from NC_065546.1 coordinate 5,132,509, forward strand.
ATTGAAGCTCAACTTAAAGCTCGTGTAGAGATTCCAAATATATCAAAAGTTACCAAACTTCAAATCCACGAGATCCTTGGAACAGAGACTTCAGAAAATCCAGTGAAAATGTACCAAATCGACGCGGACGTGTATTTTATGCGACAGAAAAAAAATCGTCCTACCCAATATTTTTGCAAAAAGTGCAATGCAGCTGTATGCTTAAAGCATGCTGTTGTCACCACATGTCCAGATTGCTTTGAAACAGCTGGGTGGGAAAATTGACCTTTTAATTTTAGGTTTTCTTAATCTCGTTTAGTTTTTTTCTCTTGTATAATTACTCGCCAATTAGGTTAAAATAAAAAACAAACAGTTGAAATAAATGTTACTAACGTTAACATGTATTTTTTATTCAAACCAAAAATATTTTTAGTTTTTATTTTAAAAGAAATGATCTTTTTAGCTACAAGTGGTTTCTGCGACTCTGAGTCCGAAGGTAAAATATGGAGTTAAAAACTCAAGTTTGGCTAAGCATGTTTTAAATACTGGTCACTTTGTATGGATCGAAAACTAATAATTACTGAAATAGCTAGTAACAATATAAAATTAGATGCATACGAAAGTTCAGCAATATTTAAAAATCAAAAAAAAATTCTTAATGAGGATAAAGGTCCAATAGCTTATATTCAATTGTATAGTTTAGTTAGTGTTTAAAATTTCTTCGGCTATGCTTCATTGTATTTTTTGTTGTTTGTATTGCTCTAGTTACATCTTAAGTAGAATAATTATAAAAGTAGTTTATATAAGACTACTTGAAGAATTTATAAACAGGTATTGGCATTGTATGCTGAACTGGACTAGGCCTTGAAATTATTTCAAAATATAACTATCTACTTTTTAAAGAAAATCTCTACCTGCTACTGGATAAAGCTATATTACGATCTTTTGTATCGCAGTTTATTTTGTTGTCGTTGTGTATAATAATTCTTTAAGTAACTTTTTTTTTCTACAATGTGAAACGCACAACTGATACACTCTTATACTGTTTAAGTTACCCTAATAATGTAAATTTACTTGTAACGGTATCATTGTGTTACCTAAAATATACTTCGTCATCGTGAATGATAAACACGCGTAACAGATTGAGACTGAGCTGCCAGTTAGGACTATTACGTTACGTCGGATAAAGGATAGGATAGGTAATTTGACTTTCGTGACCAAACTACGTAATAAGGTTTAATAATGTTGAAAGACAAACATCGATATAAGTTTAATTTTGGTTTAAAAAATTATGATTTTATTCCTAAATAACTAACTACGTTCATTAAGTTCAACTGTCATCAAATACAATTGATTTATTTCGTTATAAATAAAAAACAACTTATTTATATAAATTGTAAAATGTTTAGATTTATATACATTATTTAATTTTTATGTTGGTAGCAATACTAGGCCCTCCTACAGTCTGTTAACTTCTGAAGGTTATGTTTATTATCAAACCAATTAAAAATTATATATAATAATATAATACCCTGCGTATATGTGTGAAGTAAACATTATTAAGTATTAAAAGAAAATTAAATGAAAATTTGGAAATGCTTGGATAAACATATATTTATCCAAAACATAGAAATTCATGGTAGTATACTAGGTTATTCATCATGTATAATAATTTAAAAAAGTAAAATATAGAAAATTCAAAATAAAATCAATGCCGTTTTGATCAATTTGTATATTGTAGTTCAACTATTCGCTTGTCAAGAACACTATTCCTTAATATTGTCAACCAAATTAATTACACTCAGTATAAAACAAATAATTCCCACTGTTATAATTTCTAAACAATTAATAAATACTAATTAATTTTACAACCGAATTCGCGAAGCACAAAATGCAACCTTAGCAATTATGCGTATTTAATTTTTATTTTACTATAAGGCATTGTCATAATTTTTAGATATAAATACAAGCTCGAAATTTAGGGAAATCATCAGTTATTCGGTTTTCGCCTATCTGGGTATGTGGTGTTCTGTAGTTTTTTATGTACACAGGGTATCATCTGCTAGTCTTAGCTTTTGCTTATAAAAATTATTTGTAGTTAATGTATCTGTGTCTAGTGCAAAAATATCCGAAAATTTCTGACACAAGTTTATAAGGTCATTCTTTACAAAATCTGCAGCGTCGGCTGTGTTTAATTTCTTTAGTAACAGCTTATTTCTATCTTGCTTGTTACTATTGTTTTTGCTATCCATGTGAAAAATGTTGTAATTACATAAGTTTTGGCATTTAATTTTTGGATTTCTGATGGTAACACTGTTGAAATTTGTATATAGTATCCTTACAAAGGGTGATTGGCTAGATGCTATGGTTCTGGCGGTAAAAACTCCAAGGGCTATCTGTTCGTTCTGAACTACAGAGTCTTGTTTTAGATTTTTAAGTGAGTTGAGTTGCCTCACAACCTCAGATCGTGGTGGAATTATCAAGACGTCTTCCTCTGGACTATTATATATTGGTATTATTATATATCCTTCTTTGGATTTTATTGTCATAGTCCAGTTGCTATAGTCTAGACGACATTGATATTTCGAGATAAAATCTCGTCCCAAGATTCCATCTGCTGGTATCGGAACATCGTTACCCACGATATGAAAGCTATGACTGATACTATAGTTGTCTATATAAAAATTGGTTGTTGTAGTTCCTATAGAGTTGGTATGCCCTTCTGTCACCCCCTTTATTTGGCTAACCTTGGATCTGTCCACGATCTGTTCTGGATTTATCGTTCATCTTTTAAATAGTGAAATATCCACTCCCGTGTCGACCAGTAATGTGACATTCTGGTAGCCTGTCATCTCTGTTTGGATGGATATAAAGTTAGATAGTGTTAGGTTCATTTTAAAAATTTTTAGGAGTGCCCCAAAGGCCTTCTTGGGGTTCCTGTGACCGATCTCGGTGTTATATGCCCTTATATAGCGATGTGTTTGTCCTCCTCGGTGAGTTGATCACCTGTTATTATCGTTGCCTCTTCTTTGGTTATTATATTGATTGTTATTATATTGAAGGTCATTGTAGTTATTTTGCCGCCTATTTTGATTGTAGCTGCTGTTCTGCGTATTTCCATTGTAGCGGTTGTTATAATAATTATTATCGGGTCGGTTTCAAAATCTTTCAGTACCCCTTCTGCGAACATTATTTCTTATAGATCCCCCCCGATAATTATTTCTTTGTGTGTAGAATACCGTACTGGTGGTGACTTCAGTACTCACACTGGCGAATTTTGTCAACGCTTCCTGCACAGTCTGGAAATTTTCAGCTTCAATTATTATCTTTGCTTTTTCGGAAGTTGCGTTTGTGACCAGAGCTTTGATGGTCGTGTTGGTGGTATATGTCTCTGCCAGTTGTTCCAGTACGCCCTAGCTAACGTATGCTGTCTTCAGCTTTTGACATAGTTCCTCTATTTCGGTAGCGTATTTTGAGTCGTTTTGCTGCTTCAAGTTAAGTAGCTTGGCTGTCACTGATTGTGAGCTTTCGGGCTTGATGCCATCCTTTAGCTTTCCATGGATCAAGTCGAAACTGTTGCTATTGCCTACCAAACTTCTAGCTCTACCTATGAGTCTGGTTTTGACGCAAGCGGCGGCATTAACTTCGTGCGTCTCAACATTTGCCTTAAGAAGAGTGAGCGCATCCAGAAAAGACGTCAGCTTATCGGCAGAACCATCGAACTCATTTGGTAAAATTTTGCTTGCAAAATTGAAAAATTCTAACGTAGACAGAGGCATTGTGAGCGAAATGTCTGTCTCGGTTTTTATTATCGGTATCGGTTCATCAATGTCGTCGTCGTCGTCACTACTTATTAAATAAACTGTGATTTCGTCCTTAATTTCAGGGTCAATTTCCTTTAAAATCGAAATAGGGACTTTATAGTCGACGCGAAGAACCTCGAACGATCTAATAACTCTATCTCTACAAGTGCTAAATAAAACTTTTATAGATTGATACTGATTATCGCTTAAGTTTTTATAAATACGCGCTATTGTCGAAATAAACTCGTTATATAATTTTATCAAATTATCTCTTACTTGAATTTTTATACTTTCTGACTGAGGTACCTTTTTCTTTAAGACTCTTTTTGATTCCCTGAATATTTCGTCTTTTAAACTTGATAACTTGGTTAAAACGTCCTCAAATGTCACTTTTACGCTACTCATAGGTAGCCAATTTAACAAATAATGTTATAATATTAAATACTTATATAAAGCTTAAATTCATTACGTATAGAAGTTTAGGATTGTTTGCTCAATGGTTCCTATTATTTGTCTATTTTTAAAATATTTAACTAAAATCGTATAAAATTATTACCTAACTAAAAAAAATTAATATTTATAAAGCATAACAGCTGACCTATAAATTTACTTCTACTAGAATAATACAATGTCAGCATAATTAATTAAAAATTAATTTGTTCTGCGAACTTGACACTGTCGTTACCCTGTTGCCCGTGGCTAACGACCTTTGCAAAAATGTATACTATCAGCGTTTTCTACCACGCTCATAGGTTGATTGTTGTTGTCGAAAACGATGTGTCCGGAAAAATTCACAGCATAGGCATAAATGTACATACCAGAGGGTCAGCAGCTGTTTACTCGGTTATCTTATTCTCTGCCGCCTTCCTCGTGGGCTCTCGCTGGTGCTCTCAGGTACATGCTCCTACTGATGTCTCTTTTCAAACTCCTTCGGTATAACTTTCGGACACTTAGTACAGTCAGAATAAGCACACAGCTCGCAATAATGTACAAAACGGCACGAATATCATGTGGAACTGATAGTTTTTCGTCTTCGACTATAAAGTTTGAGTTAACCACACCCGAACTGGTTACATCACTTTCTTTCGATATGGATTTTCCCATAATTACTGGTACTTAGCCATTAATACATAGACTATACTGGGTTTTGCGGTCTGTAACGGTTTTACTTCATGCACGTTTTAAACGTTCCCGAATTTGCCTTGGATCTTTAGGCAGGGTCGCCATGTGGAAAAGGTAGTTACCATAGGGTGTATGAAATAAGACCATAATAAGGTTTGGTAATAGACTGATTTATTGTATGCTTGATTCCTCTGAATAAAGTTTGGTTATGACGCATTATAACAATAACACAACCTCGGAACAAGGTTATAATCAAGGTTTTAATAATATAACATAATATAACAAACCTTGATGGTACCACAAACCACTTCGTGCTGATCCTCTACCCTCAGCTAGGAACCAGTTGGACTATAAACCGCTGGTCTCCGCCTAAGGGTGGAATACCCTTTTAAGTGGGTAACACTGCCCTTTGGGGTAACCGACAAATTACCTGCAGTTACCCAGTCGGTCTCCTTACCTGAGAGAAGAGTTCGGCTAGCTAGGTTCTGGGGAATCCCCGAGCACAGTTATCCAAGGGGTTGAATTTAAAACTATTTCTTAATTTAGGTATTTTTATTGTTGATAACGCCCCCTCAGCTAAAAACCGATGGTCAAAGTTATACCCCGTACTACCCTTGGCCTTTTGTGCAAAGGCCCTTTGTACAGTCTAAGGTGACACAATTTGTCAAACAAACTAAGTCGTTTCCCTCCAACTATTATCCTAATCCCAGCTATAATTAAAAGAAATTTATATTTTGTGCTTTTAAATACCTAGTACGTTTTGAATTTTTTTTGAGAGAACCAATTAATTTTCCTTTCTCTGATGCACAACTTGTCATTTTAAATTTTTTAATTTAGTTACCATACTGTAATTTCTCTATTTCTATTATCTTCATGTACATATTTTAACCGTAATAAGAGTAGGTATACTTTATATTGCTTTGGCTAACTATTATTATCACGTAAGCAATATTACCAATGCAAAGGTAACAAAGAAAATATGTAATTAAAAATTATAACGTTGAAAACATATTGTAAAAGCTCTTATCGTGAACGAAAAATCTCTTAATTAAATTAAAAATTTTCGTTCTCTTTCAGTTTATGTAATTTAGAACTACATATCAGGAAACAAGCAAACAGAGCCTGGAAAATCCAGTTTTATTTACGAAAATAACGATTTCAAAATAAGGTAGCATATTTATTATAGTAGATGTCGAGTTTTTATTCGAGATGCGAATTGCCAGATGTCGGCGCATACATTTACATGTGTTTCAATTAAAATTATCTGGTTGCATAGTCCCGATGAACAATGTACATTTGAAATATTACTTAATTTAAACAGAAATGATGTTTTACGCTATTTTACACCCTATGCTGACATGATAATTTAAATTTAGCAAAGTCTTTTATCTTGATTTTACGAAATCAGAAATAGAGAAAATATTACCCGGATGCAAGCAAAGTTTATTAATATGATTACTGAGATGAGATTTTTGGATTAAATTTCGAATGCAGTAATAAAATCATAATATGTTTAGGTTTTTATTTATGTTCTTGTTAAAAAACGAAGTTTAGTACTTTTGTTTTATCAACAAAAAATCATATTCATTAAGATTATGCACAAATTACATGTACGATATTTTCTCCAAAAAAAATTATAATTCTTTCAAAACTATATTCGACACTTTTAGATTAAAAAAAAAATCATTCTTACCAAGGTACGAGTGTGGTCCCAGAAGTACCCGGCCTGATCTAGAGATGTCGGTAGTAGTTTGAAAAATATCAGTGTATTAGAATGTATACAATCTATAAAGCATATGTTTCAAGTTTGAGGATGACACGTTGTTAAGTATTTATTTGGCAGCCATCAATATTGAACGTTTTCCGTGAATTTGTGAAAATGGAGAAAATTGGTCATCGTTATGTGATACAATACTTTTATTTGAAAGGCCTCAGCCCAACCAATATAAAAGCTGAACTGGATTCTACTCTGGGTGAATCTGCTCAAGACGAGCATCGCAGTGGTCGAAGTGGACTACAGAAATTTTAAAGAAAATTCACAAAGTGGTTCTGGATGATCGTCGACTGAAAGTGCGCGAGCTAGCGGACATAGTAGGAATTTGAAAAAGTGCGGTACAACGCATATTAACTGAAAATTTTGACATAAGAAAGCTTTGTGCTAGATGGGTGCCGCGTTTGCTCACACTCGAGCAAAAACAGTGTCGTGAAGATGTTTGAATTGAGTGTTTAACGAAATTTAATAGCAACAAAGCAGAATTTTTGCGTCATTTCATAACCATGGATAAAACATGGGTCGATCACTTCACACCTGAGACAAAAGAACAATCAAAACAATGGACTCAAAAGGGAGAACCGGCTCCAAAGAAGGCGAAAACCGTTTCATCTGCAGGCAAGGACATGGCGTCGGTTTTTTGGCATGCGCGAGGGATAATTTTCATTGACTATCTTGAAAAAGGTAAAACTATCAACGGCGAGTATTATGCGAACTTATTGCAGCGTTTGAGCGAAAAAATCAAGCAAAAACGCCGCATTTGGTTAAGAAGAGAGTGTTGTTTCATCAAGACAATGCACCAGCTCACAAATCCGTTATTGCAATACCCAAAATTAACGAATTAAAGTTTGAATTTCTACCTCATGCACCCTATTTGCCAGATTTACCCCCTCAGATTATTTTCTGTTTCCAAACTTAAAAAACTGGCTCAGTGGTCAAAGATTTTCCAACGATGAAGAAGTGATGTCTGCAGTTAATGGCTATTTCGAGGCGCAAGACAGTTCTTATTATTAAAAGGGTATCGAACTCGAACATCGCTGGGAAAAGTGTATAGAGCTGAAAGGAGATTATGTTGAAAAATAAATATTTTTTTTCAAAATTTTCGTGTTTTCTTTCTTGGGTCGGGTTTCTTCTGGGACCACCCTCGTATTGTAGCAATAAAAATATTTTATCCGCAGGACCTATAATCGCTAATGAACCATATTTACATATGAATTTATTATAATAATGACCTCCATTGCTTTATATTTTTTATATAAGAACAAATACAAAACTACTATGGTTTTCAACTGGTCCTCCGCTTCTTTTAGACACAAATCAATTATAATACATCACGAATTCCTATTATATTGCTGACCCTTTGCCTTTCAGGGATAATGGTAATCGATTTGAACGGGAGAATTTCACTCATTAATTCGGTTCCTAAAATTAGGGCCAATATATTAATATTATTATAAAAATGTCAATACGTAAATTATTCTTCTAGTTTTTGCACTTTTATATTTATATTTTGCACCTAAAAATTGATTCGTAGGGTTTGTTTAGGGTTCTACTTACATTTGGTTTAATAATTTTATCATAGTACTTAAGTTTTAATTAGTTTTGGGACCCCATTTTGGCCTCAATTTAGGTTATATTATTGTAAATCCTTGTATTTTAAATTTTCTAGAATTTGTATACTTGCTTGCTATGATTGTCAGTATTCTCCTAAAATTATTGGTCTTTTTCGGCAAAAACAATGAAAAAATTCTAAATATTAGTTAGTCTAAATAGAGTAAGGTTAGAGCTTTGACGTTGCCAATAAAAATGTGTTTCTGAAATTCGTTGCAATATATTTCTTTTAAAACTAACTTAATTATTGATTATCTAAATTCTACGGAAATCAAAATAGCCACTCTTCAGTAACCCAAACAAATTGTATGATATTAAACATCGTTACAGTTAAAATGCACACACTAGTTTATGTGGTTTTATAGAATGAACTAGATGGTACTTCACTCCACACGGCTGACATCTTAAAAGTCCTAAAACTGTCTAAATAAAAAGTTTTCAAAAATACAGCCTAAATCTCTCTTTACTCTTATTTGTTATGGCATTTTATTTCGTCTCGGATCTGAGACTTTTTTAGATGGCTACGATATAAATAAACATGCAAACAAAGCAACAGTTACATAATTACAGAAGTTACTCTACTACTTTCTCTGACTTAAGCTGGTTTGGTAATAAAAATGATTTTTGAGACACTAGAGAAGACTACAGATATAAAAACCATTCTAAATGGTGTTAGAAAATTTTTTTATATATATTACTTACAGATTGTTGTGGTCCCAATTATTTAACCACCAGAGCATTTATACCCTTACGCCCCTTTTTTGCCTTAAAATCCCTACAACAACTTTTAATTTTTACTATAATTTTAGTCCTTTAATCCTTGATTTTTTATAACTATTGCATCCACTTAAGTTATGCATAAGTTATCTCAAATAGGAATAGTATAACCCTAAAAATATAATTTCTTTACGGTACTGAGTTGACCAATCTATCATTGCTGATGATATTTCACAATAATTTAAACACTAACGACATGAAGTAAGATGAATGATATGCAATTGCTCCTATTGTTTCTGCATATTCAAACCCTACATATCTTGTTTACCAGTTAATTTTAGAGTGTACTTTTACATATACTAAAAAAAAATGTTACTTACTCTAGGCGATTTGCCGGTAATATAAAATATTATTCATTAAGGCAACGAATGGCAACGAATCTTTTGAGACTTAAAATGTCTTCTTATTTATGCTTGGCAATGACAGAATGTAATGAATATAGAGAAGGAAATGCAAATAAGTAATATTAATTTATATGATTTATATTCATTTAATTTAAATATACCAATGAAATTTCACGAAATATTATTATTACATTTAATTTAATAATAATGTTTATCCAGGGAAGTAGAATAATTTTTTTCTTTCCATAATCTTAGTGATTTAAGAAAATATTAATTATAATTATTTTATTGTTTTTTATAATAACTAATTTTTATCAATATCGGCTTAACTATGATAAAATGTGTATCTATACACATATACAAAAAATATTGATTTTTATATATTAAAAAATAGCAGTAGTTTTAAGTTTAAAATTCTTTTCTTATATCAGGTTAGGCCAATAGTGATTTTAAAATGCTAAATAGAAGAAAAAATTATATTTCTTTATAAGCTAATAAAAAAATTATTTGATTAACGACCTCAAAATGATAAAATGTTTATCTTAGCATTGATGTGGGCAAAGGATTTCCTTATTAATTTATGAAAAACTAGAAAATATATCTTAAAGCAATGTTATTAAATCCTAGACAAACTCGAGTCCATAAAAAATAGTTTTTTAATACTTTTATCGATCAGCAGTTACTAAAATTATTTTGTTTCCGCCATAGAAATTTCAAAATATTTAGCTTATAATAATAATAATAATAATAATAATAATAATAATAATAAAAACAAAATTCCTTATACCTATTTGCAGGAAACTAGAAGGAGTAGTTCACTTAGGATGGTGCTTTTCCACTAAATCCTTGTTTTTATGAAAACACAATAAGAATAATTATTATTCTTAACTACAACTAAATTACAAACTACCATACCTATATTTATAATATAATACATAAACATCATACATGTTATATAACATAACATATATGTTACAATTTGCCTATACACCAACACCTGCAATCAAATAAGTCTCACATTCTGGCATTGACAGAAACAAAGATGAAACCTTCAACAACAAATTTTCACCTCATTGATAAATCCTGGATACGATCTACACACCCGATTTCGACTAAACTTTGGAATGGCAGTATTTGTCAAGAACGACTTGAGTTGCCAGCGGGAGGAACTTGAACCTGCGGACTTCGACGTCATGTGGTTCAAAATAATAGCCAGTGGTGCCACAAGATTTATCTGCTGTATCTACAAACCACCAAGCGACACCCAATATAGACAGTGAACCTGGTTGATTGCATTAACCATCTGCAAATTGACTACCCAAGCGCAGAAATCATCGTCATGGGTGATTTTAACGTTCACAATATCAGCTGGCTGCGCTTCTGCAATAAGAACGACGATGAAGGACGAGAAGCTGAGCTATTTGCCACCATATGCGGACTTACGCAGCTTTTTTGTGGAGGAACCAACCAGAATCC